>NC_088706.1:6777121-7080151 GCF_028017835.1 Emys orbicularis | reverse complement strand
TAACAGCCCGGTCGGCGGTACTGACCAGAGCTGCCGCGACCCAGCGCCTTCCATTCCGTGACCCAGTACTGGGTCTCAACCCGCACTTTGAAAACCACTGCACTAGTGTATATCATTTATAAAGTCAACACTTATTATTATGATTGATTATTCGTATTACGGTAGCACGTAGGAGCCCCAGTTTGCACTGTGCTAGGCACTGTACAAACACAGATCAAAAAGACAGTCCCTGCCTAGCCCACACACTACCAGGGTGTGGCCAGCCCAACTCAGAATGCCATATGACCGTCTAAGGCCTGCTCCTTTCTGTGCTAGCCTTTAGTGCGCAATAGGTCTGTCCCTCAGTCGACCAAGAGGCCTGGCCATTGGGACAATTGAAAATCTTGTCGGTCTGTTTTTATCTATCGTTTGTCTGATAGACTGTGAGCTCTGTCAGGCAGGAACTGTCTTTTTGTTCTGGGTTTGTACAGCCCCTAGCACCATTGGGTCCTGGTCTCTGACTGGGCACTATGCTACTAGGACTCCTACTAATAATTAATAAAGAATGTGTGCAGAAGCGCAGAAACCAGACACAGCAACCCAAGGAGTCGAGTTGACTGTATTCTGAACGTGACCGACACATCTGTGGAAAGGAGACGCCAGCTCAGCTTTTCTCACGTCACGCTACATCCCCATCAAAGGTCAGCTCCCAGGGAGCCAATGCGCCCCCTGGAGTTCACTGGTGTTTCCATTAATTAATGGAAACTGGCCTTGGTCTGTGGGTGGGATTTAGATAACTTGATACCAAAACCAATAGCGCAGATAACAGCTCATTGGTGGAGGAGACTTGTCAAAGGCTCAGCCAGCAGTGTGACATGATGCATTGGGTTCCTATTGAGAGCTGGCTCTACCGGGATAGGTGGTAAGTCCCTTTCTGGTATTACTTTGCCGTGAGTCTAGGGGCCTCTGGTGACATCTGCAGATGCCAGTTTGAAAAGGGTGGGAGAATTGTACGGAATCCAATCTGCAACGATGGATTGTCACACTGGAGTCACAGCTTTCTCTGGGTTGATAAGCACAGAGGACCAGCCAAACTGGCCCAGACCATTGGTCCGTCTAATGGACAATCTTTGACAGGGGCCACTGCCAGATACTCCGGTGGAAGGTGCAAAAAATTCAGCAACAGATAGGGAAAGGTTCTTCTTTACCCTTGTCACTTGGCGGTTGGATTATACCTAGAAGCATCAGGGTTTTATATCCTTTATAAACTTGTATCCTATCTAGTGGAACTGTCAATGTTCTGATTACCCATAGAACTGTCTAGTCCTTTTTTAGAGGCCTGCTAATCTCTTGGCAGTATCAGTAGGTTGAGGTAGTGAGTTCCAAAGGTTAATTATGCATTGCAAAAAACGGTATTTCCTTTTATCATGATCTACACGAACCTCTCCGGAGAGAAGATTTGGGGTAGTAGGGGGCTTTTTAATGTAGACGATAATGGCATAACTAGATCCAATGACAATTTCAGGCTGGAATTTTTTAACAGTGAGGATAATTAACCATTGGAACTGCTCGCTAGGGGATGCGGTGGATTCTCCATCACCTGAAATCTCTAACTCCAGACCAGATGTCTTTCTAAAAACCACACTCTGGCTCAGTCAGCAGTTAGGGGGGTGGTACACGAATCACAGGGTGGAATTATCTAGGCCGTCACGCAGGAAAGGAGATTAGATGATCAGGATAGTTCCTTCTGGCCTTAGATTCTCTTAATTGACCCTGCGGTAATGGCTTGTGGGCAGATGGATGGAGATGGTGACGCGGGCCCTGCACTCGCAAGGGGTCCTCTGCTAACAGCTTCCCTTTGTCCGTGGCCATATTGCAATGCAATGTCTCAATGAGGAATTCTGCTTCCATTCCCTAGGCCCAGCACACGGAGTGTGTGAGCAGGTCCAAGGAGCCCCGGTCAGCGTACGAGATGCCGGACGCAGCCAGCCACCTGCCCTTCTTCTACGGCAGCATTTCTCGGTCGGAGGCCGAGGAGTACCTCAAACTGGCGGGCATGTCGGACGGCCTCTTCCTGCTGCGCCAGTGCCTGCGGAGCCTGGGGGGCTACGTCCTCTCCATGGTGCACAACCTGCAGTTCTACCACTACCCCATCGAGCGCCAGCTGAACGGCACCTACGCCATCGCGGGGGGCAAGGCGCACTGCGGGCCGGAGGAGCTCTGCGAATTCTACTCCAAGGATGCCGACGGGCTCTGCTGCACCCTCCGCAAGCCCTGCAACCGCCCCAGCAGCGTGGAGCTCCAGCCCGGCGTCTTCGACAGCATGCGGGACAACATGGTGCGCGAGTACGTGCGGCAGACGTGGAAATTGGAGGTACTGGCTGGTCCCAAGGCAAACGCTGTATTCAGACCCCTCCGGGGACTCCCTCAACTCCTCCTCCCTCCATTCATCCCACACCGACACTTCTCTATCCCTTTCCACACGCTCAGCACAACTGGGGCTCCTGCCATTTGAATCTTCCTCCCTTTTCCAGTTCCCTCTGCAGCCATAGCGCTGATCCTTTGCCTATGCCTTCAAATTCCTCTCTCCCTCTGCTCCGGCTTAATGAGACAGGTCCTGTCTGTCCTGCGTGGCCATTGCAGAGCTCACAGCATAAGAGGGGGGCTACCCCCAGGGTCCTTAGCCTGGCTACAGCGTGGTAGGTGCTACTGTGTGCTCAGCCCAAGCTGGCTGTGCTTCAGGGGGGGCTGTACGGGACGTGTACAGAGCCAGATCCGGAGATGCTTATTCCGCTTTGCCTCAGTTCTTCCATCACTGAAGTCACGGGGAGTTTTGCTTGTGGACGCAGGAACTGGTGTGTCGAATCAGAGCTAGCTACGTATCTATTTATTCCCATTACAAAATAACTAGAAGGACGCCTGTCCAAGGCTCTAGGCAATGGACCGCACAACAGTGCATGCAATTTAGAACTCAGCAGCATTAATCTGAGCAGGTCAGCAGGGACTCCTTTCCGCCCTTCCTCCTCCAGGAAGCACACCGCCAGCCTTCTCCCCAAACCCTCGCAAACAGGCGGCGTTTGCAGCATGTCAACAAGGTCACCAAGTTCAGGCTAGTTCAGACCAAAGGGGGAAGCAAGTTCTAAAATCTCTAGGCCCCCTCTGTCAGACACCCCCTCTCTTTTGCAATGAGGGATATCCAGCTTGCAGGCCCCTGCTGACTACAGTACGGCACTGGGAGAGAGGAGATCCCTTAGATAGGCTGGTCCTAGGCCATTTAGGGCTTTATAGGTCATAAGACCTATCTATGAGAGAGGCAGTGTGGCCTCGTGGACAGAGCCCCAGACTGGGATCTGGCCACTTGGGTTCTAGTTCCTGCTACGCTGCCAGCTGCTTGCTGTGGGCAAGTCACTTCCCAGCTCTGTGCCTCAGTTTCCCCATGTGTAAAATGGGATAATGCTACTGCCCTCCTTTGTAAAGTGCTTTGAGCTGTATGGATGAAAAGTGCTAGTTAAGAAGTATTATATTAATTATTAGTATGACTCATCTGCTCCAGTGTCCTGTCTTCTAACAATGACTGGTACCAGATCCTCCACAAGAGCAGATGCAGTAAACTCCATAATGGACAATTATAAAATAACCTGCTCACATGGGAAATTTCTCCTAGCCCCCAGGCAGACTGACTGACTTATGCCTTATAACATATGTCCCTTACATAATTTTACCCTCTGTCTAATGTAACTGTGGATGTACTTGTTATCCATAGACATTTCCCATCCTTTTTTGAAATCTGCTATGCTCTTGGCCCCAGTGAGATCTTGTGGCAGAAGGTTCCGCAGGCTAATTATAATTGTGTGAAGACATCCTGCCTTTTATCCGTTTTAAATTTGACACTTTTGTTTCATTGAACATCCCCTTGTTCTTGTATACCAAGAGCGGATGATTAGAAGTTTCCTCTCTACCTTCTGTTTATTATCCAATACTTTGTATACGTTATTACGGCCCATCTTATTCACCTCCTCTCTATGGAAAATAGTCCCAGACTTTACAATCTCTCTTCATATTAGACTATTTCACACCCCTAAACATGTTGCCCATTTCCAAACCTCCTCTAATTCAGCAATATCTTATTTTTAGATGGGGTGTGTGACGGGTTCCCTGGGGTGAAGCCTGGGACTGTGGGACCGCTGTGCCCCCTGGATTCACTCCAGCCTGGGCTGTCTCCCACAATGCCTTGCTAGTGACCAGCAGTGACCCTCCAAGTGCAATCATCACTCAGCACAACCACATGTGGAGCCCCACACTCAGCTAGATTGCATGAATGCTCTCAGAGCCACTCATGAATGACACAGAGCCAGGGCCGCCCAGAGGATTCAGGGGGCCTGGGGTTCGGTGGCAGGGGGCCCCCGCCGCCGAATTGCCGCTGAAGACCCGGCACTTCGGCGGCGGGTCCCGGGGCGGAAGGACCCCCCGCCGCGGGTCTTCAGGGCACTTCAGCGGCGGGTCCCGGGGCGGAAGGACCCCCCGCCGCGGGTCTTCAGGGCACTTCAGCGGCGGGTCCCGGGGCGGAAGGACCCCCCGCCGCGGGTCTTCAGGGCACTTCAGCGGCGGGTCCCGGAGCGGAAGGACCCCCCGCCGCCGAACTGCCGCCGAAGACCCAGAGCGGAAGAAGCTCCGGGGGCCCGGGCCCCGCGAGAGTTTTCCGGGGCCCCCGGAGCGAAAAACTCTCATGGGGGCCCCTGCGGGGTCCGGGGCCTGGGGCAAATTGCCCCACTTGCCCCCCCCCCGGGCGGCCCTGCACAGAGCCAAATCCCCCAGCTCCCAGCACTGCACCTCAGGAATATACCGTCTTGCACTGCTCCAGATGGACAGTGCAGATTTATTAATTGGTTCACCACTTCATCAGTGGAAAGTGGACATATACCAGCCTTTGTCAAACCTGAGCAGATTTGCCCCCCCACTTCATACAAACTCACTGGTAAAGTTAAACAAATGTATTGACTATAACAGGTAGATTTTAAGTGATAGGCAAAAAGTCAGAGCTAGTTACCAAAAGAAATGAAATACAAGCACTCAGTCTAACCTCTCAACCCTGTTAGATCGGGCAGCAACTAGATGAAGGAGTTTTTCTCACCCCACTGGCTATTGCAGTCCTTAATATACAGGTTTGTTCCTTAAACCTGGGCCTATCTCCTGTGTTGGAGTCTTGTCTTGGAAAACACATGTCCAGACATGTCTGGGTGGGCCTTGCTAAGTCTCTAGGCAAGGCTGAGCAATTCCCCTGCTGTGGCCTCATGCAGGTGAATCATTGCATCGTAACTCCCTTGCTGGACAATGGTTGTTGATGGGTTGATTGATACCCCACCTGGGCCTTGGTTACTTTCCTTGCTGTTGCCTCTCGGGAGCTAATGTCTGGCTGATTCCCCAACGTACAGCATGTTTTCGTGACCACCATACAACACAATTCTCATAACTTCCTAGGCATTAATGATATACACATATGGATGGAGAAATGACTTTCAGCAGGTCATAATCTTTCTCCTGATACCTCACAAGGAGTGCTTTATATGTAAAATCACAATCACATATAAATGAGGAATATGGGGGTTACATGGTGCTCCCACAAGGTACAGAATGTCACCCGGTGACTAGAACTGCACACCCTAGTTCAGAGGCAGATGCACCACTGATTTGTATAATAGCATTACAGTAATTTCAATGTCACGCTCCGTCCCCTTCTTTTTGCATCCTACAAATTTTGCTTTTTTTCAACCTCTGGTCCACATTGAGCGAAGGTCTTCACTGAACTGTCCATAGCGATGCCGGGGTCTTTTCTCTTAGCTAATACAGTCAATTTAGAACCCAGTTCATATTATTCCCTCCAATGTCCATTACCTCGCCTTTGTAACAATGAATTTCATCTGCTATTGTGTTTCCCATTTCCCTAGCTTGGTTAGGTCCCTCTGAAGTTCCTTGCCAGTTTCCACTGGTGTAAGTGTATAGACTTCAATGCAGTAATTCCATGATTGATAGCGGTGTGAGAGCAAACTAAGGTCTCAAAGGGTTAATATGGTCCTACCCACTGTTCTAATAGAAATAAGCCCTTGCAATAGGCTTGCCAACCTTCTAGGATTATCCTGGAGTCTCCAGGAATTAAAGATTAACCTTTAATTAAAGATTATGTCATGTGATGAAACCTCCAGCAATACGTCCAACCAAAATTGGCAACCCTGCCTTGCAACAGAAAGGCATCACCAACTCAATGGCTTGTCTATGTTATTATTATTAATAATAATATCATAGCACCTAGGAGCCTGGTCCCCAGTCCTGGACCAGGACCCTGTTGTGCTAAGAATGAAAAGACATCCTTTGAGGGTGGGGTGGCAAAATCGCCTAGGAGATTTGGGTACCCTTTGCCCATCAGAAATCAATAAATCCCGAAGGTGGCTGGGAAAGATTCCCAGCTTTACAGCTGCAGTGCTCCCCAGGTTCTTACCTCGTGCTCTGGTAGCCACCAGGTGCAATCCACGAGGGGTCGTAGAGGGATTTGGCAGGATGGGCATTATGCACATACTGGGGCCTGTTTGGGTTGGCCTGCACTACGGGGTGGGATCGATCTAAGTTACGCAACTAAGTATGTCAAGAAGTTGACACACTTAGATCTACTCACCGCGGTGTCTTCACTGCGGTGTGTCGACGGGAGACGCTCTTCTCGTTGCGGTGGAGTATTCTAGACATGATAAATCGACCCCTGCTGGATCGATCGCTACCATCGATCCGGCCAGTGGTGTAGACAAATCCTCAGACACAGGAGATATAGGTGCTTCCATGCGAGTACAGGTCGTTAATATAAAGTGTGCCATCTACAGGCGAATAAGAAAATGTAATTGTCCATACATTTGTGGGAGCCATAAACTTGCCGTGCACTGTGAATGGCTTCAAGATTACATTGCTCTTAACAGGGACTAGGGAGCAAAGTAAAGGGAGACAGAGCAGCCAGGAGAGAGTTTAAAAGGGCTCTGGATTGACAGTGGAAGACAGACCCCAAGGCTTGTGACCAGCTCTAACAATAGTCCTCTTCTAAAGGCCATCATGACCTTCCGCTTCTCTCACCTGCAAGTTGGTGAGCTCTCTTCCCTTCCCCAAAATGGGTGGCGAGGGGCAGGAAGGACAGTGAGGCCTTTGGATGATGGAGTCACTCTGGATTTAGACGGGAGCAGAATTCAGCCCAGTATCGCTCCAGTGGTGCCGACAGCCAGAGCTTTATCTGCGACCAAGAGAGGGATTCTGAGGTCTCCTGAGAGGTCGCTATCACCTGCCCAAGAGGATGCAATAAAAACCAGCGCTGCCCTGCAGCAGCTGGCACGGTGCCTAGCAGTAGCTGGGTAGAATGGTCTCCCTTCTCGCTTCCTTGCAGGGTGATGCCCTCGAACAGGCCATCATAAGCCAGGCCCCTCAGGTCGAGAAACTCATTGCCACCACTGCCCACGAGAAGATGCCCTGGTACCACGTCAACATCTCCCGGGAGGAGGCTGAACGCAGGCTCTATTCCGGAGCACAGCCTGATGGGAAATTTCTGTGAGTATCCAAAGAGCTGGGAGATACCTGCTCCTATTACCGTGACCCTCCAACCCCATTACGCCTCGTCTGCTTGTTTCCGAGGCGATGTAGAGCCGGGTGTCGTCAGGGCTGGGCCAGCAGCTGAGCCCATGTCACAGTTCCCCACGTTTCAAGAGGTGGGGGGGTGGAGGAATGAGCCCCATGGAGCTCCATAGGGAAGCTCTGGAGGCCCAAGAGCAGCTCGCATTGCCACTCGGGCGTGGGCTCGGAAAGGACCAGAACAGTGCTGCTGTGAAGTGCGTGCTGGGAGATCGGCGAGGACGGGACCAGTGTGGCGCGCTGGGTCTCTGCCTTGAGATTAGTACCCGTCCAGGAGATGTGAGCGCCCCAGGATTTGGAAATCAGGCTTCTGGCCTGTTCCATGGGGAACAAATCCCACCTCCCCATGGAAGGATGTGACCCGCGTGGGAGGGGGTGACCTTTCCCAGAGCTCTGGTACAGGCGCCAAGTGAGGACGCCCGGTGATTTCACTGGGCGAGCCCCAAAACCAGCCACTCTGACTCCCTCCTCCTTCCCACCCAGACTGCGAGAAAGGAAGGATAATGGCACCTACGCGCTGTCCCTCGTCTATGGGAAAACAGTGTATCACTACCGCATCGACCAGGACAAGTCCGGCAAGTACTCCATCCCCGAGGGAACCAAGTTTGACACACTGTGGCAGGTATGATGCGGCGGGACGCTCTCCCCAGGCCCCCCTCTCCCCAGTCAGGAGAAGGAGAGTTCTCTTGTCTCAGTCTTGGGGGATAGAAAGATTTAACCTGAGCTTCAGAAGCCTCCTGAGGCCCTACCAGGAGAGAAGAGCTCTTTCCAGAGGCAGCATTAATCCTTTAGACCTCAGTTTCCTGCTTCCTGTATCCACTCCCCAGTCAGTTCTGTGCAATAATACTAGCACTCTCTGCTGTAGATCTGAACATGGCCTCGAACTGAGAGGAACAGTGCCCATTATTTCTAGCCCCCTGGCCACTACACTTTCATGGTCAGGAACCTCGAGGTGGCCTTGTTAACTAAGCCTGTACTCGGTGGGCATACATCACGTACCTAGCCATAGGATCACCCCACATAATGCTAGAGATTCCTGCCTACAACGAGTCCTGACTCACCTGCCTATCCCCTGTCCTTCCCTCCTACTGTGAGCCACCTCCTGCTGCTGTGATGTGTCCATAGCCAGGAAACTCGGATGCCTTTTGTCTTCTGTGAACACCACCTTTATTTTTCAAAGATCTCTCTCGTGTGCATCGACAGCAGCCATTTTGGTCTCAGAACTGTTGCAGTCTGTTGCACAGAAGACACACACCATGCTCTCTCCTGGACAGAGCTGTCCGGAGGACGACCATTCCATTTCAGAGCAAGTCTTGAGGGTTTTAAATGTGTTTTCATTCCGCAGTTGAACAAAAACAAAATGTTTTCACAAAGATGGAATTGTGTTGAACATCTATTGCTGTGGGGGTGGAGCGACAGAGAAACTTATCATATGCTAAAGCACTGGCCTGGGAGACCCAGGTTCAAGGCCTGGTTCTGCATGAGCCAGACACCTCAGTAATGTGCCCAGGCGATAGAGTGGAATGAGAGTCTTACTCACAGTCACTGAAACCAACACCTCTCTGTGAACCATTTTGGCTTCAATCACATTTCATTTAACTGGAAATGTTCCAACTGGCTCTACTCCTGCAGACTTTCCTTTTCACAAGGCTGGAAGGGACCTCAGCAAGCCATCTAGTCCAACCCCCCCGCTCAAAGCAGGACCAATCCCCAGACAGATTTTTTACCCCCATTCCCTAAATGGCCCCTTCAAGGATTGAACTCACAACCCTGGGTTTAGCAGACCAATGCTCAAACTGCTGAGCTATCCCTTCTTTTGTCCTTGTTTGCTTTCCCTTTGTGTAGTAACAACCCAAATCCCTCTCCCCAGCCAGCAGGGTTTGTAAATACAGAGCGAAGAGGGTCCCGAGTACATAGACAGATGAGAGGAACTAATGGGCTAATGGGGGCCTGTCCGCCACAGACCTAAGAGAAATAGTTCCCATAAACCACAAACGTTGCCTGTAAAACAAAGCGGTGATTTTCCTCCCTCTCCTTTTCCCGATTCCTCCCCCAGCTGGTGGAGTACTTGAAACTCAAGCCAGACGGACTGATATATTTTCTGAAGGAAAGCTGCCATAATCCCAATATGCCGGCAGGTGAGTTGAATTTTAAGGGCAGGACCAGCTGCGAACATCAAACCTCGTCTTCATCCTGGGGATCTACCGTAGCCCCAGGGTTCGTTCGGTTTTCTGGTGGATCTGCCCCGCTGTTCTCTTGCGTCCTGCCATATTAGATCAGATCACTGGGACCAGCTCAGTTAGCATCCTGCCCCCTGCCCGAACGGTCTCTATCTGGGATTTTTGCACATCTCTCTCTGAAGAATCAGGCGATGGCCAGTGTTGGACAGAGGATACTGGGCGAAAGGCCCTGGATCTGCTCGGGGACAGCAATTGCGACATGTGCGTGTTTCATAGCAGGCTCCGGCATTGGCCTATCCTGGCTCTTGCTAAACTGCAGCGCAGCATCACCCCGTCTTGGCCAGGGGCTACGATGAGGGCTAACAGAGGGTAGGAGCTCAGCTCTCACACCTCCCCTCCTCTCCCGTGGCTGGGGGGAGAGTTCCCCCGACGGTTTCACTCCACATTAAGCACTGCTCTCCTCTGCTATCCAACTCCTGCCTTAGCAAACCAGCCCCCGCATCATTCTAGGGCGGTGTCTGGCCTGCTGCTGAAAGGGGGGTGATATTTCAGATGAAGGCAAAACAGGCCCCTCCCTACGGGTAGCCCGTTGCGCAAAGCTGTACATGGTGGAAATAAACAAAGACAGGGAAGACAGCGATGATGAAACCAGATCCAGAGATAGGACAGAGGGGGTCAAAGCCTCAGCTGGAGTATATTGGTTTAGCACCATTGAACCCAGCCACTGGTTTTCATTTCCACACTGAGGTATCAGTCACCCGGTGCCCTCGTTCAAGCAGGAAGGCCAAGGGGCTCTGTTTGCCCCATGCCAGGTGATCCACTGCCAAGCGTGTGGAATGGTTCTGGCTGTGTGTCCAGGGGAAGGGAAGGGGTTTATTTTGTATTTGCTTCGTTTCTGTCGCTCCCTGGCTGTTTTAGTCCCGTTTTTGTTGAGGCCGAGTGTATCTCCTGCTGGGGAGCGGTGCCAGACTGACAGCCCTGGAGTCTTAAGGCCTTTTATCCCCCCAGCAGGGTCAGTCTGAGCAGCAACAGGACAAGCTCCCCCCCCACCGGACCCAACCAATATGTCTCCATTCTGGTCGGGAGGGACACACAATGTGGGCGCTCAGCACCTCGGACAATCAGGGCCACAATGTCCCAAGTGGGGCAAGAATTAGTGGCCACTTAGGCCAACGTTGGCCTCCGGAGCTTGCCTAAGGTCACTGCGAGACAGTGGCAGAGCTGGGAAGAAAGCCCAGGTTTTCCAAAGTGACTCATGATTTTGGGTGCCCCACTTGAGACACCTTGAAGGGGCCTGATTTTCAAAGGGCAGGTGCTCAGCACTCCCTGGAAATCAGGCCCCCTTTAAGGTGTCTTAAGCTGGGCCCCCCAAATCAGGACCATGTCTAGTCAATCTCAGATCAGTGCCCTGTTCTCTGGACTGCAGTATTTCTCCCGGGGCAGGGGCAGAACTGCAGTCCCTGCTGCTAGCCACGGGGTTCCCTGCACCCGTCACCTCCTACCCACACCAGAGTCTGGGGTCCTCCTCCTCATTGACTCCACATTGTCAGAGCAGGCTGAAGGGCCCCCAGTGCGAACTGGAATCAGGCCTGGGCAAAAGAGGTGACTGGAACCCCCTTTGGGCAGGGCAGCGAGCTAACGTCTCTTTCCTGATTTTCAGCAACCGTGGCACCCCTCCCGCCGGCCCACCCCTCCGGAAGCGTAAGTTTGGGGCGGTATCTTCTCTCCGTCCCTCCAGAGCTTCTCACGTCCTTGCCTTTTACCTGGGGAGAAAATCCTGCCTTTCTCTGAAAGGCAGAGACTTGACTGGAATGTAACACGGGTCGCTTAACCCTGCGGCCATTACAGCTGGAGATGGAAGCAAGCTTCTGCCATGCAACATGTGGGCCTGTAATTTGGGGAGTCCAGCTTAGCCCCAGGCCGACCTGCCTGGCAGAGGCTGGGGACACTCAGGCAGACCTCCCTAACCACTGGCTTTTAGCCCGATCTTCGTGCCCCTGCTTCTCTGCCTTTCTGAGTGCAAAGTGCTGCAGGCACCGCTGGACTCTGGGGAGGGAGACACACAAAGGGGGGCTGAGGGACTCCCAGCTCTATTGGGCATTCGTGTACATGAGTCTCGGTGCCTGGCTAATAAAGGACGATGCCTCACAGAAGGGTGCACTCGACTCTCCAGACAGCCTGCCCCTTCTTCCAGTCTTTGTGCCTAAGAATCCACCTAGGAATATCCACTTCCCCCAGCACTAGGAGCGGGATCTATAGAGTTATTGGGGCAGAGCTGGACTCCAGATTGGCAGCAGAGTATCTCCCAGCAGACAGATCCCAGACTGGCTCCAGCCCCTCTGCCCTGGGGGTGCACTCAAGCCATGGTTGCAGAAGAAAGAGAAGCTCCTTACCAGCATTGAGATGGTGGCCTGGATCCCTCCTCCCCACCCCCTTCCTTCTACAGATTGTGTGTGGGGTGGAAGGGACAGCGTGGTGGATGGGGCTGCCCTCCCTCTGTTTCCTTGGGGCATAGGCAGGGTGCATGTGCTGCCCCAGTAGATGCTGCTAGCCAGAGAGTGGGCACACAGAGGCAGTGATCTCATAGAGCCATAGGGATTATGGGAAGGCACTGGTTCTGGAGGGTCCCAGTCCCCCACCCCAATTGTTTTCCCCATAGGCACTGAGTTTTTCTTTTCCCCGGGGGTGCGCCACTCCTGCTTTGCCCCAGGGCCCCACCCCCACTGCAGCCCTCCCCAAGCCCCCTCCCCAAGGCCCCCACTCGCTCGCTGCTTTCTGCCCCGCCAAGCCCCTCCCCCAGCTGCCAATCAGCTGCTTGGCAGTGACTCCAATCAGCTGTTTGGCAGCACCTTGATCAGCTAATCAGGGGTGCCGCCAAACAGCTGTGGCTGGTATTTTTTTTCCATAGTCGATGCCTATGGTTTCCTTCATCTTATATTAAATGCATCATTTACTTTATCACTGTTTCTCTCCCAGGCCCAGAGACACCTGGGGGCTCTTAACGCAGACGGATACACCCCGGAGCCCATAGGTGAGTATCGCTGCAGAGGCCTCCCTTCCTGTCACTACAGATCCGGGAGAGGGCGCCCTAGGCCAGCCAAGCTGTGGGACGCGAGCTAGTGGTGCCGCATGTACCTACAGCTACAATGCAACCGAGCTTTTTCGCAATGCCTGGCACATGAGCACCACCTTCTGGCTAAGAGAGGTGCTACAAGGCTTTCATCGCACTCAAGGCACCCGAGGACAATCCAAAGGTCCCATTTGTTTTCCAGGGCCCCAAACCACTTGCATGAATGCTATAAAACGGTCGCTCCCAAGAATAAACCAAGCCCAGCTCGGTCCTGTCCCCCCTTCCCCTGCCTCACTACTATCGGTGGGCTCGAAGCCACAAACACTGAAACACGTGCATAATGAGGCTTCAGGGGCACTGCTCACGTGTGAGAAGCTGTGCACACAGTAGGCGTGTTTAGGACCAGAGCTCGGGGTAGTGGGAGCACTGACAGCTCCAACTCCACCCAGTAGTGGGGTGGGAGGGACCAGCACAGGCTGGAAAGACAAGGGAGGTGACCGAGAGGGAGGCTGGAAGGTCAGCGCAGGGAGGACAGTGGCCAGAGGGAATGGGGAGGCTCTGGGTTCTGGCAGGGGGCGTGTGACAGATCCCTGGCCTTGTTCTCCTGTGGAAGGCCCAGGGAAATCGCGCCTCCTGCCCATGGACACCAGCGTCTACGAGAGCCCCTACAGTGACCCGGAGGAGCTGAAGGACAAGAAGCTCTTCCTGAAGAGGGACCACCTGATGATTGACGAGGTGGAACTGGGGTCAGGGAACTTCGGCTGCGTCAGGAAAGGAGTCTACAAGATGCGGAAGTAAGCGCTGTCCAAAAGGGATGAGAAGGGGAGCATGGTTCAGACTGAGCCTAGGATAGAGATGGGTCAAACCCATCCCAGGTCAGGGGAGTTTGGGTCCAGGGCTTTGGTTCGGACCCATCGCTAGAGCAGATGCTGTAACAGGGGTGGAGACAGGAGTGTCTGTGCTGATGGGGGGCATGGGAAAGCTACTGGTGAAAGGTGCCACAGCGACTTCATGTGCACTGGGGAATGTGGGGCGCATTGGATAGGCCAGCGATGGGAACTCGCACATTGACTGCCAGTACCGGAGGTGTCTGCTGGCCAGGCGTGAATTCAGAGGGGGAGCTCATGGTTTTAAGGAAGGCACCTTGATCCGCTAGATGGGGTATGGGATTGAGAAGGAGGAGACGGGTTCTATTCCTGGCTCTGCTACTGACTCCCCATGTGACCCTGGAAATGGTCCCACCCCTCTCTGTGCCTCAGTTTCCCCACCTGTGAAATGGCAGCAATAATACTGATCCTGCTTTGTAAGGTGCCTTTAGAAAGGGGGAGGGAAGAGACTAACTGCCCCCGATTGCACAGTATGAGACAGAATTTTTCTCTCAGTTGCTGTCATTATTTCTTTAGCTACCGTTTCCTGTCCTTGCGTACTCGAAGAGGGTTCCCCAGGGGCTCTGCTGCAGGAGCACCTCACCCAGAGTTAATCTGCGATAGCCTGGCTTCACAGACCTGTAGCCCATGACCATAACTGGGAACGAGATGCCCTAATAATATCCTTATTACCCCAGGCATTGTAGATACAGCCTAGTGAGCCACCAGCTTTAAACAGTACCACTGATCGCTGGTTCGCGTTACTGGCTGCGATACACTCCATCATCTGCAGCTTAACCCACCTCCTGTGCGTTTCTCCTCTCGCCCCCGGCTAGGAAGCAGATCGATGTGGCCATCAAGGTGCTGAAGAGCAACAACGAGAAGGCCGTGAAGGATGAAATGATGAAGGAGGCACAGATCATGCACCAGTTGGACAACCCCTACATCGTCCGCATGATCGGGGTTTGCGAGGCAGAGTCCCTGATGCTGGTCATGGAGATGGCCTCGGGCGGGCCACTCAATAAGTTCTTGGCTTCCAAGAGGTGAGTTTCTTTGGGGTACAGAATAGCCACGGCTGGCTGATTCCTCTCTGCTTCTGGGCACTGTCCCGTCAGACTCACAGTAACGGCGGACAACTTGCTTTGAAGATGGAGGGATATGGAAAATAGTCCCAATAAAACACTAGGGAGCTCTCTGAAACTTTCCTAGAAGAGTCTGGCTGTGGCACTTGTAGGACGGGTGGGGGGAGATACATGGGTTCTTGGCACACATTTGGGGTGAGCCACAGAATTCACTCAAGCCTTTGCCTCTCAAGTGATGAGCCGACATCTCAGACTCCTGAGACGTTTATATCACACGCTCAGGTATCATCTGCCTGCCTGCCATCTACCCTGATCTAATCTAACACAATGCAAATAATAAGGAAGAATGAAAATGCTTAAAATGGTCTGGTGGGCCTTTCAATCAACAGCTAACATCCTGTCCAGCCAACCAGCTTTCTCGGTTTCCCAGCACGGTGATAGCACTACTTGGTGATATGGCCCTGTTTCACAAGAGGCCTGGAGTGCCATCAAGTTCTAGCAACAATATGTCAGCAAGCTGGTGGTGGAGGATGTATTGGCTGGCTAGTGGAACTGCCCAATAAAGTATTGTACTTGCTAGTGTGTGCATATCATGGTCTTCTATTGTGTGTAATCAGAACTATGCACCTGTGTGTCACAGGCCCTGTACTGCTAATAGCTAAGGGAGATTTTCTTTTACCTTGGTTAGTAAGGGCTGATGCTTCCGGAGTAGGAGAGTCCGAATTCGCTGCTCACTGTGGCTGTGAAGCTCCGAGGGCCACGGTAATGACAGTTTCCTACTTGTCCAGGGATTTCTTGCTGTATTGTCCTTTCTTTCCTTTGCCCCAGAGAGGAGATTCCAGTGAGCAATGTTGTAGAGCTGATGCACCAGGTGGCTATCGGGATGAAGTACTTGGAGGAGAAAAACTTCGTCCACAGAGACCTGGCTGCCAGAAATGTCCTGCTAGTCAACCAGCATTATGCCAAGATCAGTGACTTTGGACTCTCCAAGGCTCTTTCAGCTGATGACAGCTATTACAAGGTGAGTGGAAGCACAGCAGAGGAATCACGGGCCGGGGCATATCTACAGAGTCAGCCCCGATGGAGTCCGTGCCCTTCGCTCCACCTGTTAACGGAAGCCAGGCGCGCCTCTCACATGCGTGCCATTGGGACGCTCACCCAGAACACCCTGTGACCTGAACCTTTCTGGCTTGCTGCTGAGACCTAGAGCCATTCCCAGGAGCTCTGCCTTGTGATCACCCCAAGTTCTTATCATGCCTGTTGTTTATATAATGCCATAGCTGTACAAGGGGCTTTGCAAACATTCAGAAAGCCGGTCCCTGCCCCAAGGAACGTACAATTCGACACAGACGGGTACAATGGAAGGCTAAGGATCAGGGGTAAGAATGAAGATGCATAATGCTGGAGAGGAAAGACACACAGCAGAGGAGAGGTCTGGGAAGGGATCTGAAAGAGGTGTGGGGGGGTGCTAGGTATGTAGCAGGAGAGGCTGGGGGAGGGTGAAGTAAGAAACAGGAGCGGAGATGCTGGCAGCCGGGAGCTCTGCTGAGCCTTGGGGGTGACAAGGGGCTCGAAATACTCATGGACAAAGGGAGGACGGAACCAAAGCGGGGGCAGGGATGGTGGGAGATGGGGTGGAGTTGTGGGAGAAGGTTATTTTCACTGCAGCCACGTGGAGCTGCTGGAGAAGGGAGGAGCGAAGCAGAGAAGCCAGAGAGCGAGCGGAAAAAGGAGCGATGCTGAGTAGATGGAAGCTCGTCAGGGCAGGGACCAGCTTTCTGTTCTGTGTCTCTGTAGTGCCCAGCACAAGGAGCCCCATTCCCCAAGGGGGGCCCCCCGGTGATCCCACACTAGAGATAGTCAATAACAATTGCCAACGTAGCCAGGCGTGGCTGCCACACGGTGGCACCATTCGCACAGTTATCGCTCCAGGCACAGCCCAGGTCCCAGTTTCATTTCCCAGCCTGGGTGTGTTGTGTCGTGTTTTTAACCTAGTGGCACACGCATCTGCCAGGTGACACCACAGAGTCTGGAGGGCGTCCAAGAGGCCGCGCAGGAGACCCTGTGCTCTGGATGAGCTGTTGTTCCGCCCGCCCTGAGATGGGCGTTATGGATCAAGAACAGGCATAGCTCCTGGCTGGAACGCTGCCTCCAGAGGAAATACAGATCTGGATTGGATTCTGCATTCAGGGGCCCCAGAGGACACCCCGGGGCTCTGAAAACAGCTCATTAGTCACATGGAGGATGGGCTGATCCCAGGGTCCGTTTCAGACAGGGACAGAACTTCCTATTACTTTCATCCTCCAGCCATTCTGGCAAACGGGGCCCTCTCCCCATATGACACTGGGGCAGACTTACCCCCTGGAGAGCCAGAAAGGAGGTTGCTTGAAGGACCCTGCTCCGATAGCTCAGCTTTGAATTAGCGATGGACTCAGTGCACCATTTGGACTCCGATCCGGATTCAAACAGCTCAAAGTGCAGTGGTTTTCAGACCTGGGCTTTTGGTTCATCCCGGTATAGTGATAGGGGCCAGCTCATAAATTGATAGCAGCCTTCAACTACCTGACGGGGGGTTCCAAAGAGGATGGAGCTCGGCTGTTCTCAGTCGTGGCAGAAGACAGAACAAGGAGTAATGGTCTCAAGTTGCAGTGGGGGAGGTCTAGGTTGGATATTAGGAAACACTATTTCACTAGGAGGGTGGGGAAGCACTGGAATGGGTTCCCTAGGGAGGTGGTGGAATCTCCTTCCTTAGAGGTTTTTAAGGTCAGGCTTGACAAAGCCCTGGCTGGGATGATTTAGTTGGGGTTGGTCCTGCTTTGAGCAGGGGGTTGGACTAGATGACCTCCTGAGCTCCCTTCCAACCCTGATATTCTATTCTATAAATTGGATATTGGTTCCGGTCATGACCCACTGCTTCCCTGACCTGTTGGGGTTGCTTGGATCCAGGGTTTGGAGTTAGGCCCTTTGAATCTGCCTTTGGCAGTGAACTCTCACTCGAGAGGTCTTGAGCTCATTGGACTGACAGATACTGCAACGCAGACCCAGGACAAGGGGCTCCGGCTCAGGGCATGGGAGTGTGTCAGACTCTTGCTGGGTAAGCTACCCCCTTCTTTCCATCTCTTTGCTTCAGGCCAGGACGGCTGGAAAGTGGCCCCTGAAATGGTACGCGCCAGAGTGTATCCTGTACCACAAGTTCTCCAGCAAGAGTGACGTGTGGAGTTATGGTGTGACCATGTGGGAGGCCTTCACCTACGGGCAGAAACCGTACAAGGTGAGCAGCGCGAGGGTGCTGTGCTGGATCAGAGTCCGCTTTACTCACCAAGGGCGGCTCCTCGGCCGTCCCAATGGAGTTTGTGCTCCCACCCCAGCCCCGCTGTCTCAATGCATCCCGCAAAGAGCCGGGGAGCAGTCCCGTAGTAGAGAGAGCACCCAGAGGGCAGGCGGACAGAGCTGTACGCGGGGCAATGAACTCTGGGGTGTCATTCCTCCCAGGGCAGGGAGACGGAAGCCAGCCAAAGCAATCACCCAGTCATGGTGAGGGGGTCCCCCCTACACTGCCGAAAAGCAGGGTGCTGGCCTGGTTACGAGGTCAGACCTGCACCAGGGCAGGTGTGAGATACTAATGCAAGGTGCTGTGATTACCGACAGCATCATCGCAGGAGGTGGGCCACGCCCAGTGCCATTAGCTCCTTACAGACTCAGTGCAAAGGGCCCCCCGGGCAGGGGCGTGTCTTACCTGCCCTCTCTCAGCTGTCCCATCAGCTCCCATGCTTGGTGGGGAGGGCAGGGTCATTAACACACTTCCCTACTCACCCTAGAAAATGAAAGGCCCCGAGGTGATCAGTTTCATAGAGCAAGGGAAGCGCATGGAGTGCCCAGCAGACTGCCCGGCAGAGATGTACAAGCTGATGCTGCAGTGTTGGACCTACAAGTAAGGCTTTCCCCAGCTAATCTCTGGAGCAGGCCCCCTTGGGACTGGGCACATTGTCTGCATGAGGGTGGCGGGTGTGTGTGGGTGTGGGTGTCTCCTGTCCTGATCTCCCTCTGGCTTGGGCTGCAGGGTCTGTGATGAGTGATGTGCTTATTTCCTTTTCTTCCTTCCCCTCCCCTGGCCTGCAGTTCCCCTGGAGGAGGTCGGAGCCCCTCTGGGGCTCTCTGTCTTGGAAAGTGTCTCAGCCTCTCCAAGGAGGCCGCCATGCCAGGCTGCAGCATCTGTGGTCAGCAGGTGCATGGGGATGACCCTAAATGAAACTGACAAGAGCCGGAGGGTTGTGACAGGGTTTTAGCTGATCAGTCATTAGGTACCACAACGCAAAGCAAAACAGGCTTGGGCGACTCTAGATTTAACATAGCAGCTCCTCAGGGCGAGCCCCTCTGGGTGACTCACCTCTCTGCTCCCCCTGGGGTTTCCGAGCAATTGGAAGGGCTCCTCCCTTTGCCACTGACATGTGAAGAAGGGTCCCTTCACTCTGCTTTGCCTGGTCTGTTCAGTTACTGGCCTTGTTGGTCTTTCTTACCAGGGAGCTAAGCAGCAGGGGTGGTAACTCCCAGGGCGGGCACCCCTACCCCTGAGAGTCCCTTTCCCAGTAGCCTGGCAACGTGGCAGAATCAATGCTCACAGCCAAAGCGGTCAGTGCCTTCCCACAGTCCAGCAGTGTCTTTCCCACTCAGCCAACTTCTGCAGCTTGGGCCCATTCCTAGGTTCTTCTTGGGGTGCTGCTGGATGGCTCCTGCCACGGGACACAGAGCCTGTCGCTGAGCTGAGTCCAGCCCAGGTCAGAAGTGGCAGGCATCTGCCTGCTCGGTGCAGGGTCCACATCCCAGACCCGTTAGCACAACTGGTTTCCTTACCTGCAGACTCAGGAGAGAGGCCAACGATTAATAGACCACGGTGGCCGAACTCTCCTCTCAAGCCCCGGTGCAAACATGGTGCCAGGAAATCTTCCCACATCCCTCGCTCCCTCTGCCCCACTGTCAGCGGACTGGGTCAGACTCGTAGGCAGTCAGGCCTAGTGGTCGGGGCAAGGGTCAGGCCTAGTGGTCGGAGTCTGAATGCCAGAGTCCAGGGGTGAGACAGTCAGAGCCGAATGCCAGCACCAAGGGTTGATGCAGAACCGAGGGTCGGAGCCGGATTACCAGGCGTCAGGGAACTTAGGAGCAGGGCTGGTTCTGAGGCAGGAGCGAGGCTGGAACAGGACGGGAACAAGGCAGGGTGCAGGACAGGGTCTGGGCTGGCGCTGTGGCGGAGCAGAGCAGGAGCAGGGCTTGCAGAGTCCATGGGCGTTGAGCAGCCAGCGAGCTGCTGCTAGGTTTAAGAACGGGCCTGCTGGCTTCCCCAGCCAATCAGGCAGGGCAGGCCGTGAGGCAGCCTGGCTGGCTTGTTAGGGCGTCAGGCGTACTGAGCAGGTGCAGCTGAGGATCTTACTCCTGACACCGACACTGTGCACCCTCGGGGCGCGCCTGGGCTGTCCCCCCCATCCTAGCCCGTTTGCTTTGGTCAACCCGTTCTGGTCCTTCTTGCTGATCCTTCTTCAGTGCCTCCCTTCTCTTCCAGGTGGGAAGATCGCCCAGGGTTTGCAGCGGTGGAAACCATCATCCGTTCCTATTACTACAGTATCGCCGCCAAGACAGAAAAGGGGCCAGAGGAGACGGAGGAGGAGGACAATGCGAAAGCAGCTTGCCCCTGAGTCTTCTTCTCTGGGCCCAGAGGAGTCCTCGGCCCGGGAGCTCTCTAGTCTTGGTCTTTCGGGAAGGGCGCTGGAGATGCCCCAGCTAGTTTGGGTTTGGTTTCTCCTGCTGGTGCTTCTTGGGGAGTCACAGAACTGAGCCCTTTGGAAAGAACGGTGCTGGCGGGACTGGTGCGGCAGGGGAGGCTCCCAAGGGAACTCAGCCATAGTTCAATCTCTCAGCCGTGATTTGCAGCCTTTGCTTGTCCCGCCTGGGGGACTGGGCAGAACAGTACTGCAGCCCACTCCTGCACACCTCCAAAGCACCGTCCCCGACTCTCGGCACTCATGCCGGGGTTCCCCACCTTGGCTCCCGCCTCCAGCAGCACACGGCATGTCCCCTAACTCCCCCGATTTGCCATTGGGCTGATTACGGCCGTTCCGGTGAAGGGGTGGGGGGCAGAGGACAGGGAACCAAAGCTGGGCAGGAGGCAGCTGGCATATTGCACTCCTAGAGCACAGAATGAGCTGGTGTATGCCCCAAAGGAGCCTGGCTGGGCAGGGTGGGGGATGAGCTGCTGGCCACTTCCACACCTGCTCCTTCCACACCTGCTAGCAGCACTGGGTGTTGGGCGCCGGGGAAATGCTCCCTTTCAGTGGGAGGGGCGGGAACTGTCCGGGAGCCCACTCCCCCGTGCCTGCCACTGCCTCTGCAGGGCGAGCACCTCCACCAGGGCTGGCCAGAGCATCTGTGGCCAGGCCTGTGAAACCTTTTCCCACCAGCTAAACCCTTAGCTCCCCGTGCTCACCTCCGGCCCCCTGCCCTGGACACTCCCCACCATGACCAGTGTTGCTCTTTCTGAGCTTGGAGATCCGCTGACCCTATAAATAAACTCGGCTCGTTTTTACCCTGGGACCCATCTCAGACTATTCAACTCCTGCAAACGTTGGCAGCTGCTCCCACCTTGCTACTGGCCTTGCCTTCGGATCCTTCCAGCAGCCTGTCACGCGCGAGGCGTCGGGCCAGCCCTCAGTAGCATCACAGAGCTCGAGAGTCTTGCTGACTCATTCAGACCTCAAGGAGGCCTGGCGAAGTTTAAAGTTCAGGGAGCTCTAGTCTGCTCGTCATAATAAAATGGGCTTCTAGCGGGGTGGCTGGTTTCCTCTGTGTCATTTCAGCCCCATGTCTTCGCACCTCCTTTGACAATCCCTCACCATCAAAGGCCGACTGATTATTTAGTGTTAGGGTTACTGTGGGTATGTCTGTACTGGAATCACAGGGTGAGATTGTCGTTTGAGTAGACATCCCCTGAGCTTGCGGTAATGTAGCGAGCTCAGGTCCTGCAACTGCAGCAGGGTGCACTTCAGCGCGAGCTAACCCCCAGGGTCCCAGGACAGCCTGTACTGAAGCATCTGCAGCCATTAGGGTGACCAGAGAGTGTGAAAAATCGGGATGGGAGGTGGTGGTGTAACAGGAGCCTGTATAAGACAAAGACCCGAATACTGGGACTGGCCCTATAAAATCAGGACATCTGGTCACCCCACCTGCCATGACTTCACTGCTCCGGTTCTGGAGCTAGCTAGCCTCTGGCTCTAATCACACCCATCAAGGGCACCACATCAGAGCCAGCAGTTTCGGCTGGGGGGGCTGCCCAGTGCTTTTGTACCATCCACCAGCCATAGCGGAGTCGCGTGGCCAGCGGCGGCTCCAGGCACCAGCGCTCCAAGTGCGTGCCTGGGGCGGCAAGCCGTGGGGGGCAGCCTGCCGCTCCCTGCGAGGGCGGCAGTCAGGCAGCCTTCGGCGGCGCGCCTGCGGGAGGTCTGCTGGTCCCACGGATTCAGCGGCAATTCGGTGGTGGGTACGCCGAAACCGCGGGACCGGCGGACCTCCCGCGGGCATGCCGCCGAATCCGCGGGACCGGGGACCTCCCGCAGGCATGCCGCCGAAGGCAGCCTGCCTGCCGTGCTTGGGGTGGCAAAAAAGCTAGAGCCGCCCCTGTGCGTGGCGCCATTGGGCAGAGGGCCAGCCGTGGGGGAGACGGGGGACTCGGAGGAGGGTCAGCTGTTCAGTGGAGCAAGAAGGAACTTTCAGGCGCAATCCATTGCAGGGCCTGGGGGCGGGGAGCGTTGGAAATGGAGCTGGAGAAAGAGCTCGCTTGAAACAATTGGTTTTTAAAAAATAAAAAAAAACCGCCCTACGCTAAGGCAGGCTTCCCCAGTCGCCTCCCCGCACACTCTCCCTGCTACCCCTGAGCAGCAGCCCAGCCTGCCCTGGGGCTGGGTTAAATCAAGGCGCTGAATCTCCCTCGCGGGTGGCAGCACAGGCTGCGGCGTCGGAGACGGGCAGGGCGGCTCCGCAGGGCCTGATGGAGCCCAAAGGCCTGCGTTTCCAGAAAGGGGTAGTGGTTTGTGGTGCCAGAGGGTGGCCATTCAGTCAGCACCTTGTGAAAAATCAGGCAACATTCGCGTCTCAGCTTGGCTGCCCCAAATCACTCGCCGCTTCAGGACGTATGGAGGCGGAAGGCCAGCATTGGTGGGGCCCGCCGTGAGGAGCAGTTAAGCCTTTGAGTCTGACATGAAAACAATGAAACAGGAAAAAATAAATGGCCTTGCCTCCCCCGGCATCTGTCTGAGCCGCCCCAGGCAGCAGACGCAGTTAAAGCCTCCCAGTTGGAGAGGCCAGTCTACGTGAGAAATGCTGCACTAACCACAAGCATCCCACCAACCCCTCTCCAGGACAGGACAGGAAATGGCTGAAACTCTGTCAGTAACCTCACAGGTACCGTGGCCGCTTCCCCTGCGGGGGAGGAGAGAACGCAATGGTGGGGAAGGCAGGCAGACAGGAGACACGAGAGGGGAAGGGTGGTTAGAGCACAGACCTGAGGCGGTAGGGACCTGGGGCCTCTCCCCAGCTCTGTCCCTGACTCAGGGAGTCACTTGACCGGTCTGGGCCTCGGTTTCCCCATCTGTCAAATGCGGGCAGTGATATCGCCTCACCAGTACCAGGCGCTTTGAGATCTTCAGGTGTGTGTGGGGGTGTTAAGGGCCAAGTATTTATGACTGAATTATCACTGCCTCGGTTTCTCATGGACTCTGCAGAGAACAATCTACTCCCAGTCCTGCCCACATGAGACCCGTGCAGTCAGGGATGCCACTGGGGGGTGAGTGTGTGTGTCCCCAATCTTGCAGCAGGGTCAACAGCCTTGTCCTTCCTTGTCAAGAGACAGCCAAGAGACTGCGGTGTGCGCAGGGTGGACATGGGGAGTAGAGGAAGCAGAAGCTCAGAGCTGTACCAGGCAGGGAGATGGGAAGCTTATCTCTCACCATCTCCTGGCCCGGCCCAGCCGTAGCCCAGCCAGGGTGCTCTGTCCAAGAGGTGAAAGCGGCAGCTAAAGCCCAGGGCAGGGCAGAGCTGTTGTCTGGGTGGGCTGGGGTCTGACGGGAAGGCCACACAATCCCTGGAACGGAGCCTGCCCTAGCTCTGGCTCTCCCTCCCAGCATGCCCTATACGGTTACCTGGGCAGGGGTCAGTGGATTGAACTGAACGTGTAATGAGCAGCCCCCTCGCCTGACTCAGAAGCAGCCTCAGGAGATTTACAGGGGCTGGAGTGACGCCAGGTGCTTAGGCAGCTTAGCTCCTTCTGCCTCCGAGTGCAGGAATAGACTCATAGACTCATAGACTTTAAGGTCAGAAGGGACCATTATGGTCATCTAGTCTGACCTCCCGCATGATGCAGGCCACAAAAGCTGACCCACCCACTTTCCCTTAACTCAGCTGTTGAAGTCTCCAGATCGTGATTTAAAGACTTCAGGTTGCAGAGAATCCTCCAGCTTGTGACCCCTGCCCCATGCTGCGGAGGAAGGCGAAAAACCTCCAGGGCCTCTGCCAATCTACCCTGGAGGAAAATTCCTTCCCGACCCCAAATATGGCGATCAGTAGAACCCTGAGCATACAGGCAAGAATCTCCAGCCGGACCCTCATTTTACCAGCGATGGCACGTTATTGCCTAATTGACTAAAATCACGTTATCCCATCAAACCATTCCCTCCATGAACTTATCTAGCCTAATCTTGAAGCCAGGGAGGTCTTTTGCCCCCACCATTTCCCTCAGAAGGCTGTTCCAAAATTTCACCCCTCTGCCGGTTAGAAACCTTCGTCTAATTTCAAGCCTAAACTTCCCCACGGCCAGTTTATATCCATTTGTTCTCGTGTCCACATTAGTACTGAGCTGAAATAATTCCTCTCCCTGGCATTCTGCGCCAAAAACTTAAAAATTCTGCGCACAATATTTTAAAATGCTGCAAATTTTATTTGTCAAATAAATGTGGAGGCCCCAGCATGGCAGTGGGGAGCACAGGCCACTGGCTGCACAGAGGTGGGAGATCACTGTGCAGCTCCCCCTCTGGGATACGGACTTCGTGGTGAGACTGCACCCAACCCTGACACAGCGCAAGGACCAGGCCTGCCCCAGAAACACCCCAGGCCCTGCCCCTCCGTGCTAGGTGTGGGCAGGCAGGCTCAGCAAGGCAGGATCCAAGTGTGGAGGGGCTCAGTGTGGGGGGTCCAGGTGTGGGTTGAGAGGGTTCTGTGTGGGGCAATCTGGGTGCGGGTGGCTCAGTGGGGGATCCGGGTGTGGGGGGATCTGGATGCACAGGGGCTTGTTGGGGGTTTCTGGGTGCAATGGTAATGGGACTCTGCAGGGGTCCAGGTGAAGGTGGTCGGGGCTCAGCGGTGGGGTGTCTGGGTGTGGGGGGATCAGTGGGGGGCCCTAGATGCTGGGAGAGTGGGGCTCAGTGGGGTGGGGATCCACGTGCAGGTGGGGTTCCCCGGGAACCCCAAGCAAAGGGCGTGGCCAAGGTGACAGAAGGCAGGGCCTTTCTGAAAAGCCGGCCGGGGGCTTCACAGAAATGTCAGCAGTCGCTTTGGGGGAAGGGGGAAACGCGACACTGGGGGGATGATGTCATGGGGCCTCCCTTGTGAGTTAGGAATGAGGCAGTCTCCAGGCTGGTGTGTCATTTGTCACCTCCACCCGCTCTGGCTGGAGTCACGCCGAAGCAGAAGCTGTTGTTGTGGGTAGAGGAGGCCTGTTGGAACCCCCCATGTCTCTGTCCCTGTTGGGGTCAGGAACTTGGAGACATTAGTGCAGCCAAAGTACTGGCTGATCTACTAGATCAGGTGTGTTTAGCACAAACCCTCTCCTCCCAACCCATCTTGCTAGGACTGTCCCGGGAGATATATAGTCACACAGTGCTTTGTCCTCTAGCACCATCCATCTTACCACACCAGGGCTCTTCGAACCTCACACCCCGCTCACTGAGGTAGGTCAGTATTATTTTTGTCTCCATTTACATATGGAGAAACTGAGGCACAGAGACACAGACAGTCATAAAGTGTAAGGCCAGAAGGGACCAGCCAGTCTGACCTCCTGTATATCCCAGGCCATCAGCACCACCCAGTGGCAGGGCTGGGAAGAGCACCCGGGTCTGCCATTGTCCAGTCTTGTGCTTTGACCACTAGATAACGTCTCTTCCCCATAGTTCAGAGAAGCTGAATGAGAAAGCTGGGGAACTTTACCCCCAGCCTCCAGCACATAGAAGGAGAAGGACCACGGCCTGCTAGATACCCATCCTTCACCAACTGGCTTAGAGAGAATTATGTACAGTTCTAGGTGCCGGGGTTCCTCCTTTTATAACCAGCCATCTCTCCTGTCCCCAATGGGCTTGCCATGGGAACACGAGTAACTCAAGGGCATTGAAGGGGAAGTAAATTTAGAAGACAGAAAAGGAAACACATCCCTTCACATAGCAGAGAGTTGATCTGTGGAACTCACTGAAACAGGAAACCATTATATCTATCTATCTAGATATCCAGGCTACTTTATAGCACCCATCACCACAGCATGAGCATTGAGTATTTAAGCCCTAAGGTGCAGCTTTCTTCCTATCACTGAAGCAATGGGATACCTATTATTTCTTCCCAGGTCCAGAGTGTGAGTGATCCTCCAGGGCAGCTGAGATTTCAAGGGGTCAGGAGAGTGCATTTTGTTTTTGTACATCACTGTGGCTTTGCTTCTTGAGTAGCAATCTGCACGCTGGCAGGGTGAGCCGGGCTGGCCCGGATGTGTTCACAAGTGGTTTGCAGATCCGTATGGCAAGCCTCTGCGTGATAGGAAGGTGTCGGTGCTAAACCCATCAGGGTGAAATGAAACTTAGCAGCATCGACCTCTTCTGGCATTCCATGTGACCCGCTCCCAGGCTAGCAGTGCACCCGGGGGGGTGAGCCCCCTTGGCCAGAGAATTTAGGTTTCAACGCTGCTTTGAAGTTGGTTCCTGAACCGCCTCCTTTATGGAAGCATCCAAAAGGTAAGTCCCGTTGAGTCTGTGTCGTGGGTTTCCCTGACAAGCTGCAGCAGCATCTGCCTTGCAGTAAGGTCCATTTTGTTGTGCTTACAGGGTTGGCCTCGGCACAAGCGGGGTGAGTGGCTCAGTGGAGGTTGAAAAGGGAGCCCCAGGGGCTCTGCGAGGATTTGGAACCCAGAACCTCTTCAACTGCGTGAAAATCCCTGTGAACTCTTATAACACTTTGCATTCACAAAGCACTGCTAGATTCCAAAGCAGTTTACAACAGTGAGTATCACGCTACAGATGGGGAAACCAAGGCACGGCACGAGGCAGTGACCTGCCCAACATCAGTGGCAGAGGCAGGAATAGAACCCAGGAGCCCTCCCTGCTCAGTCCACTGGCACATGTAGATTGCATCGTACCATTAATCTGATACCGCATGAGAGGAGGTGCAGTTACAGAGCAAGACAGACAGGTTCACACCTCCTGTCTGTCCTGGACTGGTGGCTATTTTTGTCTCCAGCAGCCAGCACTCAGGGTGAGCCGTGGTGGTTTCAGCACAGCTTTTACTCTCCACATGCTGTCTGAAGTCTGTGGCCTCCCGGGCTCAGCTCCTGTCAGTTTAACACATTGCTCTAAGCAGGGCCGCCCTGGGTGGAGGGAAGTTTGTCCCCAGCCCCCTGCTTGAGAGGGCCCCCGAACCTGTTAAAATTGGAGTGAGTGGTGTTAAGCTCTGGTTCACGGGGTCACAGCGCCCCTCAGGTTTGGGCCCGGCTGCTGAGGGTGCTGGGACCCCATGCACCAGGTCACAACGCCACTCACTCAAATTTGGCCTGGCCACCCCTCCATCGTGACAGAGGGGCGGTATGACCCTATGGCAGATAGCAGAGCCTGGAGCGAAGAGCTGGGCCCAGCCCCATGGGACAGGCGCAGCCGCGGGATGACTGTGGGGCGGTCTTGCTTTCCAACCTCGGCCCCTCCCGCTGGGGCCTCAATGTGCAGACCTGGCCCTATATCAGGGATTCTCAAACTGGGGGTCATGACTCCTCAGGGGGTCGCAAGGTGATTCCGTGGGGGGTTGCAAGCTGTCAGCCTCTGCCCCAAACCCCGCTTTGCCTCCAGCATTTATAAGAGTGTTAAATATTAAAAAATGTTTTTAATTTATAAGGGGGGGGGCACTCATAGGTTTGCTGTGTGACAGGGGTCACCAGTACAAAAGTTTGAGAACCACAGCCCTAGATTATCTTTCTATGGAAAACGAGCTCCGAATGGCTCGTGTTTCCTCTGGGAGCATGTGCTGGGACTGGCCTGTAAAGAGCAAGGGGGCTCTGGGAAGGGGGTTGTTTTCCTTCCCTCATGACTAAACCCATCTGTTTGGGCCTTAAAGGGGCAGGGATTAAACTAAAAGTCCCCCCCTCCCCTGCGTGTTCCCCCCAAGGGGTTTACACTCCAGTTAGGTCTGCCGATTCCCTGGGCTATCTGCAGCTTGTACAATAAAGCCTGCAGCTGCTTCTGCAGAACGAAACTCAGCGACACTCACTTCTCCCCCAGCTGCTGAGCTGATATCGGTATTACTCACAGGTTGCTTCTAAGGAAATTCTCAGGAAGGTTGTCAGAGTCCCCTAGTATCCCTAATGTGGGGCTTCCGAAAGGACAAACATACCTATGTTCTACTCAAGACACATCTTAATTCGCCCCGTCCCAGATATGGTGAAGCACAGGGTCTCAGAGAGAATAAAACCCCCAGGGCCGTCACCCCTGCGGTGTGTTCTTTCTCCAGAGTCTAGACGCACCTAGCATGGGGCTAAGAGGCTGAGGATTTGAGCGGCTGGGCTGTTTTGCATCAGTGAGCATTTCCAGCCCAAAAGCAATCATAGCATTTGGGGATTCTGACTGCGCGCCTGGTTGGAGGTGAGCCCTTCCGCCATGGCTAGAGGAGAAAGGCCAGGCTGTAGGGCCTTGGGAAAGCCAGTGGCCTAGGTTGCTCATAAGGAGTTGGATTTGGTCTAGCACCTTGCTATTACAACCAGTTCCACACGGGCAAACAGAATTCTGTTACTGGGAGGGAAATATTTGCTAGAATTGTATTAATCCTCAAAGAGAAAAACAATTCATTGTTTACTTAACGACTAATGGATTTACATTGAATACCCCCATGTCTCCCCTGTAGGGCTTCACTGATCCATAGATACCTATAGATACATGTGGAAGCAGCATAGGCTTGGGCACTAGACTGGGAATCAGGTCCCCAAATCTTCACTGACCAGCTGTGTGACCGTGGGCAAATCAATGCCCCGCACCCTGCATTTCCCCTCCCACCCCGTGTCTGCATTGTCTATTTAGAGTGTCAGCGCTTTGGGGCAGGGACCATCTCTTCCTGTTCGTACAGCCCCTAGCACAATGTGCTCCTAGGCATTGCCGTATTACAAATAATAACAATATCCCCAAATATATTCTCTGCACCAATAAATACGCACCTTAAAGACTCAGAACTCAGGTGATTGGTCAAGGAAGGGGGTGGGGTTGTTTAAGATGCGTGCTTGGGGGTGTTTAGCTTTTTTTGTGAACCAAGAGCCCACCGTTTGGTGGGGGAGGGGGGGTTGACTTTTAGGTAGAAGGGCAGGAAATTTCTTCTCGCCCCCTGTTATTAATATGAGTGTCGTGTTAACAGGGACACAGCGACATGAAATATAGCGGCAGTGCAAACCACAGAGGCAGCACTTGTTTCCCAAACATCCTTTCTCATTGGCTGTGGCCCCTTTTTCCCTATGTGGGCTGGCAGGGGGGCGATTTTTTTTTAAACACACATAGTGGTTCATTTCAACTTTACACCAAGGGGTTGAAAAACCCCTTTCACCTGCTCAACCGAGACTCATCCTGGCATTGCAGGTAAAGAAAACAATCCATTTCATCCTCCCTTGTTACAGCTTTTAGGATTTTTCTTTGAATTGTGTTTTAAAAAAACCCACCAAATGTGGCTGTGCCGTTAATTTATTTGCCGATGGTGTTGGAGAAACGCTCCCTTGGAGTGTGGCTATTTCACTTTGGGTCCTGCATTCGCTGCTCTCCCCAAGCATGCATTCAGTGGGCGCACGGGGGTCCTGATTCGCACAGGTGATGAACACCAGCAGTTCCAACTGGCATGCAGGCATCCCAAGTGGCTCAGAGGCAGGCCTCGGGAAGGCAAAGAATGCAGGATCCGGCTCCCTGTTTGGAGCGTTTGGGAAGATGTGTCGACAGACAGAAATAAAGACCTGAGGGCAGATCCTTAGCTGGTGTAAATGGTCATAGACCTATGGACCTATGGCTATTTCTGCTACATAAGAGCTAGGTATTAAAGGAAAGTGACCAAGTCACTTTCCCCCCTCTCTGTGCCTCAGTTTCCCCATGTGCAAAATGGGGTTAATGATGCTGACCCACCTTTGTAAAGGGCTTTGAGATCTATGGAAGAAAAGTGCTAGCTAAGAGCTAGGTGGTGGTGTCATTCGTTCTGCCTCTGGGGAATGACTCCTGGGTTCTCGTCCCCACTCGGCCACTGACTCGTTGCATAACCTTGAGCAAGTCACTTCAACTCCAGTTCTCCATTTGGGAAAGGGGCATAATAACACGTAGCTCCCTCGCAGTCGGTAGCCAGCTAGCCAGGGGGGTTACCAGGCTGCCTTCCTGTTGGTAACATGCTTTGAGGTCGTCGGACATGAGTCGCTAGGGAAAGGCAACGTGCTATTGTCCCAGTGTTTGTCTTCTTCCAGTGCACATGCAACACTGCTAGCTTTACGGTCCAGACTGTCCGTATGTCGCTTGTCATGTGACTAGGGGCTCTGACAGAGGGAGGCGATAGTTGTCTGTAAGTATTTAAAGCGTAGATGCACGAAGGAGGGAGACGAATAGGCTGGGGGTGGGGGGGGTGCTTGGGGTAACAAACATTACTGGCAAACGGCAAAATGTGGACCAGCAAGAAACTACAACAGGACGTTTCGGCTGAGTTCCCGGCCTAGTTTTGGAATGGGGAGATGTGTGAGCCTGGGGGAAGGGACGGGAGCATCCGTGCTCGAACCGTTTAAAACTAGACTTGGCGTTAGGAAACGGGTTGCAGGGAGCGGCCTTCAACCGGCAGGGAGTGGGCAACCTCGCTGGTCTTTTCAGAGCTTGATTCTCCGCTGCCCTGTGGCACCGGCAGAGCGGGGCGGGAACCGGAGTTTCCCTCCTGCGAAGAATTTCACATTTTCATTCTGAATCAGTCGGCGGGAGGGTCGATTTCAAACCATTACGTTTTGGGAGAAGAGAAATGGAATGTTTAAAAAAAAAAAAGCCAGAACCCTGCTGCCCCTCTGGAAGGTAGCTGGAGAGATGGACAGCCCCAGGGACCTGGCTAGCTGGGGAACTGTATTGCCTGGGTGCGAAGACAGGCTGCTTAACTCCCCTCCTGGCTTTCTTCTTGGCCCCTGAGAACTGGACAGCCTGGGAGGCTGGATCAGAGGAGGCCTGGGAGGCCACGGAGCTGGGGAACCCTGATGACCCACCGGGGGGCTGCCCAAGAGTCAAGGACGGGGGCAGGCGGATGGGCAGGTTTCCATCAAACGTTTTGCTGCAACTGACACACGCCCACAGCAGAACATTTCTCACAGACTCATAGACTCATAGACTTTAAGGTCAGAAGGGACCATTATGGTCATCTAGTCTGACCTCCCGCATGATGCAGGCCACAAAAGCTGACCCACCCACTTTCCCTTAACTCAGCTGTTGAAGTCTCCAGATCGTGATTTAAAGACTTCAAGTCGCAGAGAATCCTCCAGCTTGCGACCCCTGCCCCATGCTGCGGAGGAAGGCGAAAAACCTCCAGGGCCTCTGCCAATCTACCCTGGAGGAAAATTCCTTCCCGACCCCAAATATGGCGATCAGTAGAACCCCGAGCATACAGGCAAGAATCTCCAGCCGGACCCTCATTTTACCAGCGATGGCACGTTATTGCCTAATTGACTAAAATCACGTTATCCCATCAAACCATTCCCTCCATGAACTTATCTAGCCTAATCTTGAAGCCAGGGAGGTCTTTTGCCCCCACTGTTTCCCTCGGAAGGCTGTTCCAAAATTTCACCCCTCTGACGGTTAGAAACCTTCGTCTAATTTCAAGCCTAAACTTCCCCACGGCCAGTTTATATCCATTTGTTCTCGTGTCCACATTAGTACTGAGCTGAAATAATTCCTCTCCCTCCCTGGTATTTATCCCTCTGATATATTTAAAGAGAGCAATCATAACTCCCCTCAGCCTTCTTTTGGTTAGGCTAAACAAACCGAGCTCCTCGAGTCTCCTTTCATAGGAAAGGTTTTCCATTCCTCGGATCATCCTAGTGGCCCTTCTCTGTACCCGTTCCAGTTTGAGTTCATCCTTTTTAAACATAGGAGACCAGAACTGCACACAGTACTCCAAATGAGGTCTCACCAGCGCCTTGTATAACGGAAGCAGCACCTCCTTGTCCCTACTAGAAATACCTCGCCTAATGCATCCCAAGATCGCATTAGCTTTTTTCACAGCCACGTCACATTGCCGACTCATAGTCATCCTGCGATCAACCAGGACTCCGAGGTCCTTCTCCTCCTCCGTCACTTCCAACCTATGCGTCCCCAGCTTATAACTAAAATTCTTGTTAGTCATCCCTAAATGCATCACCTTACACTTCTCACTATTAAATCTCATCCTATTATTATTACTCCAATTTACAAGGTCATCCAAGTCTCCCTGCAGAATATCCCGATCCTTCTCCGAATTGGCAATACCTCCCAACTTTGAGTCATCCGCAAACTTTATCAGCCCAGTCCTACATTCGGTTCCGAGGTCAGTAATAAATAGATTAAATAAAATCGGACCCAAGACCGAACCTTGAGGAACCCCACTGGTGACCTCCCTCCAACCTGACAGTTCACCTTTCAATTCCCTCAGGCCACATTTCCTGACGGAAAACTCAGAACATTCCCAACAAGCTGCCGTCGCCACGGACACCAGGGCAAGGTGGGCGCAAAGCCCTACCGCGGCGGAGTAGTAGCACGCGGCTCCTCCTTTGCACTCGTGTAAGTGACAGCACCAGGAGGAGGGTGATGGAGAATCAGGCCTCCGGTCACTCGTCCCTACGATATGAACACCCCCCTGCTCTGGATAGAGGGGAGGGATTCCTTTAGGGGACTGTCACAAACGAGGGTCAGTCCCGAAGGACTTTTTATGACCTGGCCCTAAAAATGAACATGAGATACGATACGTGCACGGTGTGCGTGTGCATCTGTCAATCGTATCTGGGCCTCCGCTTTCTAGGAAACGTATTTGCTTCAAAATTAACACTCTAATTTCCCCCTTTGGCTTTTGACTCCCTACTACAGAGGAGATGATGTAGCTATTTTGGTATAAAGGATCTCAGAGTGGACTAGCTTATGCCCCTTCCTTTACAGGTACTGGTACTATACCGGTATAGTGAAAGCAGTACAATTTTTGTGCATCTACAAGGCTTAACTTCCCAAAGGAATCAACATTTGACTATACACCTCTACCTCGATATAACGCGACCCGATATAACACGAATTTGGATATAACGCGGTAAAGCAGCGCTATGGGAGCGGGGGGTGGTGGTGGATCAAAACAAGTTCGATATAACGCGGTTTCACCTATAATGCGGTAAGATTTTTTGGCTCCCGAGGACAGCGTTATATCGAGGTAGAATGGTATTTGTGATGATACATAAGGGTGTGCCAAACCGTATCGATTTTCTCTGGCTATTATAATATGCTATTTAGCTGGTAGAAATTCAACTGTATGAGATTAAAAAACCCACACCATGGAGAAAACTGCAATTAGTCAAAAAGAAGATAACCATTTCAAACAAACCTGAATGCTTGCTGGGGTAGCTTCATAAAATCAATGGAAGAGGGGAATGCAGCAAGTATAATAGGAGCTGAGGGGTGAAAACATTATCTACTATTTGGAGTTAAATAACACATTTGATAAATAGTCCTGCCATGAGTGCAGGGGACTGGACTAGATGACCTCTCGAGGTCCCTTCCAGTCCTACGATTCTATATCTCACCCAACGTTAATAGAAACAAGGACGGCAAAACTGTGATGTGGACTCAAAACTAGCTAAAAACTCGCAAACATAGCAAGATAGGAAACACCAGAGCAGAGCATCTAGGACATTATCCTGTCTCCAAAGAGAAATGGTGAAAAGCAACATATGAAACAGAGGAGAGACATCTAATGAGGTGCTCCAGGGACTCACTATTCGGACCAGCCTTATTTAACGTCTTCACTGCTGATCGGGAAGGGGAAGTAGACAGCACACTAATGAAATTCACAAATGATACCAAATTGGGAGGAGTTGCAAACATGAGAGACGACAGGGAAAGGGACTGTATCGATTGTATTGATTTAGATGGACTAAAGGGGCCCAAAATCACTGTTCAACATTAGACAGTAAGGTTTGGTATTCAGGGGCTTCAGCCTCCATGGCAAACACCATTAAAATGCTTTTAACCTTTTATTAAAGATACAGAAAAGAAGGGAAAAAATAGGTAAAGCATTTGAAATGTAAAGGATGAAATAAGGCTTTCATTTCAACAACATCCCTTGTTCCCTTTCCCTTTAGCTGGAAGGTGTCTTTAGAAAAGGGGTTCTCAAACTGGGGGTCGGGACCCCCCTCGGGGGTCACGAGATTATTACATGGGGGGTCACGAGCTGTCAGCCTCCACCCCAAACCCCGCTTTGCCTCCAGCATTTACAGTGGTGTTAAATATATTAAAAAGGGTGTTTAATTTATTAGGGGGGTCGCACTCAGAGGCTTGCGATGTGAAAGGGGTCACCAGTACAGAAGTTTGAGAACCACTGCTTTAGAAGGACTCCCGCCCCCATCCCCTTGTTTGACAGTCTGTTAGCTGGTATTAAAGATGGCAACTACTGTCCCTTTTGGGGAAAAGAGAAGAAGTTAGTTGAGATGGGCTGGAGCTGTGGTTATTGCAGTCTGATCCTGCTTCCTTTAGAAAACAACACACAAAAGAGGGGAGAAAAGAACAGCAAAGATGAAAAATGCAGCTTTTGCCTCTCGGGTGACCAGATGTCCCGATTTTATAGGGACAGTCCCGGTTTTTGGGTCTTTTTCTTATATAGGCTCCTATTACCCCCCACCCAAAGGCAGCACATGCTCTTATCAGCCTCTTTGAGACCTGGCAAACTTCTACCAGCATTGGGCTTTTCAGGGCATTGCTTTTAGCAGCCTCTTTCTGGCCACAGGCTTTCAGCAGTGTTGTACAATAGACAGTCTTGGCCTGCTAAGCCAGTCTCTTATTAGACAGAAGGAAAAAGGAGGGATAGGAGAGAGAAAAAAGAAGGTAGGAAAGGGAAAGGACACACCGAGGGCCAGGGGGAAAGAGGGGAAGTCTCACATGCCAAGTGGTGGCTGGGATTCAGCCAGAGCCAATAGAGGTGGTGACATCATCCGGGTCCCTCTCGCTGGCCTGGCTTGGTCAGGACATCTCTCAGGATCAGGTTGACAACAGCCTGGGGTCCCAGGACATGGTAGGGGATGCAGGCATGACGGTGAAGCTCGCTCCTTCCCCCTTCTTTCAGTCAGCCAGCGTCACTGGTGACCTCCATCGGTTTGTCCGTATTCCCCCTCCCCCGTCCCCAAGTCTTTTTGAAGAGTCCCAGAAGGAAGCGTTGGGCAAAATAGCCCAGGCTCTCATTATTTTGTCCAATGAGGCTTAATATCCAACACACCAGTTTTGGTTTATGATTTTCCAATCCCACATTTTCTTGTTTACTAGGCATGACCTGAACACAGTCCTTGAGTTATATCAGTTGGCCTTTTTGTCTGGACTAATTCCATCTTTCTGTCTTGCTTTTCTACCATTTCCTAGCAACATTGATTGCTACGGGTTATTGTAACACTTTATACACTTTTATCCACTTTCCCACAGTTAGGCTCCCATTTAGAGTCAATTTGTAGGCCCAGGTATCACAAGCAGAAAACAACATGACATTCAACATGGAAAATTTTGGCCAATAAATCCGGGGGGGGGAAAAATCAATCTGAACATCACACACATAACGGGAGGGAGAAAACTGGGAGGCAAGAACAGTTGAAAGGCCGGAGGGGAGAGAGTGAAGAGCAACTTGCAGTTTGCACAGGGATATATGGATGTATAAACGGGCCAGTCGGACCTTGGACTGGATAGGCACAGGCACAAGAACCCTGAAAAGTGCAGACATCAGAGACTGCACCTCTAAAGAGTTATTACTAGAGCCCTGCAAAGCTGCGGATATCCAATTTATATCTGCAGATATCCCTGGGCCGTGTTTGCGGATAGGATGTGGAAACAAATTTTGTATCCGCGCAGGGCTCTAGTTATTAAATTGTATCCCGTTTGCAAAGTTTTACTCCCTTTCCTGCAAATCAGATCTGCTCTCCTGTCTCGATTAACATTGCTCTAGGAACCTTGGTGAGAACCTCAACCTCCTCTCCCCCTTTTATGCTGTGTGAAAGGCCAGAGCACTGCAAAGGGGCCCCCATAACTGATTCCCCTGGAGCAGGCACTGGGCATGACTCCCAAAGACTCCCGTGCAAGGGGTGGTGGTGTCAGGGATGAGATTGGGGGCAGGACTGCCACACAGGGAGCTTTCGAGCAACCCTAGGGAGGTTGCCAGAACGTAGGCAAGCTCTCACACCCCAGAGGAGCCCAGGATTGGAAGGGCACAATGGCGGCTTAAAGCCATCTTAGCCCCACTCTCCGTCCCCAGAGCTGCACCTACTAGAGACAGCGCAGAATCTCATCCCTCGACTTCTGTCTTCCTTCACTCTGCTGAACGGTAACGGTGCCAGCTTAAAGCAGGGATCCGCAAAGGGTTTTACGTTTAATGTCCCTGCTTTTGAGAATAGGAAAGGACAAGGAAGGAGGTGGCAAAAGGTCTTTTCTCAGCTGGTTGCCATCATCACCGCGTTGAACACCATCCCCCTCTTCTTCCCTGGGTGCTGTGTATTTAGGTTGTAAATGCTTTGAGGCAGCCATTCATTGTGTTGGCACACACCCCTGTACCAGACCTAGCATGTTGTTGCCACTAGAGCTTGGTTAAATTTTTTGGCAAAGCTTTTTTTTTTTTTTGCCGAAAAATGGAGATTCGGATCAATTGAACCATTTAGTCAGTTTTGCCGAATTGTTTCAGTTGAAAAACACCTAAGAGAATTCTGGGGGTGGGGAGAAAAATTGTTTTTGAAACTAAACGTTTAGATTTTTCTTTTCTGCATGACTTGGCTTCAAAATGTGCTTTAATTCAATTTTTTAAAAGTGGTTTTAAAAGCTCAAATGAAATATTTTGTTTCATGTTTGACCTGTAATGTGTCCCCCCCCCTGCCCCCGCAACTTTTTGAACCTGGGATGCCAAAAAAAATGAACAAACTTTTCATTTCAGGTCAAGGCCCGCCCCCCCTTGCCCTTTATTTTTTTGTGTGGCAGCGAACCAATAAAAGTCAGGTATTTGCACAGCTCTAGTTGACAATATGTAAATAATAATAATATAGTTATGGTGCATTTGGATTCCTTTTGCGTGCGTGCGTCAACACAGAGCATCATGGCAGTAGACATTCATGGAATCTAGGTTTTCTTCATCATTCCTCTTCTATTTGCCTTGTAGCTTCCTCTAACCGAGAACATGTCCCATCCAAATGACCATGATGTGGGGATACGTGACCCTGCCGCTCTGGCTCCTGACAGCACAGTGAGAGATGATGCCCCCCAAAGGGACCTCATGTGTTTCCCACATCCTGCCTTTCTTCCCCACAGTGTCCTGGGGATTAGGGTCCAGAGGAGGCTGCCTGTGGCCAGCTTCACAAGACGGAAACAAGAGTTCACCCCCGCGGAGAAAAAGGATGCCAGTTACTGGACCAAGAGGAGGAAGAACAACGAGGCCACTAAGCGCTCCAGGGCTAAGAAGTGCTTCAATGACTTGATGCTGGAAAGGAGGCTCATGGCCATGAAGGAAGAGAACTTGCACCTGAAGGCGGAGCTGATGGCTCTGAAGCTGCGGTGTGGGCAAGTGAAGAACCCAATCTCCTCGCAGCGTCACGTATTTTACAGCAGCTCCTTGTCCCATTTGATGCCCAACTTCTGGCATTTCAAGATGGGCCAAATCAGAGCACCCAGGGCTCACCCAATGCCCCTCAATCCAGGCCAGGAACAAGATTTACTGACCAAGACTTCGGTGGGACTCATCTTTTCAGAAGGAGATCAGCCCCCGCCCCCTTCGGGCTTAGGCTCTGGGAAGGCGTGTGTACCTGAGGAGAAACAAGGCCCAGGACACGAGGAGTCCATGACCTGCAAGGGCTGCCCTTTGGAAAGTGAGAGAACCAAGAGACAAGGCTCTGGTATCAGAGTGAGACCTGATGCGGCTGCCTCTGCCCAGGATCTCTTTAGTACCAGCTGCAGCATGGGACTCAAAAGCCTTCCCTACAGGCTTCAGTTAAAATATATAGGAAATGAAGACCAGGAGCCCCTCAACCAGAGGGGCCATGTGCAAATGGCATCCACTCAAACCTTAAGGCATGGATTCTGCCCCGTACAGACCCCTAATCCCCAGCCTGTCATCGTCCCAGGCCAATGCTTCCAGCAGGCTGATCCCCACAGCTGGACATTGGTGGAGAGAAAAGTGTAGTGCCTGGGGAGCACCCAGCGGGCCTCCCATGGGGTCCCCTGCTCTGGGCTCCTTCAGCCCATTTTACTTCCCCTTAAATAGCATGAGCTACCGAATAGGTGCAGAGCACCTTTGAAAATCTGTCCCTTATTTGGGTGACTAACTGGGAGCTTTGCTCTTTGGAAAACATGGCCCCATTTGTCAGGGCCTGAACTCTTAGAAATCTGGTCCTGAACTTTTTTTTTTTTCCTTCAAAAAGATAGCTGGTCTGGCAGGAAGGCTGCTCTTGGGTAAAGAACTATATCGGGCCTTAAGAGATCTGCCTTCATTGCAGATGAACTCGGCTGGGTAATCTACCAACTCGGCTGTGTAATCTTAAGCAAGTCACTTCATCTCTGGATGCCTCTGCTCCCCTTCGTTTCCTGTTATGTTCTATTCCTTTCCCCCACCCTTTAGCTAGGTAGACTGTAAATTCTTTGTAGCAAGGACTGACCTTCACTGCATGTGGGCCCAGCACAATAAAGCTTTGAGGTTGATTGATAGGTGCAACTGGAACACAAACAACAACAATAATAACAGTAAAGCCAAGCTAGTACCTAAGAAGCATGTCTTTCGTGATCTTATGCCCAGATTATACACAGATAATATGGTCATGAGGGTCTATTAGGGCCTGAATAGATGGGTAGATAGGAGTTTGTTATGCCTGAGGATTTTTCAATTAAAATAGAAGGGCAAAGCTAAGTATAATTCCAACCAGTGGTGTCTTTCTATTCAGAATGCTCCTTCTTAGGTCTAGAAATACTGTAGATCATTTTGCTTGGTGGAATATGAGTAGTTTTACACATTGTGCTCTGTCTCTAAAACCCCAGCAACGGCCCAATTCTGCTCTCAGCTGCCTTGGAGTGTACCCCATCAAATCCCTTCAGCTTCCTCTGGATTTACACCCGCGTCACTGAGAGCAGAGTTGGCCCTAAATGTAAAAAATAAAAAAAGACATTTGTACCAACGATAATAAAAAGATTTAAGTGTTTAGACCAACAGGATACTGTGTTTTCTAGACTGCTTGGATAAAGGTCTATTTGAGTTTTGCACTGTTGCCATAATTGTCTTGTTCTCCATTTTACTCTATTATTATTTTAGCACCTTTCAGCTGAAGGTGTCAGAGTCTTTTACAAACATGAAATTAAGCCTCACCCGCCCTGGGCATTAAGTAAGCAGAGTTGGTCAAATCATTTGTTGCAAATAATATTGATTGCGAATTTGGGAGATTTTTTTTTTCAATCAAATGATGATTTGAGAATCATTTTTTTCTCTGTGCCCCCGCTCTGTAGGTCACCATTGTCACCACCCTTCTTGCACAGACACAAGAGAGATGGAGTGAGTTGCACATGGCTACAGGCAATTTCGTAGGAGAGAGTGTTGTGAATAGAATTCAGAGATCCTGGCTCCCAGTCCCAGATTCCAACAACTCCTCCCTCATGCAAGACACGAGCCTGGAGTATAAACTCATGAACAGAGGGCATGTTAAAACTCATTCCCATGGTGGGCATATATACATATATACACAGAGAGAGAGAGGCATTTTAAACATGCTACCGTGCGCTGTATGGTTTGTCAGTGAAAACCTCAATGCAAATAAATATGAACTGCAAACTCCTTCTAACACACAACGCAACAGAAGGCCAGTTTATTAATCAGTTCAAGTAGCTCGGTAAAGGAAACAGAGGTTTTAAAAAAAAACAATGAAAGGAGGTGGGGGAAGCAGTGAGTGGTCTCATGACGTTTTGAACCAGACCCCAGTGAGAGCCCCAGGAGCACCGGCCCAGTGTGGTTAATGTTTTCAAGCGCAGGTGGGAGGCGTGGTGGGTTTCTCCTTTGTGGATTTGATGACTAATCTATGAATAATGAAAACATGAATGCGGCCCTGGTTATTGTGAGTGTGCAGAGATGCAAATGCACACACACAACCCAAGAATCATACAAGTGTAGGGCTGGAAGGGACCTAGTAAATTAAATAGACCTAGGCCATCCCTGACACGTGTTTGTCCAACCTGTTCTTAAAAACCTCCAATGATGGGATTCCAGAACCTCATTAGGTAACTTGTGTGACAGCTTGGACCCCTTTTGGGATGCCACCTGATGTATTGGGGTTTCACTGAGCCCCTCCTGCTCCACCAGCCTGGATTATTCCCTCTCCCTGTTTTACTGAATTAGGCTCTCTGGCCTCTTCGTGTGCACACACACACACACACACACACACACACACACACACACACACACACACACACACGTAGGGCCACACCCAGCTGCAGACACAGCTTGAAGTTAGCTCTGTGTGAGAAGATTCACCCAGCACTCACATGTACACCCCTTTTGGGGAAATAAACCCAAAATACTGTCTTGCACTGTATAGAAAGATCTGCACAGTGCAAACTCATAAAAATTCGCCCTCTCCCTCAATGTGAAGAGAGATATGCACAGCTTCTTGCCCTCCTTGCACAAACTGGGTTTAATAATAAACAAAACAAATGTATTAACTATAAAAGGCAGATTTTAAGTGATTATAAGAGATAGCAAACAGAACAAAGCAGATTACTTTAGTAACTATGATGATACAACATTACTAAAGATAGTTAAGACCCAGGCAGATTGTGAAGAGCTACAAAAGGATCTTTCAAAACTGGGTGACTGGGCAACAAAATGGCAGATGAAATTCCATGTTGATAAATGCAAAGTAATGCACATTGGAAAACATAATCCCAACTATACATATAAAATGATAGGGTCTAAATTAGCTGTTACCACTCAAGAAAGAGATCTTGGAATCATTGTGGATAGTTCTCTGAAAACATCCACTCAATGTACAGCGACAGTCAAAAAAGTGAACAGAATGCTGGGAATAATTAAGAAAGCGAGAGATAATAGGACAGAAAATATCATGTTACCTCTATATAAATCAATGGTACGCCCACATCTTGATTACTGTGTGCAGATGTGGTCGCCCCATCTCAAAAAAGATATATTGGAACTGGAAAAAGTTCAGAAAAGGGCAACAAAAATGTTTAGGGGTATGGAACGGCACTTTTCAGCTTGGAAAAGAGACGGCTAAGGGGAGATATGATTGAGGTCTATAAAATCATGACCGGTATAGAGAAAGTAGATAAGGAAGTGTTGTTTGCTACTTCTCAATACACAAGAACTACGGGTCACCAAATGAAATTAATAGGCAGGAGATTTAAAACAAATAAAAGGAAATATTTCTTCACACAATGCACAGTCAACCGGGGGAACTCCTTGACAGAGGATGTTGTGAAGGCCAAGACCATAACAGGGTTCAAAAAAGAACTAGATAAATTCATGGAGGATAGGTCCATCAAAGGCTATTAGCCAGGATGGGCAGGAATGGTGTCCCTAGCCTCTGTTTGCCAGAAGCTGGAATGAGCAACAGGGGATGAATCACTTGATGATTACCTGTTCTCTTCATTCCCTCTGGGGCACCTGGCACTGGCCACTGTCGGTAGACAGGATACTGGGCAAGATGGACTCTTGGTCTGACCCAATAGGGCCATTCTTATGTTCCTATTTTCTTAAATAAACAAAAACCGCAAAGTGAGCTGAACACACTAGATAAGTAGGATATAAATTAGCAAATTCTCACCCTGAGTGACAAACAGGCTGGCAGATTCTTAAGGCACAAGTTGCCTTGGTTTTCCCAGGTTTTTATACACAGGCTAAAAATCCTAGCCTGGGACCACCACTTCTCACAGTCCAGTCTTTGTTCCTCAGGTGTTTCAAGGTGTGTTGTAGTAGGGAGAGTGAGTTCCCCTCATGTTGTCATTGTCCAGTTTGTCCCCCTTTTATATCTTCCCCCCACTTGCTGGAAAGCTCTTTTGCTGTGACCTGGGTCAAACAGTTCCCGTTGTGTAGAGCTATCTCTGAGAGGTTTCTATTGCACACAGTTCCCGGGGTAAGCCTTGTGTTTGTGTGCATTCCCCTCAATAAAGCCATTAACATTGCTTGGCCTTTTTACTGTCATACCTGAAAAGCTGCTTGTGGGTGTCACCCAACGTAGCAGATTTGAAATACAGAAACATGGTCAATATTCCCAGCTTCAGATACAAAAATGACAGATGCATACAAATTGGATAAACACATTCAGTAGGTCATAACGTTTTCAATGATATCTTACATGAGCCATCTTGCATAAAGTATATCTTAGTTATGCCATATTCATATCATAACCATATTTCTATGACGAATATGGGGTGTAACGTCACAACTTGTTCCAGTGCTTAACTATCCTTACAGTTAGAAACTTTTTCCTAATATCTAATCTAAATCTCCTTTCCTGTAAACTAAGCTGATTTATTCTTGTCCAACCCTTGATGGACCTGAGGAACAACTGAGCAGTGTCCTCTTTATAACAGCCCTTAAGATATTTGGAAGTGGTTATTATGTCCCCCGTCTCAGTCTTCTCTTCTCTAGATTAAACACGCTCCATTCTTTCAGTCTCTCCTCAGAGATCAGGTTTTCTACACCTCTGCTCTGGCCTCTCTCCAATTTGTCCATATTTTTCTTAAAGTGTGGTTGCCCCAAACTGGACACTGTAGTCCTGCGAAGGCCTCACCAGCACTGAGTAATGCAGAAAAATTACCTCCCAGGTCTTATATACGACATTCCCATTAATACATCCCAGAATTACATTTGCCTTTTTTTGCAACTGCATCACATTGTTGACTCATAATTTGTGATCCGCTATAACCCCCAGATCCCTTTCTGCAGTACTGCTGCCTACCCCCTTATTCGCCATTTTGTAGTTGTGCATTTGATTTTTCCCTCCGAGGTGAAGTACTTTGCACTTATCTTGATTTAATTTTATCTTGATTTCAGATCAGTTCTCCAATTTATCCAGGTCATTTTTAATCTGAATCCTCTCCTCCAAAGTGTTTGCAACCCCTCATAGTTTGGTGTCATCTGCAGTTTTTACAAACATGCTCTCCACTCCATGAAAATATTGACTAATACCAAATCCAGGAAAGACCCCCAGAGGACTCTACTTGATATGTCCTGTCAGTGAACCATTGATAACTACTCTTTCAACAAGTTGGGCAGCCTCCTTACAGTAATTTCAAACATTTCTTTAGCTGGCTTATGAGAATGTCATGTGGGACCGTGTCAAAAGCTTTACTACATTCAAGATATGCACACATGAAGGCTCGCACACTCGCACTGTGACACTCCCCCGGGATAGCAGGGTTGTGAGGTACCTCACCACGACTTGCCTTTAGCCTGAGGGAGTCTTGTCCGTTCCTGCTCTGGTTCAGCTCCCTGACACCACCAGCCTCTGGCGACACAAATGGCCTCCCAGACTACTGCAGGACTCGCTCCCTCTGTCCAGGTTAGTGACAGGCGCACACCAACCTCTGAGCGTCCCTCTGGAGCGCCCAGATCTGTGCTGTTGCACGCTCACAGAATTCATGGATTCACTACTCCCAAAGGAACAGTGCACACCAGCTTACAGATTTAACTCGGGATCTCCGCTTAACATCCAGTGCAGAGACATATTTATAGTGAAAACAAGAATAAGTTTATTATCAAGGACTAGAGGTTCCAAGGAGAGAAAGTAAGAATAGTGGGGGAAATGGATACATATAAAACAAAACCATAACATGCTTTCGAAAGTGTAAATTTAACTCACAAACAATGCCAGTCTCCTACAGGATAGCTTGCCCCAAGTCCTTTTCCAAGTGTTTTCAGCCAGGACGGCTGAGATCCCCCTTTCATAAGATGAAGCCCACCGGCAGCCTGTCTTCAGACTGTGCTCTCCGCCCCCCCACCCCACATATACCAGACCAGTCGTTTGATCTTCACCTGAGAACAGGGTGTCTCCCCCACACACACTGTTTACCTCTTCCTGTTAGTTTCCTTTGCAAGTCTTTGCCAGCTCTTCATTAGCATTTAACTCAATATGCTCATAGACTTCTGTTGTGAGACACACAACGGTTCACCAGGGAGATAAGAGTCTCCCACCTCCAGGCTGGAGAGGTTTATCTCAAGACACGCTACCTTTGAGTGTCCTGCCTTTAACTACAAGGCCTAGAGAACAGAATTTGGAACATATCTACATTACTCCTCACATGTTCGCCATACATACGTCTCACATTCATTACGAGGAGCAGTGGAACACAGGGTTTTCATAGAGACCTTACATGACATTCTTTTGGTGTACCCTTACGTAGGCCTGTGCCCTCTGCAGGGCCGGCTCTGGCTTTTTGGCCGCCCCAAGCCAAAAAAAAAAAAACGGGACGGCCAGAACGGCAAAGCAAAAAAAACCCCAAAAACCTGCGGCGCGGCCGGAGCGCAGGTGCAGGGGGACCGGCTGGGGGGGGGAGCGGGCGGGAGAGAGAGAGAAGGGGGCTGCCAGGGCTACAGCAGGGGCGCTGCCACGCGGCCCCTCCCGCTGCGCTGCCGCCTGCCGCGAGGGCTCCGCTCTGGTCGGTGGGGAGGGAAGGAAGAGGACTGCCCTGCAGGGCGCTCTGGTTCTCCGCGCCGCCGCCCCCTACAGGGCGGCCGGAGCAGAACAAACAAACAAACAAACAAACAAAAAGCGGCCATACCGCCCTAGGATTGGGCAGAATGCCGCCTCGAACAATCTGCCGCCCCAAGCACCAGCTTGCTCAGCTGGTGCCTGGAGCCGGCCCTGGCCCTCTGCATGCACATGAATAAAATGTCCATAGCACTTTGCGCTACACCTCGAGGAGAGCGGCTCAGGTTCAAATACAATCTGCGGAAGGGCAGGCCGAAAGCTTCTGCTTGGTGAGTTAGAAAGAGGAAACTCTACTCGGCCAAAAGAGAATCAAAATAATCAAATGAGGAGACTTGGGGAAAGGGACTTTGACGTGCTCTCATTAGAAATCTCATTAACCCTTGGGCGACTGCAGACACAATTACAGCTTCCCAAGCTTCCCTTTGCCTTGGCGGGGTGAAGGAGCCGGCCCCACAGATACACACAATCTTCTCCCACAGGATGTGGATTTCCCGCCCCCCCCCGTACAGTTTTCATGGACTCAGCAGCCGCTGTCATGAGTCCTGCTCCCACTGCTGTTAATGGGAAAGCTCCACTTCCTGTAAGAAGGGAGATAGGGACATGGCGCAGTTGAGGCAACTGGCTTCTTCATCCTCTTTCAGTCATGGTCAGTGCTAGGGAGGTGTGCCTGGGTGATAGCCCCAGAGGCCAGAGTCCTCTGTCCGGGCGAGCTTCCTCCACACTCAGCATGCCAAGCTCGTTCTAAAATCGAGTTACTGACTTCGATGCCTACATGAGAACCAATCGCCTTTGAAAATCTGGCTCCCCAGTATCTTGGGGGACTAGAGCCCAAGCAGGTTTGTTACAGATGCAGGGAAAAACCATGAGGCCCCAACTTCCACCCCCCCTTCATTCGGTAGAGCTTGAATATTTGTCAGTGTGACGGCCGCCACCTTGGCTGATGCTCAGGGATTGAACCAGAAACTTCCAAGGCCAGAAGCATAAACCAAAGCTCCTTAGCTGCCGCTAGTCCCTCTGAGCTTTGGGCCCAGAGGTGGATCCGTAACAAACACTAGCCAATGGGTTACATAAGGAATCCTGTTCTTGACCTGACCGCACATGCCGGCCTGGCCAGCAATTGTTATTTGGAAGTAAGGGAATTATTTGCCAATCAATTTCCAGCACCATCGCTCTTACTCAGCAGGTTTAACTAATGCAACGTGCCCATTTCCCTCCATAGCTTATGATTGTCACTAGCAGAGCCAAAGTCACTCTTATCTAGAGTGATGAAGGACAATCCACAAGAGGTCTTCTCTTTTATTCTATCCAGGCTCACCATGGTCTCTGAGTGCCTTGCAAAACTATAATCTATGCTTTCAATGACAATCTTAATAGTAGAGACAGGCCCACACCAGAACTGGATCTTACCTCATAGATTCATGGAGTCCAAGGCCAGAAGGGACCATGGTGATCATCTAGTCTGACCTCCTGTGTGACAGGCCAGAGAACTTCCTGAGAATAATTCCTAGAGCAGATATTTTAGAAAGCCTCCAATCTTGATTTAAAAATGGTCAGTGATGGAGAATCCATAACAACCCTTGGTAAATTGTTGCAATGGTTTATTACCCTCGCTGTTAAAAATGTACACTTTATTTCCAGTCTGAATTTGTCTAGCTTCAACTTCCAGCCACTGGATCATATTACTCCTTTCTCTGCTAGATTGAAGAGCCCGTCATTAAATATTTGTTCCCCAGGTAGGTACATATAGACCGGGGTAGGCAACCTATGGCACGCGTGCCGAACGCGGCACACAAGCTGATTTTCAGTGGCACTCACACTACCAGGGTCCTGGCCATCGGTCCGGGGGGACTCTGCATTTTAATTTAATTTTAAATGAAGCTTCTTAAACATTTTAAAAACCTTATTTACTTTACATACAACAACAGTTTAGTTCTATATTATAGACTTATAGAAAGAGACCTTCTAAAAACGTTAAAATGTATGACTGGCACGCGAAACCTTAAATTAGAGTGAATAAATGAAGGCTCGGCACACCACTTCTGAAAGGTTGCCGACCCCTGACATAGACTAATCAAATCATTCCTTAACCTTCTCTTTGTTAAGCAGAATAGATGGAGCTCTTTGAGTCTGTCACTGTAAGGCAGATTTTCTAATCCTCTAATCATTCTTGTGGCTCTTCTCTGACCCCTCTCCAATTTATCAACATCCTTCTGGAATTGTGGGCACCAGAACTGGACCCAGGATTCCCACAGCGGTAAAATAACCTCTCTACTCCTACTCAAGATTCCCATTTATGCATCCAAGGATTGCATTATCCCTTTTAGCCATAGCTTTGCACTGGAAGTGCCTATTCCACAGATTATCCACTATGACCCCCAAATCTTCTTCAGAGTCCCTGCTACCCAGGATAGAGTTTCCCCTCCTGTAAATATGGCCCACATTATTTGCTCCTGGATGTATACATTCAGCCACAGTAAAACACTCGGTTTGCTTGCCCCTGTTTACCAAGCTATTCTGATCCCTCTGTCTCAGAGACCTGCCCTCTTCATTATTTACCACTCCTCCAGTTTGTGTGTCATTTGTGACAGTTATTGAATTAAGTGTAAGTATCTTCGGCATTCACTGTATTAAAAATGCAGATGTTTGTGTGTTATTGTGGGATTGTATGTAACTTTTTTGAGGGGGAAAGGGGAAGACATGATTAATGTAAACCCTGGGAAGTGTTACAAGCTTCAAAGGACTATTTGAAACAAATGGCTCAGACAAGAATGAACTTTTAAAGTTTAGTGGGTTTCCCAGGAAATCTCAGGGTGGGGGTTGGGGGTTATGCATGTCCAGTTATACAATAACTCAGGTAGAGGCTACAAGAGGCAGAGGAGGGGACCTTTGTCTGCTAATCACCTGTCATGCCAAGACAAGATCAGAGGCCCAAACTGTTTAAAGGAACGGCTCAGAATTTCATGGGTGTGCCTCTTCTGACCCAAGGCGGCCATGAACTTGGAGACACAGAAAAACACCTTGGTGGGGTTTGAAGGACTGACTCCTCCCAGAGCCATTGCTGGAGTTGAGGTGGTCTCTCGTAAGCTTATTAGCAAGCATATAGGGGCTTTCTTTGTTTTACTAAGTTTTCTCTGTAATGCTTTCACTTTAAGAATAAACGTACTTGCTTAGAAAAGGTTGTGTGGTACCTTGTAACTGGGGGTGATTACACTGTTTATAGCCTCTGAGTACAAAGCAAAGCAGGCCTGCTGAGGCATCTGGTTTGCAGGGGAATTCATAACATAGGCCAGGAACTGTGCAGCTTGCAAAAAAACCCTGTTGGAGGTAGAGAGACACGTCTCTCTGCCAGGGAGAGCTGATGGCCGGGGAGCTGTGATTCGTGGTGGATCATAGACGGGTGACACAGGCGCTGTTGCCTTGAACCGTGACATTGTTTGCACACTTTAATCAATGCTGATTTAAGGTTTTCATCCAGGTTATTAATTAAAAAAAATGTTAAAATTACACAGGGCTGCGTGAAGGGGGTCATTCCTACAGGCACCACCCAGTGGTCACGCAGGGCATGGCAGGTACTCTTCTTTCCTGGCGCTTCTCGTTTGGGGGTGGTCTCTCCCTTCCTTGACTCAGCCCTTCCGTGAGGTCACATTTTGTATCCGCCCCTTCGGGGTATATAAAGAATCCAGCAAAGGGGCAATCCACTGGGTCAGATGAGGGTCTCTGGGTCTCTGCGTTGGTTGACCTTTTGGGTTCTTGCCCCTTCAGTCCTCAGTGGTCAGCTTTTGCCTTTGGCACTTCCTAGGAGTTGGTAGGAGGGTCTGCCCACCGCCTCCACCACACTCCAACCTGGGGCCCAGAGTAAGCAGCTGAGTCCAGCAAAGCACAATACTGCTGCCTTCCTGGATCATTTCCTACCAGTTCCCTCTTTCCAATTGGGTGAAGACATTAACTAACTGGAAATCAAAGATAACGTCTCAGACCATCTGAGAATCCTGTCTCTTCTCCTTGAGCTCAGAGCATAAGTCACTTCACCTCCACTGTCTGCGGCCCTACTGGCCTATTGGCTGCTCTCCTTTTGAGCTCCTCATCCAAGCCACGCATGCTTCGCAGGCGGGGTGGGGCTGCCTAGGCCCATAACAGCTGCTTAACCCCTTCCTCATTGGTGTGGGGTTTGTATACCCAGCCAAAGGCCAAGAACTGATCCTTGCAGGACCCTACTACAAACACACCCTTTCGATGATGATTCCTCAATTACAATTACATTTTGACACCTATCAGTTAGCCAGCTTTTAATCCCTTCAATGTGTGGCATGTTAATTTTAAATCGTTCTCAAAATGTCATGCTGCACCAAGTCAAACACCTTTCAGAAGTCTAAATATGTTACATCAAGGCTATTACCTTTATCGACCAAATTTGTAACTTCATAAAATAAGTTATTTTGACGGGAGCTAGTTTCCACAAACCCATGTTGATTGGCATTAGTTATATTCTTCTTAATTTTTTTATTAATCCAATCCTGTATCAGCTATTCCATTATCTTGCCCAGGATTGATGTCAGATTTACAGGCCTACATTTATCTGGGTCACCCCATTTACCCTTTTTAAACAATGTCACAATGTTAACTTTCTTCTAGTCTTCTGGAAACTCCTCAGTGTACCAAGACTTATTGAAAAGTCAACATTAACAAGCCCAATGAGCTCCTCAGCCAGCTCTTTTAAAACTCTTGGATGCAAGTTATCTGGACTTGTTGGTTTAACAATGTCTAACTTTAGTAGCTTCTCTTTTTCATTCCACCAGTATCTCAGGAGGATGTTAGAGTGTTATCATATGATAACATCTGTCTTTTCCTAAATGCAGAACAGTAATATTTACCAACACTTCTGCCTTTTCTGCATTAATATTAATAATTATACCATTTACATCTAGTAATGGATCAATACCACTGCTACGATATTTTTTGTTCCCAATATATTTAAAAAACTCCTTCTTATTGTTCTTAACTCTGCAGGCCATAGATTTTTCCTTATGTCCCTTTGCTTCCCTTTTCAGTTTTCTACACATCCTAGCTTATCATTTAAATCTATCTTTCTGTCATTTAAAAAAATATTTTATATATCATTCACTTCCCTTCTAAACCAGGCTGTTTTTTTAACCAATACAGCCTTGATTCTTGATTGTGGCTTTTTGGGCACCTAGTAAGGTATTCTTAAGTGAGTCCCAATTATTCACATTTTCTGATTAAATTCTTCCTCCCAGCTGATTTGACTCAATTGTTTTCAGCTTTATGAAATGGGCCATTTTAAAGCACCAAGTATATAAACGAATCTTGTGTCTGAACATACTTTTCTATCAACCCCATTGGACCCTCTATCTGAATCATTTTTCACATTTTAAAAATCACGTTTGTGAAATCTGTATCAAATTAACACCTCTTTAACACCAGTGCAACATCAGTTATTTTAAATACAGACAACTTCATGCAATCTACTAGGGAGTCTATGCAATAGATAGGAATAAAATCCACCTTGGTAAAAAGAGACAATATGGCCTAGTGGCTAGAGCACAGTGCATGTCTTCAAATGACTTGCTGCACAGCCTTATGTAAAAGCAGCAAAGAGTCCTGTGGCACCTTATAGACTAACAGACGTATAGGAGCATGAGCTTTCGTGGCTGAATACCCACTTCTTTGGATGCATGTAGTGGAAATTTCCAGGGGCAGGCATAAATATGCGAGCAAGAGTGAGTAAGGCTAGAGATAACAAGGTTAGTTCAATCAGGGAGGATGAGGCCCTCTTCTAGCAGTTGAGGTGTGAACACCAAGGGAGGAGAAACTGCTTTTGTAGTTGGCTAGCCATTCACAGTCTTTGTTTAATCCTGAGCTGATGGTGTCAAATTTGCAGATGAACTGAAGCTCAGCAGTTTCTCTTTGAAGTCTGGTCCTGAAGTTTTTTTGCTGCAGGATGGCTACCTTTAAATCTGCTATTGTGTGTCCAGGGAGGTTGAAGTGTTCTCCTACAGGTTTTTGTATATTGCCATTCCTAATATCTGATTTGTGTCCATTTATCCTTTTACATAGGGACTGTCCAGTTTGGCCGATGTACATAGCAGAGGGGCACTGCTGGCATATGATGGCGTATATTACATTGGTGGACGTGCAGGTGAATGAACCGGTGATGGTGTGGCTGATCTGGTTAGGTCCTGTGATGGTGTCGCTGGTGTAGATATGTGGGCAGAGTTGGCATTGAGGTTTGTTGCATGGATTGGTTCCTGAGTTAGAGTTACTATGGTGCGGTGTGTAGTTACTGGTGAGAATATGCTTCAGGTTGGCGGGTTGTCTGTGGGCGAGGACTGGCCTGCCACCCAAGGCCTGTGAAAGTGAGGGATCATTGTCCAGGATGGGTTGTAGATCACTGATGATATGTTGGAGAGGTTTTAGCTGGGGACTGTATGTGATGGCCAGTGGAGTTCTCGGCCAAACCCGAGTGGTGCTGCGACCCCGTGTGCCAGGTTGCAACGCCGCTTGGTTTGGGGGCCCTCGCAAGTGGGGGGCCCAGGGAAAACAAACTGCCTCTCTCCCTCCCCCTCAGTGCAGCCCTTAATGTGGGAAACATTCACTTCAGCCAGGACAGGAGGTCTTGGGGGGTCAAAGCCCCGTGCAAGCTGGCTCTGCCAAGAGGTCTGTGTCTGTACTGCACCCAGCAGTCCTGCACCCAGCACAGCAGGGCCCCAATCTCACTTAAGGCCTCTAGGCACGACTGTAATATAAATACCGCATAGTGATGACATTCCAGCTCATGCTAAGCAGAAAGCATGCACCAGGTCTCCCAGCAGCCCCACTAAATCGGAGGCAGCAACAGAGGTTGGCATGGCAGGGAATGGAAGGGGGCTTTATCTTTAAGGTTGTGTTGAAGTCTGACTCACAGCCCAACCTGTCAGTCTGTTTCATTTCCTCTACCTGTGGTAGGCGAGCGTGCTGGGGCAGCTGAATTCATGAGCTCAGTGTGCCCACAAAATCCTCTCTGATGGAAATTGGCAGAGGGGCCTCCTCTGGTCTCTTGTGGGCAGCTGAATCGTCCAATGAAAAATCCTCGGTACACTCTGCCTGAGAGCAGCAGCAGTCTGCTACAGCATCAGGAAACCACAGGCTCTTTGTTGATGAGCAGCCCCTTCGGCTCACAGTGCCAATGCTGCAGAGAAGCCATTTCACCCCTGGGTCTTTTGCACAGCGTGATGTCTGAATCCAGCAACTAAAAGGTTAATTATGGCTATGGATGAGCCTATTGAGCAGGGCCTAATTAGTACAGGCCAGTGGCTGCAATGTACCGGTGGACAGAGGCAGAAGCCGGGAACAGAGGAAAGGTTGATACACCGGTGCAACTCTCGTTCTTGATTGAACCTGTGCATTTTGTTTAGGAAATCGTATGAGGTTTTGGTTTGGATTTAGCCGCAAGGCTTGGCAGATCATGAACCCAAAGTGACGGTGCTGACAGCATGGGCATCGACTTCTGACACCAGCTCAATAGAGCTTGCCCTGGCCGGGTAGGCTACGGGTAACAGGAAGAGCCTAGAAGAATTATTCGCCCAGGGAAAAGCCCTACCTAACCCACCTGCCTAACTATGCAATCCAGCAGCAACTGGAGCAAAGTTCTCTCTGATCCCAGCTAGACCTGGGGCCTGAATGTTGCTATTCCTTGGATTTACTATCCTGGCATCCAAATGTAGGCTGCTACCCCAGTTCATCGAGGTGTCCATCCTCCTCTGAACTTTGCTGAGCTAATTGCTTCCTTATTATACTGTGGCATTGAAATCCATGGGATTCTCTTTCATTTGTGCATGTTACCTTTGATCACTGAGTGCTCCCTAGCCTTACACTACGGGACAGATTAAATTGGAGGAGCTGTCGATAGGGTCCATTCGGCCTAACGGCCACCCCAAGAGATGCTGTTGAGTCGGTTGCTGTCCCATTCCTCCAGGCAGGGCATGAGTGACTCCTGCTGAAGTCAGTGGGAATTACTACTAGCCTGCTGGAGGGGATGGGAGGGAGTGGGGAAGCAGGGCCCATGCTATTGATCTCACTAATGCTATTGGGTGAAACTATCTACTAGTGTGGAAACTCACCTTCTGCAGTCCTGCCTTGGCATGCTGGGCCAGAGCCACCTGTAAGGGCACCGGACGTGCCTGTGGAAGATATTGGACTTTCCAATCACACCATGCTCACAAACCCCATGTTGCGTTGCACTGGGAGTGCCTCAGACCAAAATACGTAGGAGCAGATTCGCCTCTCACTCCCCTTGGGGTAAATCAGGCCCTGAGACACCCTGGTGAAGGTCATGAACTCTGAGTGTACATCCGACTCCCTACTCAGGGACAATACTTCGTATTGCATTGGTACCTTCCTTCTGAGGATCTACCTATGGTACTGTAACTGGTTCATTGCCTCCTGAGCACCTGGGGTGGCGCTGCAGCGCCATGCCTCAGTTTCCCTTTGTCACAGGGCTCCTGAGGAAAAATTCAACCCAGTCCCAATATTCAACACTCTTCTGCTCTAGTTCTAAGCTGGGCATGGCCCCTTCTCTCTGGGGGTTTGCCTTCCTGCTCTCCCTGGACTTCTTGTTAGGAGCCAGGGCATAGATGGCCTTACCTAATGGCTAGAGTAGGAATCAGGAACCAAAGCCAGAGGTCAGAGCTGGAGTCAGGAACTGGGAGTCAAGCTAATGGTTGGAGCCAGGAACCAGGAGTCAAGGTGAGGGTCAGAGCTGGAATCGGGTACCCAAGGGTCAGGAGTGGAGCATAGAGACAGGGGCTAGAGACAGGGCAGGGATCACACCAGGAGCTGAAGGCAAGGGCAGGAGCAAAGCAGGAACAAAGAACAGGATGGGAGCAGAGCAGAGATTGGGAACAGGGGCTGCATGCGGATTACAGGAGCCAGGTGAGAGTGCAGAGCAGAGCTTCTGCACAATGACTCAGGCAGTTTACCCAGCTCCAGGATTACGTAGCAGGTGCAGGCCAGTCAGGTGACCCCACACCTTGGGCATTCCAGTAGGATGGGGCCTGCCTTTCCAGGATTGGTGAGCTGCTACTGCATCTATCTTGCTTGGTAGCAATGAGGGCATGTCTCCAGCCCTCCACCCCCTGGCTCTAGGCCCACTGAAATCACAAACCCACCTCCTCAGATCCTTACCTAGATTTTGGCCTTAAGGTCCAACTGCCCTGTCACAGGTACATGCGTGGCCCCCACTCCCACAGTATCTGAGCACCTCACTATCTTCATAGTGTTTATCCTCACAACCCCCCCTGTGCGGTTGTCCAGTGCACAGAGGAGGGACTGAGCCACAGAGGGGCTAAGGGACTTGCCCACAAATCACTCAAGAAGTCTGTGGCACAGCCACAAATTGAATCTAGGTTTTCTAACTCTACTTCCAGACTAACACCCTGACCACTAGACCATTAACAAGCAGCCCCTGTCAGAGAGTTTAATAGCATTGTCTCTATCACAAATGGGGAAACCGAGGCAGAGGTCAGGGGAATTGACTTTCCCAAGTTCACACAGCTTGTCAGCGGAGAGCAGGAAGGCAGACCCCCAGAGAGAAGGGGCCATGCCCAGCTTAGAACTAGAGCAGAAGAGTTTTGAATATTGAGAACCCAGGAGTTCTGACACCAAGCTTTCTGCTCTAACCACTAGGCAATGCTCCTTCTCTTGGCTAAGAAAGTGGCTGCATTAAAACAGAGCTTTTCCAAAGGGTCCATGGGCTGGCAGCTGCAGCAGCAACGCAGGGAGTAGCTACAGCTCTGCAGGCAGCTCAGCTGGGATTTGGGGGATGGGGGAGCACAGTGGTTACGCTGCTTCGGCTCAGAGGAAGAGTGTGAAGAAGGAGGAACCATTTGTGGTTGCCTGTGTGGGCACAAGGGTGAGCAGAGGTTTTGGAGGTGAGGTTCAGAAACAGTAGCTCACCAGGAAAGGTGACACTTGCTAATGGGCTTGCAGGTTTCAATACAAATATGCATATGTATATGTAACAGCAGCACAAGACTTCAGTCTGAGCAAATCAGGTGGATCCAAAACAAAATACTTTGGCTTGTCGGACCAAATCGAAAAGTGATTGAAGTGCATCTGCCTGAGCATCCATGCTACAGCTTGGAAGTTGTAGTTCAGGTGCCTCTTCTGTAGGCTGGACTACACTTCCCAGGATGCACCAGGGTCTCACCTTTGGTTGCACTGCTGCAGGGCACCATGGGCGTCCTGTGACCATGGTGCCTCAGGAGGAATGTAGTCCGGCTGGGAAGCCTGGCCGGGAAGGAAGAATGGAGGCCTGAGCCCAGGGCTGCCCAGAGGATTCAGGGGGCCTGGGGCAAAGCAATTTCAGGGGCTCCTTCCATAAAAAAAAGTTGCAATACTATAGAATACTATATTCTCGTGGGGGCCTGGGGCAAATTGCCCCACTTGCCCCCCCTCCCCCGGGTGGCCCTGCCTGAGCCACCTGAATTACAACTCCCATGAGGCACTGCGTCAGCTCAGGTGGACGCAGTTCCACGTCAGCTGGAGACAAACCTGGGAATGTCACAACCCTGTGTATTGATCTGGGAAAGCAGAAGCAAAATGTTTTGACATTTCCAAATCGATTTTTTGGAGCCTTCTGTTCTGTGAAAAAATTCGATATTTCACATTTTCATCCCAATCTGGGGGTAAAACAATGCCAACACACTGGAAGTTCCCATGGGAAGGAAATTCCAATTTTCTACCAGCTCTACATTTCCCCCTTTATTCCCCCCCCCTTTTCCAAATTAAATAACCCCAAGCCTTTTTGATCTTTTCCCCAGCCCCTTGCCCCTCATCTGTCACTCAGCGTCGGGGAACTTTTCGCTTCTGGCTGGGTTTGAAAGGACTAAGAGCGAACGCAGTGACCACGGGGAGGGGAGCATGTCAATTCATAGAGTGGCACTGGAATATTTTCTGTCTACAGTCAAATAGTTGGGCACAGAGAGACAAGACAAGAGAAAGTAAAGGGGGGTTCCCTCTGAGAGCCCCCATGTGCCAGCCAGGGCCGTAGCAACAAAGAACATGGCCCCCTCCGAACGTGGCCCCCTCCGAACATATGTCCGGGCGGGGCCCCTTACAATGCAGAAACTGGAATGCGGTATTTATTTTGCCACTTTTAGGGGCCCCCTTCCTTGCGGGGCCCCCTCCGGTCGGAGGGTACGGAGGGCGCTCGCTACGCCTCTGGTGCCAGCCAAGCAGGAGAGCTGTCTCCGGGGCCTGTGTCTTTTTCACAAGACGCATCAGGATGTACGAGTATGTTTTACTCTGAAAAGCGATTCTGTAAAATATGGAGCTCCCTTTCGTTTGCTGTCTCCCAGGACGGTCTCAAACGTGCGCAGCGAGCTACCAAAAAGCTGTTATTTCTGACCCTCAGCCCCATGGAGGAAGCCCTGGTGCCTGATACAAAGCCCACTGAAATCAACGCTTTCCATCGTTCTTCGTATCACACCCCAACACACCTCACAAGAGAGTTAACTCACCATGGAAATAATGCAGGACAAGAGCGCCCTTTAGAGCTCAGAAGGACGCCATGGTTGAATCTGTCATGGTTAATACATCGGGGAGGATTTGCTTTCCCTAGGTGGCTCAGTTCAGTCTTGTCAGAACTAGCTAAAAAAAAAAAAAAAAAAAAAATCGTCGTCTCAATGCTCCTTTACCAATTAAGTCCTTTAAACTGCAGTTAAGACACAGAATGTTCAAGGCTTCAGAGTCCTGGAGCTGGAATTCTTGCTGGGTTTCTGATTGTCAATAAATGTCAATTCAAAAAACAGTACATGGGTAAACTTTTCAGAAGTGCCTAAGTAACTTAGCAGCTAGGGATTTAGGCTCCTAAGTCACTTCGGTGCTTTCTTGCTTGTTCAGGGAGCAGCTGGCTAACACTCCCCACCACCAGATTTGGGATGGAGGCTGAAGAAAGCTGGTTGTGTGTCCCTCCCGCTGCCTCTCAAAGCCCCAGAATCATGTGGCTTCTCACATTGCGAGGCAGGCCCGCATTGTGGGGACGAGGGCAGGATCCAGTGTTGTTATCTGTGCGTTTCAGCCAGTGTATTACTCTATTCACCCATAACTAAATACGGCCCAGATGGTTAGCTGTTTCACCATCAGCGTCCACGAGGGGGCACCTGCACCTACACAAGCTTTCAGGCAGGTGAGAAGCCACTAAAATATATTTTGGGGAAGGGAAGTCCGAGAGAGAATAAGCTCTTCCCTTCTGGACTGTCTCACATACTTCAGCAGAGCCTGCGATTTGATTTTCTATCCTCTGGGTACATGATACAAGCTCTGACCCTGCCTAGCTTCTCTGTATCTAGAGAATGTCCCCAGTTGTATTCTAGTAACACAGAGAAGCACAGCTGAGATCAGCGCTCCCCTTGCGCTAGGCGCTGTGCATACACCTCGGAAGAGACAGTCCCTGCCCTGTAGCCTTTACAATCTAAACAGGCGAAGGAAGGATTCTTAGCCTCATTTTCCAGATTGGGTATTTAGACCCAGAGAGATGCAGTGACTTGCCCAAGTCACCCAGGGAGAACTGTGGCAGAATCGAGAAAGGATCCCAGATCTTCCGAGTCCAGGCCACTGCCTTTCATTCCTCTCTGGGCTCCATACCTCTGTGTTCACTCGCCTGCCTTAGCATCTCAATCGCTGGGCGGGTTGGAACTTGGAAGGTGGTGGAAACCCTTTGCTCAGGCTAAGGTTTGCCTCGCCCGGCTGTGACACCTTGGAGAAACTATTCCCTCACCCTTAATACAAAGAAGAATCATTGCTCCGAAGCTTTGCCCCTGGAAGGCTTCCAAAGCACTTTATTGGGCTCACCTACACTCCCCTTCCTCCCCGCCCCCCGCCCCCTGAAATGCAGATGCCTCAGGCTGGGACTAGTTAGAGAGTATGGGATAAGGAAGCTGTTTAAAAGTGCACGGAAACATCACACAGCAGTTTAGGACAGGAAGTGAAGGACACTGTCTCTAAAGAGTCACCGACAGCACAGCACCCCTTATCTGTAGTTATAGGTATTTCTCTGCTCCTTGCCACAGCAGCCTCAGAGCATCTGACAAAAATTGGTGACTTCAGCTCCCCAGCCTCCTGCAAGGTAGGGTCAAGAGCCATACTAATACCTTGCTCTTACAGCTCTTTTAATCTCAAAGTACCTTACAAAGGAAGTCAGTGTCATTATCCCCATTTTACAGATGGGGAAACTGAGGCACGGAGAGGGGATGTAACTTGCCCAAGGTCATCCAGCAGGACAGTGGCAGAGCATTAGGTCTCCTGAGTCTGAGGCCAGTGAGCTAACCCCTAAGCAACCCTGCCTCCGTGCCGTTATTAGCTTTCTTATTTTCCAGACAGGGAAACAGAGGCACAGCGCGGTGAAGTGATTTGCCCAAGACCACCCAAGATGTCAAAACCAGGCCTGAACTCAGTCCCATCCCAGGGTGCCACAAGATCTCCCCAACAGCCTACTAAGGAGCTGGCTCAGTATGGAGCCAGAGAGAAGGGTTCCCCCTACAGGTGCACTAGCCTCACACCTGGCAGCATCCCAAGTTGAGGTCACCCATCTGAGGGTCCTTCCACCAGGCTTGCGCTGCTGTGCTCTGAGCAGATCACTAACTGGTACTGGGTAGGGTGACCAGATGTCCCGATTTTAAAGGGACAGTCCCGGTATTTGGTGCTTTGTCTTATATAGGTGCCTATTACCCCCCAACCCTGTCCCGGTTTTTCACACTTGCTATCTGGTCACCCTAGTACTGGGGTCTTGCATGGATACCAGGGGATCACTGGGATTTGCATGGTCCTTGCATGGATACCAGCTGATCGCTGGGATTCGCTTTTACACACAACTCCTTTCACCCAACCAACCGAGAAAGCGAGAACATGTTTGTCCTCCCACAGGCTCCTGGTGACGAGAGTGAGATTGCACCTCCACCTACGGCTCCCTGAGTCTGCTAGGGCTGCTGGAGCTGCAGCGTATATTTTAAGCAGCATTCTCAGTGCAAACACGTCAAAGCACCAAGCAGCTCACAGTTCAAAGCACTGAGGAGTCCCCTGCCGCACCTGCCTAGGCCCACAAACTACACCATGAAAGGCAGCATGGGCTGGTGCAGTGCATCCCAAACTTTTTCATGCCGCCACCCCCTTTGGGCGGAGGTCTGAGATAGAGCCCTGCAACCCGACTGGGACCCAGCGGAACCTGCCTGCAAGTGTCGGATCAGAAAATAACCCAGCCCCCCTTGGGTTTGGCTCGGCTCGGGTTGGCTCCCCGCCTCGTGCCCATGGGGACAGCCTGGCGGTGGCTGCGAGCTCCGCGTCTGCTGGCCGCTACCACCTTGCTGTGCTGTAGGGTGAGTGTACTGATGAGTGTGCAGAAGGCCTGGGACGGCAGTGGTGGGGCATGGAACCATCTCTCACTGCACAGCAGCAGTGTCTCGGTCTGGTACCCTTTCGTCCCCGTCCCCCCCGCCCCGTGATGGTCATGACTCAGTTTGGGAAACGCGGGTGGATAGGACGATGGATGGGAACTCGGCAGACCTCCCTTCTATTCCCAGCTCTGCTACTAACCTGCTGTGTGATCTCAGCCAAGACCCTTCCCCTGGGCTTCAGCTTATAAGGTCTTTGCAGGGCTGTATCTCGCTATGCGATGGTACGCTGGGGCTGCTAGGTGGTCTTTTAATAGGAGGTGAAATACCGTGTTGTATCTCTGGGTGCTTTACCAAATGTATATAAGAATCCTTGTCCCAGGGCAGTTCACAAGTTCCTGGGCTGCCCCCAAGGAGGGAACGTATCCTCCTCCTGTGAGGAAGCTGGCGAGCGCTTAGCCAGATGTGTGCATTTAGAGTTAATTCTCCCCCCCACCGGTAGCAGAACCAGCGCAGACCTACTTTCCCCAAGGGCCTCCATCTATGCCACTGCAGAGGGGTATTTTGGCGGAGGGGGGGGGCATGCCTTGGATGAGGATTGTATTGAGGCCCTTAGACAGTAGCAAGAGCCACAGCCAACTGAGGAAGCCAATCCTGTCTCCTCCAGCCTCTGTGGGGAGTCCCTGGGCCCAGCCCATTCACTGGGACTGTGCACAACCCCCTGGATCTGGCCCCTCGATGCGTTAGCCAGGGGTCTGAACAGAGGATGGGGAGCTGGCGGGGGTCTGTGTGTTAATCTAGCTCTGAGACTGGGTCGTGCTGACACCCTTGAGTCCGATACATCCCACACCCCTGAGAAACTCAGAAGCCTGTCCCGGCTCCTGCTGGAGTCAGTGGCCCCCCCGCCTTCTTCAGGCCCCTCCTGGGACTCCCCTTACACCCACCGCATCCCGCGAGGGGCAGGGAGCCTCTTGTTCCCCAGCAGTCAACCTGTACCTGTTCTGCCCCACCCAAGGTCACCCCCCCCCCGTGGTATTTCCCCTCGCAGGGGGTGGCATTAGCATGAGGGAGAGGTAGGGCAGGCTGGGAGGGCTGGCCTGGGCCTGGCCAGGCCCTGCCGCCCCATAGCAACAGACACAGCCACCTCAGCACCACGCCAACTAGCCGCCCAGAGCAGAGCCTGGCAACTGAGCTGCCCCGAGGGGTTCGAACCCCATGCCACACGCCAGCCCACTAAGGGTTAAACACAGGTGTAAAATAGGGAGTGGGATACAAACGGGCCCCCCACCCAAGCAGGCGTGTCATTGCAGAGAAAACTGGGGGAGAGGGTAAGGTAGGGTGACCAGATGTCCTGATTTTATAGAGACGGTCCCGATGTTTGGGGTCTTGTCTTATATAGGCCCCTATTACCCCCCGCCCCGGTCCCGTTTTTTCACACTTGCTGTCTGGTCACCCTAGGGCAAGGTTGCGTCAGCCTATCGAACATTATACGTGATTGTATTATATCCTGCCAAGTTGTGGGAGACGGGGGAGAGAAGGGGAGCATCCAGACCTATGAAACATCAGCAACTGCTCCCCATGCCTTGCAGGAAATGATGCCCCTGCTCCCAAGGACTGTGTGAGGCTTAGTTAATGTTTCTGAAGCGATTTGAAGAAGCGGAGTGTGGCTTAGCAGGCAGTGCAAGCTTTATCACGTTCATGTCGTGGTCTGGCTTTATCTTTGTCTACCTACCCCCATCACTACTGTCTCCCTCCCCCGTATTTAGAATGCATCGTAGCTATATGACTCGACCCAGGGAGGGTTTTTTGTAGTAGCGAAGTTGAAGCCCCGAGGGGAGGTGGTTCCTCTGGCTGAGGGCTGAGTTCAGTGTGAATGCGACTACCGGGAAGCTCTGAGAAAGCTAGAAAGCAGCTGCGTCGCCAGAGAAACCCACCTGACCCTCTAGCAACACGGCCTGCCCTGCCACTGCGTGTCACTCGCTCTTACGTAATCACGACATGACTCCTGCTTTCCTAAGACCTGGTTATGCAAAAAAAAATCCCCTAACAATTAGTGCCTTGCTGACCCACTAACATGTTGCTCGGAGCAGCGATGTAATAAGTGCTGTGGGAGGCTACTCTGCACTGGAGTTCACCAGCCACCTCTCACCCTCACTGAGTCTCTGGAGTGGAGGGGATTGATGCCTGCTGGTTCCTGGGTGACTTATCGTGTCTTACAGGTAAGTCTGGGCCCCTGTGGCGTGAATGGGCAGAGCTGAGCTCATGAGCTGCACCAGTGGGGATGGTGGGTTTGCTTGTTTGGGGGCTAAGCAGGCAGCAGTAATGGTGGGGGAAATACCTTATAACTTCTCTGCGCTCAGCCCGAGCCATCTGACAGCTCCCCTGCTTGGTTGGCACATGGGGGACTCTCAGAGGGAACCCCCCTTTACTTTCTCTGCTGTCTTGTCTCTCTTTCCCTCTCTCCCTCTCTCTCCCTTCTTTTTTCCCCTCTCCTTTCCTCCCTCTCTCCTTCTCTGCCCCTCCCCACCGCCTTTCTTCCGCCCAAGGGAGCTCCCCGCTCTCGGACCCATTCCCCAGCGGAGTTCCTTCCCTGGCACGCTTGGCTCCCTCCCCACACCCAAGCCCTCTGTCTTGCAGCGGCTGGCGTTTTGCTGCCCCGTTTTCTCGGCCAGTCCTCACCACGGGGCAAGGGAGCTCTACCGGATCCGTGGCCCCAAAGCCGTGGCGGCTCATGGCCACTGCTCTTTGCCTGGTTGTGACTGCCTGTTGTCCTCCATCCCCCACCTTGGTTCTGTAGCAGGTACTTCTTTTCGGAACAGCAGGGCTAACCCTAACATGCCATGGGAATAGGGAGGTGTTTAGCACCTGGATGCTGCAGGATTGTGGTTTCTAGCCGGGCATCTCCTGCTGTCTCTGGGCCAGCACTCATTGCTGTAACACAGACTGGTAACGAGGCGGAGTGCAGCACGGCTGAATGCCGGCCAACTCCCGCTAATGGCCGTCACCCCTGAACAGAAGGGACTTCCGGAGTGAGAGAGGACTGTGCATGTCTTGGCTGACTTAGTTGTCAGCCTGTCTACCGAGAAAGCCAGCCACGGCCAGTGAACCCCAGCGGTGCCGGTAGTTATTGTGATGTGAATATTACTGAGAACAGAACGTATCACAGAAGCCGCTGGACGGTAATGACTTTTGCTGCACTTTCTGATCTGGGAAACGTACACAGGGCCAAATTCTGCAGGGCATTTCCTGAGGTCAGTAGGGTTGCACTGGGGTAGCTGGGAGCATGAGCTGGTTGTGTTTTGGCTCGAAATTCCTATTTAGCTCCCTTTCCTAAGATCCTTTGTTTTCTTCTGTGTCTAAGGCAGAGCTGCCACCTAGTAGCAGCTACCACGCAGAGAGCTCTTCTGAAAGGTTGGCCATTTATTTCAATCCCTGAATTGGAGCAGACCTCTCTGTGGCTCCTCCATCAGGTGAGGACACTAATACTACATCCCCCACGGGGCGGACTGGTGCATCAGAAACACCTAGATAGACAGCGACATGCAAAGCTCAATTGACCCATGCTTGTACTGCTTGTGGGACATGATTTTAAAAACAAGCGTTACCTTCCTTCATTGCTCAGCCTGGGCAATGTTTCTCCCAGCAGCATTATCATAGAATCATAGAATCTCAGGGTCGGAAGGGACCTCAGGAGGTCATCTAGTCCAACCCCCTGCTCAAAGCAGGACCAATCCCCAAATAAATTACCCCTCTGGCTGCCTCACTCTTTTACAAACCCTTTGCATCTTGTTTCAAATAATTTTTTGGTCATTATTTTACTGCCCTGAAGCAAGTTTTGCAAGAAGGAGAGAACAGTTTTGAACACCACCCACACTGGGGTTTGCAGAGAAGCCAGGTGTCAGGTAACTGCTATTTGATCTTATTCGAGGAAGGTGCTAAATTTACGAGTAGTAATGTTTGAGGTTTGTGGTGAAGCATCCATCACTCCAGTTTTGCTTTTGAATTCTGAATGTGACAGCTGCCATGAGTTCATGATGTGAGGAGAGGCTGCCCCTGTGTATCCACTGGCCTAGAGTATATATTTTGCTCCCTTGGTTTTTGCCTAGGACTCTTTATTGCTGCCGCAAATTGCCAAAATCCAAAACAAATGCTGAGTTCTGTAACAACTAGGAAAGCCCTGACTAAGGTGAACAGGGCAGGTCACCCATCTCAGATGTATTGTTTCAGGCACTCTGCAGACTCAGGCAGGCAGCGCTACATTGATTACACTCAGTTCCCATTTTCAAAGTTACCTCCACAACCAAAAGAGCTAGACACATTTTTTAAAGGGGGGGGGCACAAATATGCAACCAGGGGTTACTTCTTCTGCAAATGTCATGACTTCAGAATCACAGAGTACAAAGGGCATTGCCTACTGGGGATAGTTTTCGTTGTACTCTAAAACGTGCACTAAGGTTCCTCTCTAATAGTCTCAAGTTTCCTCAAGGTTTCTAGTAAAAAAAATTTGTGCAAACTTTAGTTAAAATTCAACAGGACTGGGGGTTTAGTTTCTGTGGGTTCCATGAATGGTTGCTTAGGAGAGGTTTCACTGTCTTAGACAGAGCTATCTTTCAATCTATCTATGTACTCTATCTAAATTGGTAGAATATTATTAACAGATTACCTTATTCAGTGAATATTGCAGTGATCTGCCAAATAATTTATTCACTAAATTTTTGTGCTAGCCAATCAACTTTCTATCTCTCAATGCATTAGACACTATCAGCGGGGTCATGTCATAGATAGTATTGTTGTAGCCAGGTTGGTCCTAGGATATTTTAGAAACAAGTTGGGTGAGATAATATCTTTTATTGGACCAACTTCTGTTGGTGAGAGAGACAAGCTTTCAAGAACAGAGTCTTACGACACACAGACAAAGGCAGAATTTAACTCTTCATTTCTCTCCTACAGCTATGCCCACTAGTGGATCTTGCTTGTCTAATTTTAAAAAGGAATATTATAATTTTACTGTCAGTGCAGGTGCCACATAGAGAAGGGAACAACTAATACTTAAAAAGGAATGAGTTGAAATGCAAAAGAAAATGAAGTTACCTTCCAAAATTCTATTGAATTTGCAAAATTTCCCTCATTGCATCAGCAATTAGACAATGGGATTTTAAAATGTATAATGAAATGCTGTTGGGGCAGGTTAGCACTTCTCATACGTGACAGAGATACCAGTTGGTCTGGATGCCGCATATCTGGTAAACCTCAATATGTCTTTCATAATTTAGGTAAGCAGCATGCAAATACAGCCCCATGCACAGGGCCCTTTTATAGTCAGTCCACAATGAATGATGGTCAATAAATATCAAACACATTCTCAAAAGATTCTTCTTAAGATTTCAAGTATGATTTCTCTCTGAAAAGCTCCTCTGTTAAAAAAAAAACCCACGGAACCATGTTGTCTCATGTATACTGACGGCCAGTAACACTAGGCCAAATTTACTCAGCCTTCAAGTGAAAAGAAAGGTGTTTTTCTCTAAAAGTTCAACCTGCTAAATCACCCTGAGATGGTGAGAGTCCAGCAATGCTCTTTGGGCCTGATTTACAAAGGGATTTAGGCACCTCAAGTTAAAGATAGTTGTCTAGTGGGATTTACAACAGTGCCGAAGGCCCAGATCCTCAACGATGTTTATGCACAAACTCCCATAGGAGTTAGGCACCTAAATATTTTGGACACTCTGGGCTGAAGTGACTTAGGAGACTAAGTGCCATTTTCAAACGACAGTTAGGAACCTAAGTCCCATTCACTTTCAATGAGTCTTACGGTATGTCTACAGCGCGTTTGAAAACCCATGTCAGTGAGTCTCGGAGCCCGGGTCTACAGACTTGGGCTTGTGGGACTCCTACAATGGTGCTAAAGACAGTAGTATTGATTTTGAGGCTTGGCCTGGAGCTCCGGACCAAAACGAAACATCCACACAGCTGCTTTTAGTACTGTAGCGCAAGCCCAAGTGTGTAAGACCTGGGCTCTGTGACACACTGCCGCGGGTTTTAAAACGCAGTGTAGACACACCATTAGTCTCCTAAAAGCCGAGGTCACTCTTGAAGATGGGAGCTTGGCTCCTAAGCCATTATGTGCTTTGAAAATGTTACTTTTTATCACTAAAGAGTTTACAGAGCAGATTGGTTTAGTAAGAAGACACCAGTTTTTGGAGTACAACCTCCATTTCCGTATACTTAAATAAACATATATGTTCACGAGCACTCATGTTATTTAACATTATACTAAAGACTGCAACAACACGGGATGAAAATCTGCTCTTGGCTATTTTCAGTGCTTTCAGATGAGTTGCAAACTTGTATCTGAGGTCAGAATTTGGATATGTAGAATTGTAGATAACTAGACAGAGGAAGACAGAGAGAGAAAAGACCAGCTCCTAAAAGATGTCTAACTCCCACTGAAATCATTAAATACCTAAATACCTTTGAGGAGCTGGTCAAAAGTGCCCAGATACCATGGATGATGGGCCCAGCATATAAATACAGACAGAGAGACACATATTTATGTATTTATAAAGCTCCCATCAAGATGTTATCTTGGTGCTTTTCCTCCATCTCTTTCTAGCCAATACATACTCTTTCTAGCCAAACTCTGACCTCAGATACAAGTTTGTAGCTCCTATTGAAGTGATCTGAGGGCACTGAAGGTGTCTGAGGACAGATTCCCAGCCCAAGTGTTTTCAGCCTTTACTACAGGGTCAAATAATATGCATGCTCATTGTCATGTATATAGCTTTAAGCGTGCAGAAACAGAGGTTTTCTATTTCTGTATCAAGAAAACACATGATGGTGTGGGATGAAGGTTTTGTCAACAGGAATTTGGGACAATTGCATTATTACTCGTGAGTGGGTGCAGCTGCGAGTGAATGCTGACAGTCATCCCACACAAGAGCCGATAGAATCTTTATACAGTCCCACTCCAAACCGTTGCACACACCACTCAGTATGGTCCACACTGGTTAATTGTTTTAGGAGAGATTTTGATATTTTTATTGGGTCTGTTTTTAATTCCTCCAACAGGATGACCAGCTGCCTATAGTAACTCAGAGCCCAAGTGTTCAAAGTTCTAAGGGAGTGATAAAAACCTCCCCCATATGGCCCAATATAGCTTTTCTGTACTTAAAAATGTCACAGCTTTATTGTATGTTCTCTTGTGTCCCACTGGGAAACCAGGAATCCCTCTTTCTTGTGATGTAGAGCTTCAGTTTCTTACCCTTCAAGGTACTGGACTTTAAAGATGTGACCTTTATAGGTATAGAAAAATGGTTATCAGTCCACATGGGAACTTGCCCATCCTCGGCCTGAGGCCAGGCTAAACTTTTTGGAGGAATTCCACAGACTGAGGGAAGCATACTGATACATTTCTGGCTGCTTTCAAACAAAATGGCGGCTGCCAGAAACTGCTCAGGAATTTGGAACATTAGTGGTGAGCAGAGGGCCGATGAGTAAGATTACCAAAAGGTGCATAATATGGCATCTCCATATATGAGGAATAATCATAATCATTAATAAATAATAAATTAATAGTATAAAGAACATATGACATTAAGCCATAAATGTCAGCATTTAATTTTTTACCCAAAGCCACTGTTTTTCTCACAATCTCAAGATTTTCAGAAGTGACGAGTGATTTTGGACATCTCCATTTTGGTGTGCCGAACCTGAGAGACCTTAAAGGGGATTTTCAGAAAGCACTTTTTGAAATGCAGGCCCCTTTAAGATGTCTCGGGTTGGGCATCTCATAACTGGGATATCCAAAATCGTGAGTTACTTTTGAAAAAAATCTCGCCTTAATTCATAAGGGACATTTTCCAAGTAGCATACAGCATTGCCAACCTCAAACGTTCAAAAATGTTGAATCAAAATCGTTAGATAGGCTTAAAAATCTTGCGATTTAAAGAAAAACATAGTGGGGTTCTTTTCCTTTGCCTTTTGGCTTCTGTTTTTTGAGCCTTTCGGAGTCTCATTTTCAAGCTTTTCTCTGCAGCTGCAAGGGCTAGAAACTTACTTTTTTAAAAAGGAAAGGCTGAGGGCACGTCTTCACTACCCGCCGGATCGGCGGGTAGCAATCGGTCTATCGGGGATCGACTTATCGCGTCTAGTGAAGACGCGATAAAATCGATCCCTGCTCGCTCTGCCGTCGACTCCGGAAATCCACCGCGGCAAGAGGCGGCAGCGGAGTCGACGGCGGCGCGGCAGTGGTCGACTTGCCGCCGTCCTCACAGCCAGGTAAGTCGACCTAAAATACGCCACTTCAGCTACGCTATTCACGTAGCTGAAGTTGCGTATCTTAGGTCGACCCCCCGCTGTAGTGTAGACCTAGCCTGAGATTCCCACCTAATCATGACTCTAGCAGCTGAGGCTTTAAGGAAAACACCAAATATTATGAGACTCATGATAAAATCATGAGAGTTGGCAGGAAGTTTTATCCAAGACTCTAATACATCTTTCTGGTGAGTTGTAAATCCAAGGGCATGGCTCTTTGTGCTCACGATAGCTCTTGTGGTGACACTTTTTGCTGGAGTACAACCCTCCTCAGCAAAATCCAGTTTGGGTGGTTTACCCTTTCTGTCTCCTCCAGATTCCCCTGGCAGTTTCCATTGGCTGCTGCAGTGTTCTGCTCCACTTCCTGGCCTAGGTTTCATGTAGTATTGTAGTGACGTGTACTGTTAAACTCCTGCCGCATTCCACCATGGAGGTGGCTGCAGTTCAGGGCTGAGTGGAGCATTCCACATGTTCCAGTCTTCAGTGGCAAGCGGAGCGATCTACCTTGGTTGGTCTGTCTATGGAGGGGGACCTGAAAGCCCTTACCCATGGGGATCTTTCAGAACAAATAGCTGCCGGTAAGAAGCAAGAATCTGGTGAGTAAGCAGATTGCAGAGTGTCTATTTCCAGCCCTGCATAAGGCCAAACCCACCCCTCACTCACATCTGTGCAGTAGGACCGTGTTCATGTCAAATAAGGGCAGAATTTGGCTTCATGTATTGAAGTGGAAGAGTGATGGTAGGGAGTCTCTCTCTCTTTTTTCTCTCTCTCTTTTCTTGCATGGTCCAACAGTTTAAATATCAACAGAAAGCCCCATTGCTTGAGTCACGTAAAACTGTGCTGTGCAAAACTGTGGAGACTCCAAGAGATGGAGTAGATGAGGAGATGGCATTTTCTGTCGCCGATTTCTATGCAAGCCATTAAGGGCTGGATTCTGATCTCAGTTACACTGGTAGAAGTTTGGAACAACTCCAGCAACTCCAGTGGAGTTACTTGGGATTCTACACCATTGCAACCAAGATCAGCATGCAACCCTAATGCAGTGTATCACCCTCTCTTCCAATGGTTTTAAAAAGAAACAGCAAAAAGCAAGTTTAGACAGGAGAGAATATTTCTAAGGCTGCTCTGTGTGAGCAAAGGCATGCAGTATAAAAGTGCTGAATCATCCTAGTGCTCGGTGCCATCGTAGTGCTAAGAAACGGCAGCTGCTTTTGGGCCAGAGAACCCAGATGCAGGTGAATTTCACCCTGTGTCTAGATCTCTTTGTCACCCACTACGTGTGTTATAGGGACTCGGTGGAAAGTAGCCGATGCATGACTCTGTCTTACAGAATCGTCAGACGTTTCATTTATTTCCTGTGATATAGTAGCGAAAGGGAAACCTCCGAGAGAAAATCTTGATATTAACGATTAATGAATGAGAGATGCGATTGTGCTTTCCCTGGTGTGCTCTTTGTGCACACAAAGATATGAGGGAGGATCAGAAAGTCTCTTAGACAAGCTTCTACTGATGGGTTTGCTCCTTTTAAAAGAGAAGCAAAAGCCTTTAGAGACTGTACATGGCTCTGGCAAGACCTCAGTGAAAGAAAAGATGAAGGGGAGTTTCAGGGACAGAAGGCAATAAACTGGCTGGTAAATCTGGAGACCTGGATTCTATTCCTAGCTTGGCCACTTAGTGGCTGTCTAATATCAGACAAGTCATTTCCACCCATATGTGCCAGAGATTCCCAATCTGTTAAATGAGGATAAAATGATACAACTGATCTATGGGTGATCTAGGTGCTCAAGAGAGGGATCCCCTGGGTGCTTGTGATAAGTTCTGGGGGTGTTGGTGCTGCAGACAGAAGCAATGAGGCTGGGGGATCTCTTCATCTGGTTTTCCATTTAAGCAAAAATCCTTTTTCATAATTAGAGCCCAGGAAAAAGACGCCACCACTGGCCCCGCAAAGTCCCATGGAACTGCATTTGCTGGAAATGTATCTATTTTGTTGTTGAAAAACAGACAGAGATCCTGATTCACCAGAAACATTTCACACCTCATCTGCACTGGTGTGAATGACTGTGCAAGGAGCAAGGGAGCTGGGCCCTGCATGTCTGGAAAGCAGAGCACAACATTCGGGCTGGGTTAAAGATTGTCCTGGAGTCTCCAGGAATTTAAGATTCATCTTTAATTAAAGATTATGTCATGTGATGAAATCTTCAGGAATACGTCCGACCAAAATTGGCAACTCTAGCTGGGTGATTTGGAACAAGTGTGTGAAAAGAATATAGAGGGGTTTAGGATTATCAGCTGCTGGGGAATGTTTTCATTTCCGATAGCTGGTATTTGGTGGATTATGGTGCATTTCTAAAGCAGAAAAAAGGCTCTTTTACACAAGATGCCACTTTATTTTCTATTTTAAAGTAGTAAGAGCACCTTGGCAGTGATAGCGTAGCACGATCCAAAGAGTGGGTGACCCCATCATTAGCAAGGAAATCACCCTCCTCCATCTTCAATTTGAAGGTGGGATTTTAACAAGGGGGTCCCATGAGCCATTGAGACTCATTCTTAGGACAGATCAGAAAGTCTGTGAATCACAATTTATCAAATACTTTCTCTTTGTTGTTTTTTCTTGACTTCTAATTACCAAGACCTGTGGTCTTTACCAGCTCCCTGAAGTCAATGGCAATCTTGCTTGGATAAGGATTAAGCCCCCAATTCTGCAGAGTGTTTGAGCCCACACTTAACTTTAAGTGTGTGCTTATATTGCATTGATTTAACCTGCATCCAGTGTGGAGAAAGAAGTTACATTAGCTGTGTGATGGGGGAAGTTTGTACCCCAAATGCATTGAGAAACCAATTCTTTAATATTTTAGGAGAAAAAGTTTTTATTTAAAATCCACTGTCATGAAAAAGTTACATTAATTGGGGGACTTTTGTTTCTGAAATACATTCAGAAGCTAACGTAATGTTTTAGGCAAAAAAAAAAAAAAAAAATTATTTAACCAGCAAATTGAAAGAACTAGCAGGAATCTCATTCAGTGTGAGCCTATATGCACTTTTCACACATCGCTGGAGTACCTTCCATCTTAGGCTGATTGTATGCAGCAACCATTTTCACTGCAATGCGTTATCAATTAGCGTACACAAATTAAATGTATGTAAAAAACAACAGCTTGCTTAGTGAGGGAGACATAGTTACCATTATTACAGTACAAAATACTCTCACTAGAAGCAAACGTGTACATAGAAGTACTAAAAATACAGGATAACAGTGGAACACGTTTGGGGTACATTTGTACCCCACATATTTTTTTTGATACAGAAAAAAAAAATTTCATGCTAAATTAAAATTTCATTTTGCTGAATTGTGTACAGGTGACAACATCCTGAAACGGCATTGTTGGAGGGCCACTAGTTCTTGAGTTATCACAACATATATGCTCGTGGGATGCATTACCCCACGAATGTGGATGAGGGTGTTAATAGAGAGGGGCTTCAGCACCCGCTTATGAGCTTTGCTGAATCAGAGCCCGGCTGTAAGATAAAACCATGTATGGCCCTGAACAGAAAAGGGTTGTTTTGCGTATAGACTGCCTCTCATATATTCATGCTGAGGAGTCATTTTAAGAGCTGGAGCAGCCCTCAGAAAATTATTTGCTTATCTTTGTGCATTGATCTTCACTTTTTAAAAAACTGCTGGGACAACAGTTTCTACCAGATTCAGTATGAAGCAGATGGAATTTTCCGTCCGCCTAGGTATGAAGAACTGGGCAGGTCGCATTGTGCAGTTCTGCACATATTGTGTACCGGCAGGCCAAAAATGGGCATGAGTTTGCTTGACATGGGACAACAATGTTAGCTGAGGGGCCTGATTTTCCTCTCACACCAATATCACCCTAGTGTAATCCTGCTGACCTCAATGGACTCACTCCTGATTTACACCAGTGTGAACAGAGCCTATAGCACGCCAATTATTTTTAGTGTAGAACTGCTAAACTGTACACCTTAATACATAAATACATGTGTAAAAATGAATGTGCTCACTGCCCTGCCCTCTGTGATGCAGCCTACGGATGTGTTTTAATCTTTTATTTATTGCTTCTCTATAGGCCACAGGACACAGCCATGATTCAATTAAGGACTAGAGCCTGCAGTCCCCTGCACACACACATAGTCCTTATTCACGGGTTTAAATTGTCTTGGACTCCTCCTCTGAGTCAGGACTGTAGCGGGTCTTAAGGGCAACACAATGTTAATGTCCACAAATATTAAGATTGCTGTGTTTTGACTGGCTTCCCATCCAAGTTAAAACTGAGCTGCCTCACTGAAACCACTACATTCCCTCTACATCGCTACGACAGCGTAAAGGAACTTTCAAGTGGTTTAAGTTGCATTCACGTATGGTCAGGCCCCTTTACACTGCCAGAGCAACAGAGAATCAGGCCCAGTGGGTGTAAATGAAAGGAGAGTTTGCCCCAGTAGTTACAGTCATCATCCTGAGTGTCGGTTTTAGCCCACTGGGGGCCCTAAGCAGGAGTATTTTTGCCTCATCCTCCCCCTCCCAAAATACTAAAACAGGCAAGTTCTTATAATAAAAAGCAAATAGGGGGTCCCCTTGAGTTGCTTGGGGCCGTAAGCAATTGCTTCGTCTGCTTACGCCTAGCGCTGGCTCTGATTATCATCACCCCTCTGTTCTTCTGCTCTGCAAAGCTGAGGACCTGCCAAAGCCATGCCGGGGTGTGTGTGTGTGTGTGTGTGTGTGTGTGTGTATGTGTGTGTGTCCCAAATGTTAGAGAACATGTCCCTGTGTGTTGGAGGATCTGGGGTCTGAATCTGTGAACCCTTACTCACATGAGTCATTCTTGCTCACGTGAGACTTCATTCCCAATTCAAGTCAGTGGTATTACTTGCATGAGCTAAGACTAGTCACATCAATATAAGTTTGCAAGATTGGTTCTCCAACATAATAAACTGATAAAAGATGAATTTGAGAACAGGCCTAGGAGAAATTGGATCGATCCTCCATTTAGGTCAGCAGAACATGTGGGGTTTGTTGCTGGCATTTTTCACCTTTACGGGCTTTTCCAGCGTTCCTTGCACTGTCAAACCTTCCATTGACTTCAGGGGGGAATTTTGCACAGCCACAGAATGGCCCCTGGGTGGTGAAAATCTGGGAGGATGAAATGAATGGATTGACCCAGATACTTCTTTCAGGTTTCAGAGTAGCAGCCGTGTTAGTCTGTATCCGCAAAAAGAACAGGAGTCCTTGTGGCACCTTAGAGACTAACAAATTTATTTGAGCATAAGCTACAGCCCACTTCATCGGATGCATAGAGTGGAACATATAGTGAGGAGATATATATATATGTTCCACTCTATGCATCTGATGAAGTGGGCTGTAGCTTATGCTCAAATAAATTTGTTAGTCTCTAAGGTACCACAAGAACTCCTGTTCTTTTTCCAGATACTTCTGTAAATTACTCTGCAGATTAATTCTGATTTGTTAGTTTGCATCTTTCAGTGATATTTATTCTCTAAAGAAGTGGTGCGCAAACTGGGGGGCTGGGGGTACAAGAGATTCTGGTGGGGGGGGGGTGCAAAGAACCTTTGGCACTTTAAAAAAACAAATATACAAATGTCACTTTTCACAGCAGACTTACCAGTGCCCCTTTGCCACCCTTACTTCTGCGCTGCTTCTGGCGGCGGCGCTGGTGGCTGAAAAGCGGTGGCTGCTGACTGGGGCGTTCATTTGTTTGCAGCGCGGGAAGACTTCTGTTCCACCACACAATACCCACTCCCACCCACTCCCGCATTGTTTGTTGAATTTTTATCCCGCGCCTGCTATTATGGCAGCAGGTCCTGTGGGACCCGCGGGATCCCAATCCCACTGCAGGGTATAGGAAGAAGAGGAAGGAACTCAAGAAGGAATAGTTGATGTGAGTGGTTAATTAATTTTTCATCTGAAATTCTATGTTTGCAGTTTGTAATACTTCGTGTTTGCTACCTCCTAATAACCTTTATAAATTATAAATTTAGTAATGAAAATAAAGTATTCATGCCTTCTACCAACTTGCACAAAAAAAAAGTTACAGATTTCAGGTAATGGGAAGGATGGCATGGCAGGAAACATTTGTGCACCACTGCTCTAAAGATAGTTGTTACTTCTGAACTTATTTTGATGTACACTGTACACATACAGAGAACACCTGGGTGTGGATATGTACAAAATATAGGGGAAATTTTTCAAACGTGGGAGTCAAAAGTTAGGTATTTAAATCCATATTTAGGCATGTCAGTAAAAGTGTTTCAGAAATGCTGAGTACCCATTGCGTCCACTGACGTTAAATGGATGTGAGGGCGCTCAGCACCTTTGGAAATTAGACTTCTTTAATTTAGGTGCTTAAAGGTGGATGTAGGTGACTAGATTTAGGCACCAAATTATAAAATATTTGGCCATAATTTATACATTATTTTCACTTCGATGTTAAAGATTTCAGTCTGTCAGACAAAAGAAACAAAGTATAGAAACAAAAGCAATCATATGGATTCAGAAATGCCTCCACGTCAACAATGAAATGATTATAACTGTATATTTGTTATATATTTCTCATATCTGTTATTCAAAGTATGCTTATAATTAATTATTAGATTATTATTAATCCAAATTCTATAGTCAGGGGAGTTACTCTAGATTTACTTTGATGAACCTGGGAGCAAAGGATCTGCCCATATTACTTATATTATTCAAAAAGAAAACGTATTGTAGTCAATCGTTATACCAATATCATATTCAGTATATTGTAAATCTTGTTTTTAAAATATTAAAGGTCAGTTCTTCATAAAAGAAAACGTGTCGCAGATTAGACATGGGTTCTGATCTTGCTTATATCAGGGTAAATCTGAAGTATCTCCATTGACTTAATGTTTGATTTATACCAGTGTAACTTGGATCAGAAATAGGTCCTAAATATGGTACACCTCTACCCTGATATAACGCGACCCGATATAACACGAATTCGGATATAACGCGGTAAAGCAGCGCTCCGGGGGGGTGGGGCTGCGCACTCCAGCGGATCAAAGCAAGTTTGATATAACGCGGTTTCACCTATAACGCAGTAAGATTTTTTGGCTCCCGAGGACAGCGTTATATCAGGGTAGAGGTGTACCTATGGACTGAATCATTGACAATTATTGGGGGTCTTGACAGCTGCAAGGATTTGAAAGGTATGAAAACCAAGGCAGAATGCTTAGAGCTGGTCAAAATTTTCCTTTGAAACTGTTTTTTTGACAGAAAAGTGGGATTTTTTTTTTGCAAAAATGTCTGCTTTCTGTAGAAAATTTTGACATTTTGTTGAAAAAAATGAGCATTCAAACCTCAAAAAGGTTTTGGCCAAAATATTTCAGTTTTTGGATGAAAAATTTCAGTTTTCAATATTTTGCCAAAAAAAAATTTCTGGAAAATTTCAACAACCAAAACATTTTTTTCCCCAAAAAAAATTAAGAGGGGAAAACCTCCCTATTTTCCAAACAGCTCTAACTGTTGTATAGTGTCCCAGGGGACAGGATGGGAACCCCCAGTGCTGGAGTTATTTAAAATTGGACAGAGGGAAAGGTCTGGAGAAAACACTATAAAATCATCCCTTGATGACTAGGTGATCTAATACATTTATAGCTGAAGAGCTATAAATGTCCACATTATGCAGAGAGATGTGTATGTAATTCACGTCTATTTTAAAGGTTTGTAAATACCCCTCTCCAAGCTAACTTTCTATCATTTAGTCTATCATATTCAGGAGCGCCGCCAGCTTTTCTGCCGCCGTAGGCGGTGGAAGGTCCAGCCACCGAAATACCACTGCGGTCGCCGCCCCCCAAATTGTAGCCGCCTAGGTCGCCTAATGGGTTGCGCCGGCCCTGATCATATCCCTTGTGAACAACCTGAATTTCTCAACTCCCAGAAACGAATGATTGAATTTGCATCCATCATTTTTAAAAATTAATTTTTTCCCAATGCAACAAATATACCAAAATACCAGATTCATCATAATACAGAAAGAAAACAGAGAGGGTTAGGATAAAGGAAGAGGAGGGGAGGAGATATATCTATAATCCATCATTTTTAATACCCCAGAAAGGTCAAAATATGCTTCCGAGTCAGAATCTGCCCAAAGGGCCAGGTTTTCGAGGTCTCAGCACTTACAACTGGGGCCATATTTTCAAAAGCGCTCAGCTCCCTGCAGTTCTCATTGTGGCACTCAGGGCCAGATTATCCCAAAAGCTTGGAACCCAAATGGGAGCTGGATTCTTTTGAGAATCTGGCCCTGACTGAGAGTGCTTGAGCACTTTGGCAAATCTGGCCCTATTGACAGATTTGCAACTGTGCCATGGCATGTACCAGCAATTGTTTTGTGCTCTTAAACAGAACTGTAGTAAATCCAGGGCTTTGCTGGATTACCGTGGTTTCTGAGTTAATTTTGTTTTGAGTTTTGGGTTCATTGGAACCTCAAAGTGATGTTCAGCGACAGGGAATCTTGTGGAAATAGAAACCAAAGGAAAAGTTCTCCTGAAGCTCCCCGAATGTAAACCACTGACCTACTCTGCTTTGCTCCCAGCTCTCTGCTCTCACGAACAATTAATTTTAAAAAAGCCTGTTCCTCAATAGCATCAGGTAATCACTGCATTAGTACAAACATAACATGCTCAAGAATATGAGTAATTAGAACTTGGTAACCTTTTATCTTAAATAGGTCGAAGGTTTTAGCGCGTGATCTGAAATATTACCAAACCACAGATTGCGTTTTCTGTTACTAAGAAAGTTAATACATTGCAGGGTAGAATGAAACTGTATTGACTAATAACCTGCTTATAACACGGGGTCTGTGTGTTCATCAGTAAATTGCACTTCTACAGAGGTTTTCTGTTGTGAACATGTACTGTGCTCTTTGTGGGCAGATAATGATCTCATTGAACCAGTGGAAATCCAGAGTAACTCCACTAGGCCAGATTCTAATCTCACTTGACACCACTGTAATTCTGGAGTAACAGTTGGGTGAATTCTGATCTCAGTTACACCAGCATCAGTCAGGAGTAATGCCAGTGACATCAGTAGGCCAAATTCTGTGCTGATTTAAAATCCTCTGCCTCCCAAGTGGGCCAAATTCTGTTCTCGGTTTCACAAGTGTGAAACTGGAGTAAATCCAATGATTTGAGCGGGGTTTCTCTGGATTGACACTCGTGTCCGTGAGATTGGAACGTGGCCTATTATCCACTCCTGAAATCACAATATGGCCCACGGATGGCTCTTCCCTTTGTCCTCTGATTTATTTGGAGGTGTATTTAAAAATCAAGTATTTTGTATCACTTTTAACTTCTGAGGGGGATGGTGTGTACGTGTGTGTGCGTATCTGTGTCTGTGTGTGGCAGTTAACACAGCTACGTGCACACACACACACACACACACACACACACTTCAAACTACCCTGAGCTAAGCTTATTCATAATCAAAAGTAGATTTTCGTTTCAGAAAACAACCAACCAAACACTTCTCACACTAAAAAGAAATCCAGATGCACTACTGCCGCTTGAGGAAAGAGTTAAGGGGAAAAAGGGAAGATGGGTCTGAACCAAAATACTGGACTCCTGAACTCCTGACCTGTTTACATTGCTGGAGACATTTAAAGGGATCTTAGTTGTAAATGAGAATCTCTCATGCAGTGTAAAGTGGCTGCACAGAAATGAGTTCAAATATAATTTACACCCACTTGTAGAGTGGTATAAAGGCCTCTGAGTGTAAATGCAAATCAGCCCCCGCCCCAAACAAGGTCCTGGATAGTCACACCCATATTTTTGGATTGGTCCATTATAGATTCTAGGGATCAACTGTAAAATTTGGATCTGGAGTCAGAGCTCCTCAGAGTTCAGGAATTTCCTCCTGCATGCACAGGAACACAATTAGCTAGATACATTATAGAGGTTGTAAGGGTGTAACTTTTGTATAGATTCTGTATATAATAACACTAGGAAGAGGAAGCTATTAGGGACATGAGCAGCACAAAGAAAATGTGTCATTCCAGAAAGGAGCAGTTTCTGGAGGGTGGAGTATAAACAACATGAGTGCAAATGAGAGGATGAGAGATGGAAGTGTCACCTTTCTCAGAAGCTTCTGGCCCTGCCCCCTCCCAGAGATGGGACGCTGGAGTAGAAGGAGCTGTGTTCTGAGCTGGTATGGTAGCTCCTACTCTGAGGGCAGAATCTGGTCAGGAACCACTCTGGACTTCTAGCTGGAGAGCAACTTATTTGATGCCAGTGGACCCTGGGAAATGCTGGTTGCATAAAATGCGAGACCGAAACTAATCTATTGTTCTTGCTGATATTAAGCTGTTTCCACTTGCCTTGGTGGATGCTGACTGTGTGATACGTAGGGCCCTGTGGGTGATGGGGGTCAGTGCTGCTGGGAAGATGTCACCAGAGACAAAGGACACCTGGGTAGATTTGAGGTTTAGGTTCTGTGGGTACAAGATGGAAACTTTCATATTACTGGCCCAGCAGAGACTTCATTCCTTAACTATAAAGTGCCAGATCTTGCCTCAGATAAGAACTTCCCGTGACTGCCTCTTCTGACTATACAAGACCTAGCCCCACCTCTAGGCTACTGCTACAGGATCCCTTCTCTCTCGTCCAATTCTCACATCCCGCTGATCCATATTCAGCTCCTGTCTCCAACTCAGTCTTGCTTCTCCCCATGCCACCGGCCGTATTCCAAATAGTGCCAGGGTGGGATCTCAGGCAAGCTCCCACCTCACAGCAAACCAATTCAGGATTGAAAGGGTTAAGCAAACCTGCTGGAATATACATGTTTCAGGGTCGGTTCACGTTTCAGGGATCAGGTGGGGTTGTTTGTTATTCTTTCTGGGGATCAGACTTACTCTGAACTCCTGGGCTCCACCAGACAACTGGATTTTGTTATGACCATCCAAATTCTTTTCACAGGGTCCCTTTATGCCAGGCAACTGGATTGAGAATGATGGGGAGAAAGGAGGCTCCTCTCACCCATGCAGGGGATGGGGCTGCACAGTGAAAAAGCCACGTGGTGAGCTTTGACTCATTTAAGAAAAGGAGTCACATCATATACAACCCCCCACAATTCCTGGTAAGTGATTAAGCCCTGAAACAGAGTGTTTCTGCCTTGTGATGCTGTCAGAAACCACGAGTGTCCTCAGCCAAAGCCTCCCTTTGATGCTTTGCGATCAAAAGTAATTTTGATCCAGAGGTTCCCCAAACATACTCAGGTTGAAACAGGTTCTTTTGCTTTACTTTTTCAGTTGCCAACATTATCCACTGTGATGCTATATGTACTGCCAGAGAGTTTATGACAGGTTCTACCACCGAAACCCGTGCAGGACTCCACCACTGCACTCCTGTAGTCCATGAGCAGAACAACAACGGTAGCCAAGCCCTCCACACCACTCCCAGAGAACACCCTGAGTGAGGTATTGTTTCTGGGACCAGGGATCTTTGATGTGTTTTGAGAAGCAGTTAGGACATTTTAGGACTCTTTAAAAAGAATAATAATAAGTAATACCTACATGTTGCCCCTACTCGGGCCACCCCCTCCATGGCCACATACAGGGAGCTAGGGCTGATTGAAAATTTCCGGTTGAAACTTTTCCTTTCAGAAGGAAAACCGCGGTTTTGAACAAACATTTTCTGCAGAAAGTGTCTGCTTTCCTCCCAAAATTTCAATCTCTCATTTGAAAACAGGAAGCCCAAAACCTGACAATTTTCCGCCAAACACTGACTTTTGCGGGCTGTTGGTCAAAAGTTTTGGGCCGTTTTCAGCTGAAAACATATTTTTCCAATGAAAAATCAAAATTTCCCCCTGAAAATTTCAATGAAAAAAAAACATCTCCCCCCCCAGCTCCACCAGGAATCCTTTATAGAGCTGTGTTCCCTGACTCACATAAGCACTTTACAATTTCACAAAGGGGCAGGGAAGAAGTTTCCAAATGTTATAAAAGACATTTCCCCAGTCACATGCATGTGCCTGGAAAAATTTCCAAGATTCAGCTCTGATTAATAAGAGTCCAATAAAGCATGCTACTTAAAGGATTATTATGATTAGTTATGACTTACAGATAGAGCTATAAAACACTGTTATAAAACACAGGCCATGCAGATGCTGTCATGTCAATTTAAGCCATGATGTTGAGTGTGATAAAGCACATTAAGAATCCTTTTATAATTTAACAAATGAGAATTGATTAGTAAGTAAAATAATTAATGAGTTCATACAGTTGTAGATGCCTGAAGGTCTCAGAACCAAATTTTCAAAATTGGCTCCTAAAGTAGGAGAATTTCCCCAGGGGATAGGATTAGTTGGGGATTGGTCCTGCTTTGAGCAGGGGGTTGGACTAGATACCTCCTGAGGTCTCTTCCAACCCTAATCTTCTATGATTCTATAACACCAAACTGCAATTCAGGTGAACTGAGGTTCTAGTCCTGTCTCTCCCATTAACCTGCTGCACGACTATTGACAAATCTCTTCTCTTCCCTGTGCCTCCCCTATATGTAAAATGTGCATGATGCTACTTATCTCCTTCATCAAGCGCTTTGAAATCGGAGGAGGATAAGCACTAGCAGAGCTGTCTTTTCACTATTAAAGTTGCACCAGCAAAAGGTGTGCAACCACTTGTTGCCTGTTGCAGCTGCATGGCTGTAGTGTTTCAGCGTAGACACTCCCTGCAGCAACGGAACGGGTTCTCCTGTCGCTGTAGTTAATCCAACTCCCCAAGAGGCAGTCGCTAGGTTGACAGAAGAATTCTTCCATTGACCTACCGCTGTCTACACTGGGGGTTAGGTCAACTTAACTATGTCCCTGAGGGGTGTGGATTTTTCACACCCTTGAGTGATGTAGTCGGCTTGACCTGACATTTTAGTGTAGATTTGGCCTGCATTCCCGCCCCTTGCTCAAGCATGCAGACATTCACCCATTTGGCAGGCACAAGTGGGGATTGTGCGCCCCATGTTGTGCAGGCACCCATTTGAAAATCTGGCTCCAAAAGGGGCTAGGAGAATAGATGTAATTGTGAGCAAAGACCATCTTTTGGTTCTGTTTGTACAGCACAAAGCACAGCGGGGCCTCGATGAACGGCTGCGGTTCCTAGGCCCTACTGCACTACAAAAAAATAATAATGAATAATTGCATGCATAAACGAACACAAATAATAGGTAGGTGCTAACAGTTTTATAATGGATACTTGAATTCCACCTTCCAAGGTTCCCAGCAGCTGCATACAGTGGTGGTGTCTGACGCCATGGAAAGCTTTATGGCACCGCTAAGCACCCTCAGCGAGCTGGGGCTTCATCACGGCAAGAATAAACTGCTGCGCGGCAAGGCGAGCGGGCCCTCGCGGCGCAAGCGGGAGTTCATGCCCGACGAGAAGAAGGACACTATGTACTGGGAGAAGAGACGCAAGAACAACGAGGCGGCCAAACGCTCCCGGGAAAAGAGACGACTCAATGACTTTGCCATGGAGAGCCAGTTGTCGGCTCTCAGTGAGGAGAACGCCCTCCTCAGGTCCGAGCTGCTGGCCTTGAAGCTGCACTTCGGTCTCATCAGCCCGGACATCTACACCCACCAGGCCGGTTCCATCCAGGACTTCCTGGGGATTTACCTCAGAGGGCACAAAGCAGCCGCCCCTTTCCTTGAGGTGGAGCCCTTGACCCGGGATGGCTGCTTCAGGACAAACGGCGTTGTGCCCCGCATGGTGGAGCCCACTGAGTTCGCTTACAAAAGCCTCACCCCACCCAGAAATCTCCAGAGCTGTGACCCAAAGCAGACCCTACTGGGCACCCAGTATGATCTGAACCCTCACCAGCCAAAGAGGCTCGAATCAGCCTTCAAATCCACCCTCTGCCCCCCTTACTTCAATTACCACTTTCTGGAGAAATACACTTGCCGGTCCCCTTCGCTGGACAATGCCCGTTTCTTGGCCACTTCTCCCAGTATGGCTGAGGCAGGGAACCAAGGCGCCAAAAGCCCATTAGATGAAGATGATGAGCAGCAAGTGCCTAAAATATCCCCTCTCCCCCGCGGCAGCCAGCTGTGCCCTGCGGAGGACCCTTCCAGGGGCCGGAGCTATTCTGCCCTGCCTCACAAACTCAGAATTAAGACTAAAGCCCTCAGCAGCTGGGAGGAGAGCGGCTCTGATTCCCGTTGAGATTGCAGAGGAGACACACACCCCCCACTATGGGCTGGGAAGGAGGGAGCAAGTGGGGGATAATTATTTTATGCACTGAAGAGGAAAAGTAATTTGTTTTGCGTTGAACATGTGAGATATGGGTGTGAGCAGGGCCTGACGGGGGCTGGTATGTGTCTGGCATGGTAGTACTTTCCCAAAACTCCACACGCCGTGTTCCAGTGAGACCCACAGACTCACTCTGTGTACAAAAGGGGGCTTATGGTTTCACTTTGTTGCTTTGCTCATGCCTGGAGCCGAAAGGCAAGGTCTGGGGTAGGCGTGGGAGGGGAGGACTGAGGATGGAGAAGGCCGAGATTACAGGCATGGTGAGCAGTGCATGATACTCCAGCAGCACTACACCCCAACTACAGTCGCTCGGAGTGGCAGCCATTTTCACTCCTCTTGCTTCGTGGTCACTTTCTTCCCCGCAGGATGGGGCTATTAAAGCTTTTATTCATGTTTCCTGTTTGAAACAGCAAATGGACAGAGACAGATTCAACGACGCCCACCTCAACGTGCCTGGAGCAGGCTCAGGACAAATGGGGGTGTCGGAGAGAGGTAGCGGATTACCTAAGACTCATGCTCTTCAATCATGTTCCATCTGTAGTCCCATTGTCCTTGCATTCCTGTAACCAGTGGGACTGTTTCTGTGTGTGAGGATGGGAAGTGGGATCAGAAACCAGTTGGGTGAGAAGAAGAAAGGGCCTCTAGAGCAATACACACCTAGATTCGTATTGAACAGATTTAATTATCCTTTAAGCCATTTCGTAATGGCTCAGACTTTGTCTTACCTTGAATATCTTCTGTGATTCCTGCTAGTGATTCCAGAGCTCCCCAGTATAGCCACAGTAGAACACACTTCTGCTGTCATTTGCAGAGCAGTTACCCAGTTTCTGAGCATAGTTACTCTGGAAGTAAATGTGGAATCACATCAGTGGATTTACGCAGGGGTAAAACAAGAGCAGAATCTAGCCCACTGTATTTCCCATGAATCATCAGTTCTCTTCAGACTGAATATGTCAATTTCTCTTAATCAGCATGGCCTAGTAGAAAACATTTCATTTTTCTTTACATCATTTTTTGGGAGGAGGCAAAAATTCTTTTTTTTTTTAAATTTGTAATTGAGAATTCTATCAAAAATATTTGTTTTGTTCATAATTGAACTCGCTTTTGTAAATCAGAAATTTTTGAAAAAAGATTTTTTTTTAAATTGTGCAATAATTAAAAAAAAAAAATCCCAACATGTGACTAAGTGGACCAAAAATTTTCTCATTTGAAACTATCTTATTTTGAAAATGATAGCAAAGCCAAAATCCCCCCTGAGCCAAGGCACATCAGTTTTCATGGCCAGTGATACACCAGGGAGTGATATGGCCTGCACCACATCTGACCATGCTGGAGGTGATGTTCTAGCAGGAGAGCAAATTAGGCTCAAACCAACAACCTATCAGATGATCACGGAGAGCCTGAATAACCCAGCCACTGCAGCTCCAGGAAGGGGCTATATGAAAATGTTCATTACAAATGTCACCAAAAATGTTGATAAAATGAGACAACAAGGAGTCTGGTGGCACCTTAAAGACTAACAGATTTATTTGGACTGAAGCTTTCGTGGGTAAAAAACCCACTTCTTCAGATGTGTTAGTCTTTAAGGTGCCACTGGACTCCTCGTTGTTTTTGTGGGTACAGACTAACATGGCTACCCCTCTGATACTTGATAAAATGAGAAATATATAACAATTTTAGACCCCTCCCCCTCTTTTTTTGGCCAGCTTTAAATGAAAATTAAAAATCTGGATTGGGATCATCAAAGCTACCTCGGGGATTTGGCCCCCCACGTGGCAGCAATAATGGTGGCAACAGAAGATGGCTGCTGTGACACTGTTATGTAACAACTAGGGCTGGCTGAAATTTTTCTTTTGCGGTGGAAAATGGGGTTTTCAGCTACATGATTTTTTTTTAATGAAAAATGTCTGCTTCCTGTAGAAAATTTCAGTTTTCTATTGAAAAACCATATGCACAAAAACTGAAATATTTCAATTTGGAAATGATGCTGCAGTTCCTCATGAGAGTGATAGTTTGGTTTCCTCATGCCCCCATTCTTCTCTGTGAGCTGGGCTCCCCAGCCAGACTACATCTCCCATGATGCACCCTGACCAGGGACTCCCATGAGGTACTGCTGCCCTTCTCCAAGAAGGGAGACCATGGTGCATCATGGGAAATGTAGCTCACCCAGGGAGCCCAGCCGGTCGAGGAGAATGGGAGCATAAGGCACCACCGCAACATTTCCAAATCAAAATATTTCATTTTGGGGCCAAAATGTTTTGGTTTCGGCTGAAATGTTTCTATATTAGAATTTCTGCTGAACATGCAAAATTTCCCATGGAAAACAAAAAAGCGCCGTTGAAATGACTGCCAGGAGGGTCCTGATCCTGACTGAACTCCGCCACCCCCATGAAGCATCTCCCCCCTTGCCTCATTCTGCTTAACCTGTCCCTTTTCATTTACAAACCAGAAACCCAAAGTAGAGATGCTGAGCAGTCGCCAGTTTGCTGGACTTTCCAGGGCTTGCCTAGATGGAGACATAGTGTGCGACAGGCCAGGGTGTGAAAGTACAACGCACTAGCCTGCTGCACACTAAAGGTACGTGTACACTTAGGACAGACACTGCACGCCCAGCTAGCACAGGTATAAACAGCAGTGTTGACGGCAAGGCACTGCTTAGGCAAGCAGAGTAGAGTAAAGTGCCCTACACAAATGAACCCTAAGGTATGTACCCTTCACGGCTGACTACATACCCAGGCGGGGACTCCCAGGTCTACACTGCTATTTTTAGCAGTGCAGTGTCCCACTGCCTCCCCATTGCTAGAGCCCTTCCCTGCCGCAGTGAAAGGCTCCGGCAGCAGGGAAAGTCTCTGGCAGTGGGGAAAGGCTCCGGCAGTAGGAGGCAGCGGAGAAAGTCTCTGGCAGCTCCAGAATGTTTCCCTGCTGACTCCTGGCTGCCAGAACCTTTCGCTGCAGCGCATAGCTACATGTATAGTGCCTGTACTATACCTGCTATGATCAGTGTAGTCATAATTTGCCATGTGGACCCTGCTGCCACGCACTACACGTTCTGTAGCATGCTTTGACGTCCTGCTGTTTCAGACAGAGGAAGGTAGCCCAGCAAGTGTTGCTACCAGGATTCTGGGTCCTGTGCAAATGCGCGGTGGTGGGTGGAGGGAACAGAAGTGCTTTCCTACTTCCTGAGCCCACTCAAGGGATTCAGCCCTTATCAGCGTGCTGGGCTTTGAAAATGCAAAGTGCTGTGTAAGAGCTACTTGATTATATTTCCTTCCACCAGCCAAATGGGCACCTTAGTTAACAGGTGACTGTATAGATTAGTCAAGGCTGAACTTCCAGAGGGCTAGCGTTTGGCTTAGGGTTAGATACTCACTGATTTTTCTGTTCTAACCAAACCGCTTGGTTAGGAACCTGGCGAGAAGGAGCTCTTTCTCAAGATTCTGCACCTGGCCCATTTTGGGGCACTCGTAGTATTAGTGGCTTTGGCCCTTTGGGTCTGTTCCCAGTCAGAACGTGGAACAAAACAGCTCCTTGGATGGACCAGGCTCTCTGAACAGGAAAAGGCCAGGCAGAACAGCCTGCTCCTGCTCCTGCCAGAGAGTTTATGCAGCAGCTGCTCTGTTGGCCAACAGCAGGGACTGAATTGAGAATCTCCAGAGCTGAAACCCTGAGTTTCTACAGCTTAAACTAAGGAGCCAGGCTCGCTAGGGGAGAGCCGGAATAGACCCACATTCTCTGTGGGTCAGGCAGCCAGCGGGATACGCTGGCCAGTGGGTTACACGTACATTAACAGACCGCAGAGAAAGGAAAGACTTGTTTCTGAGCAATAGCTGGGGAAAGTGTTTCATGACAGACGTTTTGGATTTGCGCTATCAGTGTCCAAAGCCAGAGGCCTCCTGGCATCCCTTCTGTCTCAGGGACAGAGCTGCTCAAATTATTCACTGTGAATAAGTTATCGGAAGAATGTAGCCCTTTTCTGTTCATGAACTAAGCCTGATTTCTAAACCTCATGGTTCCCCAGCATCAGGCAGCGGCTAATAGTTGCAACTGAGCCCTTGGAATCGAACCCAGCCAAGATAACTCTAACATATGCTCTATCGTCATGTTTCAAGGGCATACCCAGATCATCACCATCTCTGGGAGAATGCTCCCCACAATGGTATAGCACAATTAGGTGCTTATGGGTGTGGCTGGGTTTCTGCAAAGCACTTGGTTCTGGTCACTGTTGGAAGCAGGGTATCAAGTGGATGGTACCATCCATCTGTTCCTACAGTACGTAGCTTTGTGCTGTGTTCACTGAACCCCAAAGCAGATGCTCCCAGGAGCACAGGTTCACAAACACTGCAGAGGAAGAACTGCGTTGAGATGGAGAGGTAACTATAGGACACTAGATCCAGGGGCCAATCATAGCACTCCTGGAGGAATCTTCTTGGTGGAGACGGGCCTTAATTCAGAGTTTGATCTCCAGGTAGTGGCAGGGGAATGACATGGTACTATCAACAGACATGGCAGTTGCACCTGGAGATGCTTGGTGCCATTGCACAATGATCTGTAAAGAAGCTAGCGGTGGAAAAGACTCGTTAGGTTTTCAAGTCCATCCCTACTACCGAAGAATTGTCCACTCCAATGTCTTCTTGAGTGTAGTGTACAGACTTTAAATGTTCCAGGGGCTGGGGTTCCCCTCTCTTCCCTTGGGAGACTATTCTGCCATCTAACACAGGGGTGGCCAACCTGTGGCTCCGGAGCCGCATGTGGCTCTTCAGAGGTTAATATGCGGCTCCTTGTCTAGGCACTGACTCCGGGGCTGGAGCTAGAGATGCCAACTTTCCCATGTGCAGGGGGTGCTCACTGCTCTGCCCCAAGCCCCGCCCCCACTCCAACCCTTCCCCCAAGGCCCCTGCCCTGAGCCTGCCATGCCCTCGCTCCTCCTCTCTCCCCCTCATAGCCTCCTGCGCACCTGAAACAGCTGATTGCAGTGGGTGGGGGGAGTAGGCGCTGATTGGTGGGGTCTGCCAGCAGGCAGAAGGCGCTGGGGAGCGGATGGGGGGCTGCTAACGTATTACTGTGGCTCTTTGGCAATGTACATTGGTAAATTCTGGCTCCTTCTCAGGCTCAGGTTGGCCACCCCTGGTCTAACAGATGTTGCCATAAAGAAATGTTTCCTGATTTTCCACCCTAAATTTTCCTCGGCTTAATTTCATCTTGTTGTACCTGGCTAGACCCTATGGCCGAGCTCAAAGAATTCCTCTCCCTCTGTAGTAGGTACATGTTTCAAATACTGTACATAGTTATCAGGGTCTTTCCTTGGCCATTCCTTAGATGAGTCACACGCGCTTCGTTATGTTCAACTTTCATCCTTCCCGAACACCCTTAAATCATTGTGGCTCTGCTATGAGTTCCTTCAAGCTCTATCTGTTCCATGCTCTGAGCACCTCAGTTAAGGAGCTGCCTAATGTCCGTCTCCAAACTTAAAGTCAGACACGAGCTCAAGCTACGAATTATGGTTCTAGTTCCAGATCCAGATTTGGACGTTCAGGGGATGTCTGGTCTGGAGTTCTGATTCTGACTGTTTTAAAGGCCATTTGCAAAATGGGGCTCTGGCCCAAGACTTAGATTTCAACCCCCACCCCCCACCCCCAACAACTGGGAGCGTTTGCACCCAGGATTTGTTTCCTCGGCTTTGCCTCATACCCCTTCCCCGCCTCCCCCATTAATAGGGTGCCAGCAACACACAATGTGTTTTACCTTACTACTCAATTAGCAGAGCCCTGCAGAATATGTTGTGACGGTAGCAAATACACACTGGGACAGCTGCAAAGTGTTAGCCAAAGATGCTTCTTGGCTGTATATTGCTGCAACATCTGTATCTAACTTTTGAGCATTACTCTACCTGCTTCCCTTCTATTTTTGTTCTTTATTTGTCACATTGATGTTTTCATTTAAGTCGCAGGCTTTTCAGGGCACGGACTGTATCTGGTTTATTTGTCTAGAACGCACCTAGAGCTCTGGGGGTGCTGCATACATAAATGATAAGACAATGTAGAAGGATGAAGAAAGCCACCTGACTACAGAAATAATAGTCCCCATCTCCTCCTTCAGCTCGTTTGGGAAAGAATGCCCTTAATGTGAAGAGAACCACTGTATTTATGAAGATCTGCACTCCGTATTGTAAAACTGGGTCCAGACGTTGTGCCTAATAAAATCTTCATTCTTGCCAGAAAGGTGTTAAGTGTATTTGATTGTCTGTCGGGAGCTGAGCCAAACTTTTCAAATCAGGGGATGGCTGGAATAATAAATATACCTCTTGAGATGTGGTTTTGTGGCGGGTAACCAGAGAAATATAGGACTGAACGTGACCTTGAGAGGTCATCAAGTAGAGCCCTGTGCGTTGAGCCAGGATCAAGTAAACTTAGACCATCCCTGACAGGGGTTTGTCCAACCTGCTCTTAAAAACCTCCAGTGATGGTGATTCCACAACCTCCCTTGGAAGCCTGGTCCAGGGCTTAACTACTCTGAGACTTAGAAAGTTTTTTCTAATATTTAACCTAACTCTCCTTGCTGCAGATTAAGCCCAGTACTTCTTGCCCGGCCTTCAGTGGCCATGGAGAATAATTCATCAACATCCTCTCTATAATAACCCTTAACACTGAAGACTGTTGTCAGGTCACCCCTCAGTCTTCTTTTCTCAAGACTAAACATGTCTAGTTTTTTTAACCTTTCCTCGGAGGTCAGGTTTTCTAAACCTTTTATCATTTTTGTTGCTCTCCTCTGGACTCTCTCCAATTTATCCAGATCGTTCCTAAAGCGTGGTGCCCAGAATTGGACGCGGTACTCCAGCTGACGCCTCACCAGTGCTGAGGAGAGCAGGACAATTACTGCCTGTGTCTGCCATACAACCCCTTGGGAAGTGCCAACTGATGTGCCAAGACTACTTCTGCCCCGCTTTCCCTGCCAGCCTGGGAATCCAGCACCCTGTCTTGTTGAGCCAGACACGCCAGTCTGCTCCAACACAGACCCAGGGTCTGAACCACGCGCTCCAAAGCTGCAGACTTAACTGAAAGTAACTTAGAGAAGTGTTCCTGTCTTTAACACTCAGATGCCCAACTCCCAATGGGGTCTAAACCCCAAATAAATCCATTTTACCCTGTCACTGTAAGACTTCATTACCCACTTGCCAGCACACACGTATACAGGAAGACTTGCAAGTAAAACAGAGCCATCTGCAGTCAATTGTCATGGTTGACGGGAGCCATCAAGATTCCAAACCACCATTAATGGCCCACACTTTGCATAATTACGATAGGCCCTCAGAGTTATATTTTATATTTCTAGTTTCAGATACCAGAGTGATACATTCATACAAATAGGATGACCATACTCAGTAGATTATAAACTTTGTAATGATACCTTACAAGAGACCTTTTGCATGAAGCATATTCCAGTTACATTATATTCACACTCATCAGCACACTTTCATAAAATCATATAGAGTGCAACGTCACAGTGTGGTGCCCAGATTTGGACGCGGTACTCCAGCTGAGGCCTCACCAGTGCTGAGGACAGCAGGACAATTACTGCCTGTGTCTGCCATACAACACTCCTGTTAATACACCCCAGTCTGGGATTAGCCTTTTTCACAACTGCATCACACTGCTGACTCATTAAATCTGTGATCTACTATAACTCCCAAGTCCTTTTCTGCAATACTACCACCTATTCTGTTTCTATTATTCTCCACTTTGCAGACGTGCATTTGATTTTTCCTTCCCAAGTGTAATACTTTGCACATATCTTGATTGAATTTCATCTTGTTGATTTCAGACCAATTCTTTAATTTGTAAAAGTCATTTTGTATCCTAATCCTCTCCTCCAAAGTGCACAAACCCCCTCCCAGCTTGCAAATGTTATAAGCATACACTCCACTGCATTATCAAAGTCATTCTAAAAATGGGGGGAGGGATAGCTCAGTGGTTTGAGCATTGGCCTGCTAAACCCAGGGTTGAGAGCTCAAGCCTTGAGGGAGCCATTTAGAGACCTGGGGCAAAAATCTGTCTGGGGATTAGCCCTGCTTTGAGCAGGGAGTTGAATTAAATGATCTCCTGAGGTCCCTTCCAACCCTATGATTATTGAATATTGACCAACCCCTGTGTGGCCCACTTCATACACCCTCCCAGTTTGACAGCAAACCATTGATAACTACTCTTTGAGTGTGGTCTTTCAACCAGTTGTGCACACACCTTGTAATAATTTCACCTAGACCACATTTTCCTACTTTGCTTATGAGAATATCATGTGGGACTGTGTGAAAAGCCTGACTGAAATCAAAATATACCACATCTACTGCTTTCACCCTTATCCACTAGGCCACTAAACCTGTCAAGGAAATCAGGTTGGTTTGGCATGATTTGTTCATGATAAATCTATGCTGGCTATTCCTTCTAACCCTATTATCCTCTAGGTGCTTACAAATTGATTGTTTCATAATTGGTTCCAGTTTCCTTCCAGATATCAAATTTAGGCTGATTGGGCTATAATTTCCTGGGTCCTCTTTGTTCCTCTTTTTAAATATAGGTGCTATCTTTGCCCTTCTCCAGTCCTCTGGGACCTCCTGTGTCCTCCAGAAGTTCTCCAAGATAATTATTAACAGTTTGTTTAGCAAGTTCCTTAAGTACCCTAGGGTTAATTTCATCAGGCCCTGGCAACTTCAATACATCTAACCTAGCTAAATATTCTTAAAACTCTTCTTTCCCTGTTTTGGCTTGTGTTCCTCCCCCTTTGTTGTTAATATTAATTGTGCTGAGTGTCTGGTCACCATTAACCTTTTTAATGAAGATCAAAGCAAAACAGGCATTAAACACCTCAGCCTACTTGATGTGATTAGCTCCCCTTTCCCACGTTCCTAATGTATTTAAAGAACCTATTCTTATTGCCTTTGATGTCCCTTGCTAGGTGTAACTCAGTTTGTACCTTAGCCTTCCTGATTTTAACCCTGTATACTTGCATTATTCTTTTGCAGTCATAGAATATCAGAGTTGTAAGGGACCTCAGGAGATCATCTAGTCCAACCCGCTGCTCAGAGAAGGACCAAGCCCCAGATCCCTAAATGGCTCCCTCAAGGATTAAACTCACAACCCTGGGTTTAGCCGGCCAATGCTCAAACCACAGAGCTATCAGTCCTCCTTAGTAACTGTTCTGTGTTTCCACTTTTTGTAAGATTCCTTTTTGATTTTCAGGTCATTAAAGAGCTCCTGATGGAGCCATATTGGCCCCTGACCATTCTTCTTATCTTTCCTTTGCATCTGGATAATTTGCAGTTGTGCCTTCAATCATAGGCGCCGACTTCCCCTCTTTCCCGAGAGTGCTCGACCCCCCCCTCTGCCCCGCCCCGCCCCACCCCACCCCCCATTCCAACCCCTTCCCCAAAGTCCCTGCCCCAACTCCAACTCCTTCCCCAAATCCCTGCCCCCGCCTCTTCTCCGCCTCCTCCCCTGAGCGCACCACGTTCCCGCTCTCCCCCCCGGAGCATGCTAATGCTGCCAAACAGCTGTTTGGTGGCGGCCGGGTGGGAAGCGTTGGGAGGTAGGCGGAGGAGCGGGGATGCAGCGTGCTCAGGGGAGGAGAAGGTGGGGCAGAGGGTGAGGGGAGCTTGGCTGCCAGTGGGTGCAGAGCACCCACTAATTTTTCCCCACGGGTGCTCCAGGCCCGGAGCATCCTCGGAGTCGGCGCCTATGCCTTCAATATTGTCTCCTTGAGAAACTGACAGCTCACCTGAACTCCTTTATCCCTCAGATTTTCTTCCTATGGGACGTTGCCTCCCAGTTCGTTCAGTTTGTCTCATGACACAGCTGATGTAATTTCACTTGCTTTTGAGGACTGCCACCGCGGTGCATGTTTGCCACTGCCCAAGAGTGCAGTTCGTTCTATAGGTGATGCAAAATTCAGATCTGGGTGTCAGACACTCCCAAGGTTAGGGGACCTTTGTATCTAGGGTTTTGCTTTGGCCCATTGTAAAGAGAACCCATTTGCAAAATCCCTGTCCAGATCTGGGATCTCAGATGGCAAACCTCTCCCTTGCTCCCTCCAGCCCTGCAAAGTTTCTGTGGTTCAGAAACCAGCCACAATGACCCATTCCTATCTTCAGAAGAACCTGAGTACACAGACAGGAGATTCCCATGTAAGGGGGCTTATTCTCTTCTCGCTCACAGCAGAGTAAATTTCCACTGAAGTCAGTGAGTCAAACCTATGTAAGTGAGATGAGAATCAGGTCCTTTGTGACTCTCCTATGCTATTAATGATCAGTAGTAATAGCTCTTCTTCTAGGCAAACCCCTAGAACGCAAGTTTTTTCAAGGCTTAGATTGTACATTAGCGGCTCTACTATCAAGCAGCTTTGGCAGGGTGTGTGACTCAGATACACCCCTCTGAGATGCAATTGATTGCCTGCATTAAGGGGTGTCACAGTTTGGGCTCCATCCCATGCCCCAGGGAGTTCTGCCACTCAGAGCCCCCATAGTGTTCCCCCTGTGGCTGTGCAGGGCTGGTCTGTAAATGACACAATCCAACTCACAGGCACAGAGGAGCAACTGGGCGCCCACTGAAAGCCAAAGGGAATTGCCTATGGAGGTTCGGCCCCCAGCTGCCATTTGTGAGATCTTCCCTGTCATGTTCTATCCATTTTACCGAAGGGCAAAAATGAGGTTAATTGACTTGCCCAGGGTCACATGATGCGTCAGTGACAGAGCCGTGAACGGGACCCAGGAGTCCTGACTCTCAGTGCCTTGCATTCGCCGCTGTGCCCCAGCCCCTCACAACCCTTGGGGATCTCTCTGTCCATTTCCTAGTGGTCAGGTGTGCCATTGAGAGAAGACTTGACCACAAAGGGCACGTACAGCACCTGCGCTGGCCGGAAGAAAGGGCATGGTGGGAACAAGTCAGGGAGGACATGCACCCCGAGTTCCTTAGACTGTGAGCGCTTGGGGGAAGAGACCATCTTTTCATTGCACGGGGTCTCTTATTGCTACTGCAATTCAAACTATAATAGCAATACCCCAGAGGCGGTCAGGGCGAGGCACATCAGCAAAGCTCATCTGGTCAAGCCGGTTAGCAAGGCCTACCTCCCATGGGCAGCCAATCCAGTTCTTGCTACTATCCATCTAGCACTGCAGAGTAGCATTAACACGTCAGCCTTGCGGTCATCCCGGTGGAAAAACCCAGGGGGCTGCCCGGTGAGCCGCCTGGCCGTGGCCCCCTCTGGCTCAGTGGTGACAAGCCTACTGTACTCACTGGAATTCTGAAAGGCAACCAAGACACTGCACTCACTCTTCAGGTGTGAAATTTGCCACAGTGATGCTTAAAGATTAAAAGAAACCACAAGCATGTCTATTTCCTGCATCCCCCAGAGCAGGTAGAGACAACTTACAGCGATGAGAACACTCTCAGAAATGATTGCTGTAGGAAATTCCACTCCCCTCCCTCGCCACTGCTTGTCCTGTCCCTTGCTCCTCCACCCACCGGGACTGATGAGTGGTTCCCCTCCTCTGCATCTCCCACTGCCCAGGGTGTCACAGAGCTCGGGGTCTGGGGGGTTCGGTTCTTAACCCATCTCTGGGTGCCCAAGCCCGGGACTCCACGCAGGAACCCATGGGCTGATATTTGCAGATGATTAAGAAATGAGTAACGCTTCCTGTTTGTTGTTCTCCTGCTGTTGCATGAGCCGGGTTGGGGCAAACTCAGAGGTGAAGCTAACGGGGGTGTAAGCTGGGCAGAGGGGGCGGAAGGGTGGCTCCGCAGCAGGAAAAGCAAACAGGAGAGAGCAAGGAGGTGACAGATAAGGCAGGCCCCTCCCCACACCCTGGTTTATCTCACACCCTTCTCTGCGCCATTTTTCTGGCTCCAGCTCTGCCCTTCTGTCTCTTCGGGGTACTATAGCACCTGGCCCTTCCGAAGTGCGGGCAGGAGATGGCATAAGGAGCATTCTCACCCTCCGCCCCCTTGTCTATCCAGTGCATGCACCAGTCGCAGTCCCTGTGCTTGGGGGAAGCTTCCTGCTAGTGTCCTACGGGGAAGAAGGGCAGGGTGGGAAGGAGGCAAAGCCGTGATACTGCTCCCCCTCCACCTTGCATCTAGCCCACTGCAAGGAGGGGAGCATGCTGTACCGTCGCCGTGAGTTGTGCAGTGTGCACTGTCGCCGTGAGTTGTGCAGTGTGCACTGTCGCCGTGGAGCTCTGGAAGGGATTGCAACTCCCACACGAAGCAATGGGGCTCTTCACTGCCCCCCTTCCACAGCATACGAACATAAGAACGGCCATACTGGATCAGACCAATGGCCCAGCTGGCCCGGTATCCTGTGGCCAGTGCCAGGCGCTTCAGAGAGAATGAACAGAACAGAACAATCTTAAATGATCCATCCCCTGTCATCCAGTTCCAGCTTCTGGCAGTCAGAGGTTTAGGGACACCCAGAACATGGGGTTGCATCCCTGACTATTTTGGCTAGTAGCCATTGATGGTCATATCCTCCAGGAACTTATCTAACTCTTTTTTAAACCGAGTTACACTTTTGGCCTTCACCACAGCATCTGGCAATGAGTTCCACAGGTTGTCTGTGAATTGTGTGAAGAAATACTTCCTTATGTTAGTTTTAAAACACCTGCCTATTAATTTCATTGGGGGATCCCTGGTTCTCATGTTATGTGAAGGAGTAAATAACGCTTCCCTCTTCACTTTTTCTGCACCATTCATGATTTTATAGACCTCTATAATTTCCACCCTTAGTGGTCTCTTTTCTAAGCTGAACAGTGCCAGTCTTTTTAATCTCTCCTCATATGGAAGCTGTTCCATATCCCTAATCATTTCTGTTGCCCTTCTTTGTACCTTTTCCAAATCTACTATACCTTTTCTGAGATGAGGTGACCAGTACTGCACACAGTATTCAAGGTGTGGCTGTACCACGGATTTATGTAGTGGCATTATGATATTTTCTGTCATATTATCTATCACTGTCCTAATGGTTCCTAACATTCTGTTAGCTTTCTTGACTGCCACTGCACATTGGGCAGATGTATTCAGAGAACTATCCATGATGACGCCAAGATCTCTTTGTTAAGTGGTAACAGCTAATTTAGACCCCATCACTTTGTATGTATAGTTGGGATTATGCTTTCCAGTGTGCACTGCTTTGCACTAATTAACATTGAATTTCATCTGCCATTTTGTCACCCAGTTACATCGTTTTGTGAGATCCCTTTGTTACTCTTTGCAGTCAGTTTTGGTCTTAACTATCTTGAATAATTCTGTATTGTCTGCAAATTTTGCCACCTCACTGGTCACCCCCTTTTCTAGATTATTTATGAAATGTTGAACAGCACTGGTCCCAGTACAGATCCTTCAGGCACCTCACTATTTATCTCTCGTCTTCATTGTAAAAACTGACCATTTATTCCTACCCTTTGTTTCCTGTCTTTTAACCAGTTACTGATCCACGAAAGGACCTTCCCTCTTGTCCCATGACTGCTCGCTTGCCTTGCTTAAAAGTCTTTGGTGTGGGACCTTGTCAAAGGCTTTCTGAAAGTCTAAGTACACTATATCAACTGGATCACCCACATCCACATGCTTTTTGACCCCCTCAAAGAATCCTAGTAGACTGGTGAGGCATGATTTGGAGGATTCCAAATTCGCTTGCTGGAGGATTCTCTGCGACTTAAAGTCTTTAAATCATGATTTGGGGACTTCAACAGCTGAGTCATGGGAGAGAATTATTCGAGGAGTGGGTGGGTCAGATTTTGTGGCCTGCATCATGCGGGAGGTCAGACTAGATGATCATAATGGTCCCTTCTGACCTTAAAGTCTATGAGTCTATGATTTCCCTTTTCAAAAGCCTTGTTGACTCTTTCCCAACATATTGTGTTCATCTATGTGTCTGATAATTCTGTTCTTTACTATAGTTTCAATGAATTTGCCTGGTACTGAAGTTAGGCTTACTGGCCTGTAATTACCAGGATTGCCTCTGGAACCTTTTAAAAAAAAATAAAAATAAAAATCAGTATTGCATTGGCCATCCTCGAGTCATGTGGCACAGAGGCTGATTTAAGCGCTAGGTTACATATCACAGTCTGTAATTTCATAGTTGAGTTCCTTCAGAACTCTTGGATGAATACCACCTGGTGCTGGTGACTTATTACTGTTTAATTTATCAACTTGTTCCAAATCCTCCTCTACTGAGGCCCCCCAGTCTTGGACAGTTCCTCATTTTTGTCACCTAAAAAGAATGGATCAGGTGTGGGAATCTCCCTCCCATCCTCTGCAGCAAAGACCAATGCAAAATCAGTAGTCACATTTGAAAGTATTAGTCTGCGTATCAGCACCAGATTTACAATGCTCACTCTTCAGATAAAGAGGGAATTTTAAGGAAAGTTAGAATTAAAGCAGATCAGTAGTTTAGGAGGAGGAAGCTGCTGAAAATGGCTCCTCTGAAACTAAGAATTTAATTTTCCCCTTTCCCCCCACAGATGCTTCAGACAGGCTAATTGTATAAGATTTTTTAAAAAATAAGTTGTTAGCATTTTTGTCATAGAGCCTGGGAGTTGGAAGATCTGACTCCCATTCCTGGTTCTAACACTGATCTACTGAGTGGCCCTGGCCAGGACACTTCCCTTCTCTGTTTCCTCACTCACCCTTGATCTGTCTTGTCTATTTATCCTGTGTCTACACTATGAGGTAGGGCTGTGATTCCCCTGCTCATGTACACGTCCTCACGCTAGCTCTCATTGAACAAGCACAAGTATAAACAGCAGTGTAGGCACTGTAGCACAGATAGTGACAGTGGAGGCATGGCTGAGCTGTGCCAGCTAAAAACCTGCCTGAAACCCGTGGGTGGGTGTGACCCTAAGAACCCCCTGGTGCTAACCCCCTTGCTAAAGGGTTAAAAGAATATCCTGGTAGGTACATTCTGTCTCACCAAAGGGTCACGTAAGATCTTCAGGGGAAGCCAGGCTCACACTGATCATTAACACCATTGTGAAATGAATGTACAGATACTATGTAAAGTCTGTATCAAGGCAGGGTTGACAAATAGGTTTCTGCCAGACAAAGGATGTGTATTCACCCGTCTCTCCGGCCACATGTAAATTAAGTATTGTAAGCCAACACAGTGGAAGCCCCAATCACATACCAAATCAACACGGAAGACTGAATCACAGGGGGTTGTCCTGTGTCCAGGGACAGACAATGAACCTGGGGAATACAAGAGTAAGGCAAAAAATACACCTTTATCCTGCACCTAGGAAATAATGGGCAATGAAAAATGCAGCTGTGAACACAGCTCAACCAGGGCTTGGTTGAAAACACGGCAAAGGACATGTGGGGTGCGCTAAGCTTATTTAGCCTGTTAAATTTAGTCTCTAGGACTAGTGTTAGGATTCTCTTTTACTGGTAACCCTTCTGTTTCCTCACTCACTATCACTTAAATCTTGATCTTTGATAATAAACTTATGATTGTTTTCACTATAAGTATGTCTCAGCAATGTAGTATTAAGCAAAGTGCTGATCCTGAGTTGGATCATTCAAGCTGGTGTGTACATTTTGGGGGGGGGGCAGCAAATCTGGTATTACTGGGGAGGGTTTGGGGGATAAGGGACTGGACACCACAGGGGCACGCTTTGAAGGGGCTCAGGGACCGGGTTGCACCTATGTTAACCTGCAAGGCAAAGTGAAGGCTGGCCTAGCCCAGAGCAGATTGTTTGGATGGCTAACAGGGAGGTGTCAGGGTGACAATGTCAGCTCTCTCTGTTGCTGGAGGTGTGTGTGGGGGGAACAAGGTGACTTGTAGTCCTGGGTACCCTGAGAATCACCACAGTGCACAAGTATCAGGGGGTAGTCGTGTTAGTCTGTATCCACAAAAACAACAAGGAGTCTGGTGGCACCTTAAAGACCAACAGATTTATTTGGGCATAAGCTTTCGTGGGTAAAAAAAACCTCACTTCTTCAGATGCATCTCAGTGCAGAGTGGTGGCTGAATTTACAATCAGTTTGCTAAGAATCAGACTCCAGGCACTGGTACACTGGACTGTAAGAGAATGACAAGATTGGAACCTTTTCTTGGTCTGTTCCCAGTTCGTTATTTTCCGTTTGTTTATTTCAGGTAAGGGAAATAGGACAAGAGAAAGTGTGAGGTGAATAGAGCGGCAGAAAAGGCAGGATGAGCCAAGAAACATACACGGAGCTCACCAAGAAGCAGTTAGAAGAGCAAGATTGAATATCTGGGGTTGGCAAAAATCATGAGATTGGCTTTAAAATCATGAGATTGTGTAAAATAATGTTTATTTGCCTTCTGCTTTTTGAGCCTTAGGGTGACTTGAAAGCTTTCTCCACAGCCATGAGGGCTGGAAACTTACTTTTCTTTTAAGAATGAAGGCTGAAATCACCACATCTCCACTTGACTCCAGGAGCTGGGGCTTTGAGGAAAACAAAATTACCACGAGACTCATGACAAAACCATGAGAGTTGGCAACACTGGAAGAGCTGTGTGCACAGTGAGGTCTGGCAGCTGCTGATCAGAAGAAATTGGAGCTGCTGCTCCAAACCCGGGGCCAGAAGGGATCCCTTTTTCTCCAACAGGGCATGCAGGAGACGAAGCAGATGATTCCCCCAGACAATCCAGCCGGGGCAGCGGTGATGGCAGGAGGTCCAAAGCTAGGGAGGCTGCGGGGGAAAGGCTGCTCGGGGTGGCGAGACCAATTACACCGACATAAGCGTTTGTGTGCACAGCGCTACGTCGGAGAGCATCACCTGCCACCATAGCTTCTGCCGTTCGTTTTTTATGCTGACAGGACAGGTCTCTCCCATGGGCATAGAGCGTCTGCACCAGATGTACTGCAGCTGCACATATTGACATGGCCTTACTCTGTGTTTAGGGGCGGGGGGGTCTTTGGAGATGTAATTAGACCTGAGGGGGACAGGGGAAGGAAACGCACTTTGCCTTTCCCCCCCCCCGGGACGATGACCGTGGGAACTAACTTATGACGATGTTATGAAACTGTCTTTTGATACAATCGCTGGAATCATTTACTCACTAAATGAATGTGTGAAGTTGAAGCGGATGTCACAGCCCGTACCCAGCATGGCTCAGCCCTGCTGCGCTGCCACGGCGACGCTGCTATTGATACTCGCGCTAACTCGACGAAGGCTAGCGGGAGTCCGCGTACACAAACAGGGGGATTTCCCCCCTCGCTCGTAGTGCGGCCATAGCCTTCGACGGCAAGTTCTTCGGGGCAGGGACGGTCTCATTCTGTGATCGAACCATGCCCAGCAGAATAGGGCCCTGAAATGGGTTGGCGCTTCTAGACATCACCGTAATACAAATAACACTAACGCAGCGTTCAGGCCAAGGGATGGGGACAGAATGCAGAACAGGCAGGCGTGCAGGAGCCAAGCACTAAGGCATGAGGTATGCTAGTGGAGATGGGGTGCTACTATTTCCTGAACTAGTCGTGTGTGTGTGTGTGTGTGTGTGTGTGTAGTATCAGGGGGTAGCTGTGTTAGTCTGTATCCACAAAAACAACAGGAAGTCCGATGGCACCTTAAAGACTAACAGATTTATTTGGGCATAAGCTTTCGTGGGTAAAAAAAAACCTCACTTCGTGTTGTTTTGTGTGTGGCAGAGGTGTAAATACACATTAGATACACTGCCAGTTTGTATTGTTCTCCTAGGAGGAGGGCTGGGCCACGTCTTGAGCGACTAGTCACACACAATGCTCCTGAAGTCTTGCTCATGTCTCCCCTTCACGCTTCTGAAATGGCTGCAGGACCACAGCCAGGGCAGGGCGGAGGTCCCTGGGGGGCACCAGCTCCTGTGCTGACCCCGCCCTGCAGCCCCCAGTCCAAACCGTTATGGCCTCTCGATACAGGAAGCAAACTTGAGCCCCAGAGCGTGTAGGAAACGGACGCTGAGGTGACACCATCCCCAGCATCCAAACCGCACAGGAGTTTGTTGTATTGTTGACCCACACTTTTATCTCTTTTTCTCGGCTTCCTGTAAACGGCCTCCCAACCTTCAGCTTCTTACTGGATGCTGAGTCTCCGGTAGCTGGCAGCTGCCTGTTATCTTGGACAATATCTTTCACGCGTGGGTGGGGTTGTTAATATCTTCTTTGGCATTCTCATACACTTGAACAAAGGCTGGGCTTGTAAACAACTGAGCCCTCCTGGTCCTGGGTGCCAACAGAGAGGAATTCTCCACTTCCAGCTAGCTGCATGCATGCAACCTCCTTCATTCCTTATTAGCAAGGGTCAGCCCCACAGGTGTGGATCCCGTTACAATCGGACATGCCTGAAGCACAGTTCCATTCTACAGTGTAGACAGGAACTTAGGGCTTGTCTACACTGCCACTTTACAGCGCTGCAACGGTCTCGCTCAGGAGTGTGAAAAAACACCACCCTGAGCCAGTGGCATGGCCAGGTTCTAAGAGCAGGGGGAGCAAACATTAAAAAGGCGCCCCCCTTTGGCTCCTCCTCTGGCCACGCCCCCTTTGCTCCTCCTCCGGCCGCGCCCCCCCCCCCCCCCCATGGCTCCTCCGGCCGTGCCGTGCTGCCCCTGCGGCCCATGGCTCCTCCGGCCACGCCGCCCCTGTAGCCCATGGCTCCTCCGGCCACGCTGTGGGCTGCCATGTTGCGCCCCCCCCCCCTCGCTCCTCCGGCTGCACCCCCCCCCCCCCATGGCTTCTCCGGCCGTGCCGTGCTGCCCCCGCAGATATAGCATTAGAGCTGGCTGAAACTTGGAATGTCCTTTCAGTGGGAATTCACTGCATTTCAAAATAAAAAAAAAAAAAATCATTTGGAGTTGATCAAAATGTTTCATTTCAACATAATGAAAAAGTTTCATTCCGATTGAGGCTCTTATTTTATAGCACATTATAATTGATCAAAGTGCTCTGATTTCAATTTGTTTTCAAAATAAAAATTTCAAAGTTGCCATTGTAACCCACACACTTCCTGGGGGTGGTGTTCTGGCCCATCTCGTGGCACCGAGACCACTTAGAGAGAAATTAATCAGTCTGTTCTACAGCTTTAGCTAACAGGCATACAGCTTTTAGCTCATGCAGTAGAGACTCATGTACTAAGCTCCAGAGGTCTCAGGTTTGATCCTGCCCTTTATGGCTGGAAAAAAGTGATGGGGCCATGGCCCCCGGTCCCCCTCCCTGTTCTGGTGCCCCTGCTTTGATCAGTTCACAGTGAAAGGCCCTTAAAGTATCCTGTCCATTTACCCACAGTTCTGCCTGATACTTAAAGGGATACACTCATTTTATAAGTGTAGTCAGAGCTTTAACTACAGTTATGAAACAGGGTTGTAGCCTACTTCACTGTAACATGTTTTCTTCTTTGTATGAGAACAGGGAAACAGATGTCCTAATTGTGCTTGAGCCCAGGTAACTATCAGAGTTGAAATATGTCTCACTCAGACAGTTATTCTGAGCATGATTCTCATCCCAGTTGGGCCAGAACCATGTTTCACAACTGTGTGGGCCTATCAAAGGATGCTGTTCCTTTAAGAGCAGGGCAGGCTGGGAACCCTCCCTGGGATATAACAGAAGGGACAGAGAAGAGACAAGGGAATCGAGCCCAGGCCCTGCTGCAGGTACTACAATAAAGAGGATCAACTAAGAAGAACTGGCTGAAAAAACACAATTTCCATGGCATGGAAATTCTCCAAAATTTTGTTTAGTCCCAAATCAGGGCAAATTTGAAAAACAAATTACTCTGTGAATTCATTTCAACTCTACCAAATTGTTTCATTTTCATTTATCGTTTTGACTATTACATAAAAAAGTAAAAATGATAATGCTGAAATGAAACATTTCCATAGTTTGTTGACATTTGCAACACAATAGCTATGTTCCCATGACCTGGTTGAATCAGCATTTTCCATCAGAAAACTGTTTTATTAGGCAATTTTTGACTAGCTCTGCTACTAAGAATGCCAAGTTCAGAAGCACTGGTCGTACTTCATCTTTCTTTTTGTTGCTAATGAACTGGGATTTGGCTAGGGTGGCCAGATGTCCGGTTTTCAACCAGAAAGTCCGGTGTCTGGTCAAAAAGGGGACCTGACAGTGTCCTGTCACATCCACTGACCAGACACCTGAAGTCCAGTTACTGCAGGTGGGGGAGGTGCCGGGTCATCACCAGCACCGGCCCCTACTCAGCCAGGGCCGCCTCCTACCTGCGTTGGGTGGCTGCAACTCCCAGCTCCGGCTCTGCAGGAGAGTTCCTCCTGACCCAGCAGAGGGGGGGGGGGGGGGAGGGGAAAAGAGAAGAGAGGGGAAAAGCAGTGGGAGAAGGGGGGACAAGGGAAAAGGAACAAATGGGGGCCAGGGTCTTGGGGAAAGAGGCGGGGAAGGGGCGGTTCCGGCACTCCTGCTAGAGCGTCCAGTTTTTAAATATTACAAAGTTGGCAACCCTAGATTTGGCCTTTCATCCCTGTAATTCATAGGCTCTGGAATCCAAGTCACAGCGATTGCACCAGCTCCTACCCAAAGCAGGGTGATGGTGGTGAATGAGGACCAGCTGCATCTCTGCTTCAAAGGAAATCACTCATCTATTTCAGAGGTAGGCCTCTGGCAATCATCATCATCACTCCCATACCGCACTGGTCGTTGGGGCACCATCACTGATGAGCAATCAACCAATTGTCTCCACCCCTGACGATTGTGTGTCAGCGCTTGAGTCTCCGCGAAGTCCATTCCTGTCCACTCTTTTATGTTGTCAATCCATCTCTTCTTCTGTCTACCTCTTCTTCTCTTCCCCTGTACTGTCGCTTGGAGGATGATCTTGGATAGGCCAGATGATCTTGTTACATGGCCGTACCACTTCAGCTTGCGCTTCTTCACGGTCGTCAGGTGGTCTTCATATGACCCAGCGCATTGGGTGATGATGTTGCAGACCTCTTCATTAGTGATGTGGTCGAAGTAGGAGATGCCCAGGATTTTACGGAAGCATCTCATCTCTACTACCTGTATATTCCGTTCAAGTTCTGCCGTAAGGGTCCATGTCTCGCACGCATACAGAAAAATGGAGATGACCAATGTGTGCAGCAGTTTCAGTTTGGAGGAATAAGAACATCTCCCTAGAATCCAAATTGGCTTTAGCTTTGCCACTGCTGTGGTTTGCACAGTTCTTGCCCAAATTTCTGCCTTGGATCCTTCATCAGTGATGATTGCCCCCAAACACTTTAACTGTTTCACTGTCTCCAGCTCTTGTCCACCGACAATGATACGTGAGCTGATCCCGTCACGTTTGTCTGTCATCAGCTTGGTTTTCTCTGCCCGGATTTCCATGCCATATTTTGCAGAGGTTTCATCCAATCATTTCACAAGGTTGGCAAGTTCATCTTCACTGCCTGCCAGGTCGTCAATGTCATCAGCGGGCCGAAGATTTGAGATTGTTCGTCCCCCAATGCTGACTGTGCCTATGTGATCTTCTAGGGCATTGGTCATTATGTGCTCCAAGTAGATGTTGAACAGTGTGGGCGAAAGAAGGCAGCCTTGCTGGACTCCAACAGTGGTGCGAAACCACTCTCCTATTGTGCCATTGACGAGAACTGCACTGCTGGCCTTGGCATACAGTTGTTTAATGGTAAGAATAAGCTTACGACCAACATTGTACTTCATGGTTGCCCTCTGCCAATAGCGCACTGTAAATCTCTGGACAGAAACTGCTGTCTTTTACACCAGTGTCAATCCAGAGAAACTCCAGTGGAGTGAAAGGAGCTACATTGGATTCACACCAGTGTAGAGGAGAGCAGAATTCACTCTTCCCTTCAATTTTTGAATCACAGTTCCTGCCACCAAGATTACACTGAAAATACTGATTTAGTAACACATATTCACTGACATGTCAACGGACTATGTTCTTGTTTGTTTTTTAGGGATTTGGTCACTGGATTCCTTTATTTGGGTGCCACAATTTAGCCACCTACCACTTAGATCCTCACTCTGGGTGAGAAATCCAGATGGTTACAGAGAAACTTAAGGAAACAGTCATTCAACTACTTATCCCCACTGCTCTTCCTCCTCCCCGCCCACCCCATCATTAGGGGAGTTCAGTGAGTCAGCGTAGCACTGGATCCACCGAAGGGGCCTGAGGTCTTGTGTAGTGATTGGGCCAGTTTGGGGTTAAGCCCAGTATTGGGGTCTGTGGTCAGGTCCAGTGTGGGATTTCAGCAGAGCCAACAGGACTGAGGGCTTGATCCGGAAAAGTGTCCTAAGAGCCAAAAAGAAGCACCCAAATGACATCACTGCCTCCACCGGCTTCGGTTAAATCCCAACCCCCACCTGGTAAGCGGGACTTTGTCTCCTGCTGTCACTCCCTCCCTTGTGTCTCCTTTTCCTTCCCTACTTTATTTCTCCTCTTTCTTCGTCCTCTGCCTTTGCCTTCTGTTTAGTATAAATCTGGTTTAACGGGCCAAGACTGTATACAGGTCTGTCGCATCTTATGCGCATTTAACATGCGCGATTTCAGCTTTACGCGGTCGACAAAAACAAAAAACAAAAAAAGAGAAATATAACAATTTTAATACTGTACCTGTAGTGCGGGCAATTCCGCCCGCCATTCAACTCAATGTAATTTTGACTATACACGGTTTTCGCTTTACGCGCTAACCGCGGAACGGAACCCCCACGTAAGATGAGACTCGCCTGTATTTTGCAACACTGCCGTAAGCCTGTAACCGGAAAGACAGCTAGAAGCAATGCTCTAAACCAGGGGTTCTCAAACTGGGGGGCGGGACCCGTCAAGGGGTCACGAGGTTATTACATTGAGGGGTCACGAGCGGTCAACCTCCAACCCAAAACCTGCTCTGCCTCCAGCATTTATAATGGTGTTAAATATATAAAAGAGTGTTTTTAATTTGTAAGGGTGGGGGGGGTTGCACTCAGAGGCTTGCTATGTGAAAGGGTCACCGGTACAAAAGTTTGAGAACCACTGCTCTAAACAGTCCGATGCGGTTATAAGTTTGCCAGATCTCAAAGTGGCTGATAAGACTGCCAATCCTGTGTTTTTTCCTTCTTTTTCTGTGTCTTTAACAGGGCCGGCTCTGGCTTTTTTGCCGCCCCAAGCAAAAAAAAAGAAAAGAAGAAAAAAGGGGTGGCGCGGCCAGAGCCAGGGTGCAGGGGGACTCCCTATGCTGCAGATGTGCCCCGGCTAGCGGGGGGGAGGGGGAGGGAGCGGGGGGAGAGAGAGAAGGGGGGCAGTCAGGGCTTCAGCGGGGCGCTGCCACGCGGCCCCTCCCGCCGCGCCGCCTGCCGGGAGGGCTCTGCTCCAGTCGGCTGGGAGGGAAGGACGCGGGCTGCCCTGCCGGGCTTGCTGCAGGGCGCTCCCCTCCTCTGCGCCGCCGCCCCCTACAGGGTGGCCAGAGCGGAACAACAAAAAGCGGCCGTGCCGCCCTAGGATTGGGCGGAATGCCGCCTCGTACAATCTGCCGCCCCAAGCACCAGCTTGCTCGGCTGGTGCCTGGAGCCGGCCCTGGTCTTTAATCAAAGGTTAAAATGTTTGTTAATGGCACGTTTGCCATGGGCAAAGCAGAGCAAGGCTCTATATTCCGAACCCCGCACCCTGGTTTGACAGTTTAATGTTGGACAGTGACAGGGTTATGTTAACACTTTCGACTCTCTGGGTCAATTTATTCCATCTAAATTAATACAACATCCCCCTTTCCTGCCCAGTGACGTAGGGATAAGGATACTTCCCTACCCCCGTGAGGGGAGGATAAATACAAAGATTGGTCAGGTGCACAGATACTATGGTATTGGAAGCCATATAAATCCTGTAAATAGATTTTTGCATTCCAGCAACGTGTCTCTCAAATTTAAGTGAAATGGCTATTTTCACATCCAAACGTAAAAAAACAAAACAACAACCACCAAAATCTTTCATTTTCAGTGCTTATTTATAGATGTATTTTTTGGCACATTGATCACTACAGTGCAAATGAGAATTCATTTGCATCCAAAACCAAGTTTCAAACTCAAATTTGGGGGTGGGGGCTAGGGAAAAGAAGAGATTTCCCCCTCCATTCAAAAATACAGCCATTTTGGGAAGACATTTTTCTTTTTTTTCCTCTCTGTCCTCATAATGGACCATTCCCCAAAATCATAATCCAATGCCAACAAATAGGACTTATGTCCATTTAGGGTGGGACTCTAAAAAGCCCTCAATTCTGTTCCCAAAACACTGAGTGCTCTAAAATCCCACCACCAACATATTGCTGCAAGATTTTCACACCCTTTAGTTTCAGAAGGTAGCCGTGTTAGTCTATATCAGCAAAAACAACGAGGAGTCCTTGTGGCACCTTACAGACTAACATATTTATTTGGGCATAAGCTTTCGTGGGCTAAAACCCACTTCGTCAGAGGTGTTAGACAATGGGATGACTGCGGATGCTCCGTCTATTTGTCTGAGTTATGTACCACGTTTGACTCATGGGTGGGGAACAAAACAATCATGAGTGGGTTAGAAAAGGTTAGCAGTGACTCCTGGAAACGTATGCTGTAGCTGTAATAAACATCATGGTGTTTAACAGCTTTATATACATATCAATATATTGAAAAGGTCAATGTCATTTTTAAAAACTATTTTGATTGCTATTTCACCCCAGGAGAAAACCCAAACCATACAAAAAAGATAATCAGTATTACAAGTATGAGAAATCAATTGCTCCCTAATATGTGTCACCCGCTGCTGGTGGGCCCACCAGTCTGGCCTTAAATGGAAACCAGACAAATGTCTGGGTGGTGTCCTGAGCCTCTGGACGTGCATTTGAAGTCTGACACACACAGCCCCCTCTCTTATTCCTGTTTAGGGTGACCAGACAGCAAATGTGAAAAATCGGGACGGGGGTGGAGGGTAATAGGAGCCTATATAAGAAAAAGACCCCAAAATCGGGACTGTGCCTATAAAATCGGGACATCTGGTCACCCTATTCCTGTTGCGGGGCTGCATTGGGAACACACACACTAGTTTTGCTTGGGGTTTGCAAGTCATGGAGGATACATGAGGCATAGCGTTTAATACTACGGCCTGGGAGTAACCCAGCGCGGGAGCAGGGATCTGCCCATAGGGAGCGCCGCAGGATCAGAGCCTAAAAGAGCACCCTGCCCAAGGGAAATCACTATTCAGGACCAAAACTAGAGGGATGGCGTAGTTGAGTCTCAGATGAAATAACAACAGCTCAAAACCTTGGTGGCAGAGTGGGACTCCCTGCCAGAGGGCCCCCATCTTCGCCTCGGCCACCTCCGCCAAATGGTTTCGCTCACTGCTGTCGCCCGCTGGCGTCAGAGTGCGGCTGTGCAGGGGCCTGTGTCTCTAGCACCCAGTCAGCCACTTCTTTGGCCCCGAGATGGCCTGTCTCTATCTAAGTCTGCAGTGGCCCAGCCCTCCGGCCTGGGCACTGCTCAGTGCAGTCCCCTTCTGGGGTAACTCAAGGGCAACTAAAAATCCATACGAACAACTGCCCCTTCGTGGGCTGCGCTGAAGTTCCCTGCTCTTCACCCCTATTCCTGCGCCCTGCGGAGTCCTTCTGTGCTCCTTACGCTGAGCGCGGCCTCCCAGGCCCTTCTCCCTAGTAGGGTCCCCATGGCCTCCCCTTCCCAGGGATTGCAGCAGCTTCTCCCAAGGGATCCCCTGCTCCTTGTAGGCCCTCTTCAGCCTGCCTTCACCAGGCCCTTTCCAGAGAGGGAGCTCCCTAGCTCCTCTCTCCGGGGACGCCTCCCCAGCTGCGTTCTCCTCCCTCCCCATGAGGTGCACTCTGACCCTGTCACCAGGTCCACTCACCGCTCGTCCGCTGTCCTCCTGGCAGCTCTGGGGATTAGCGCCTTCCAGGCCTGGGGCCCCCCTTCTGCAGGCTCTGTTGCCAGCCTCACTCAGCCTCTGCAACTCAGCATGCTCCCTCTTCATGACTTGGCCTTCAGGCCAGGTCACTATCCATGTTTCCCCTCTCCTGGCAAATGGGCTCAGGCAGGCTTCCCATGCGCTGCCCAGCAGGGGAACCCTGGCCCGTCTTCTACTCCAGGTTCCAACTCAGGTGCCCTCCCATCAGTAGCCGAGGTCTGCCCTAGCGTATCCCTTGCTGTTTTCCCCCCCGAGCCTTTCCTACCTTGCTGGGTGTGCCAGCCCAAACTCCCCTCCTCCCCAGGACTGTGCACTATAGCCCCAAACACGCCTCCCTTCACCCAGCGAGTCACTGCGGCCTACTTCCCTGCAGCCCCTTTCTGCTATCAGGCCCTTTGCCTTTATAGAAGCCCCTCCTGTTCCCACACAGGTGAGCTGCCCCCAAATTAGAGCTTTCCTCTCAGCCTAATATGTTAATTAGCCCATCTGGCCTCCATTAACCCTTCAGGGCAAGTGTGGAATGGACACCCCCCTCTCACAGCTGAGCTCACTAGTTGTACTTAAGTCTCCAGATCAAGATCAGCTTGGGGATAACTGCTGTGTCATTCACAGGCAAGACTGTGCCCGACTCCCCTTAAAGGACCAGTTGGCTGTGCCAGGCCATTTAGGCCCGGAGATGGTCCATTTCTTCTTATGACTCGGCCCTCGGGCCCGTTCCCATCCCTTCCACGATGAACCAAAAGTCCAGCAAACAATAGTCCCCCGGCCTCACACTGGGTAGTCAGCTCAGCTGTGAACTCACTAGCCCTTTCCCCTGGTATTGGGGTTTCAGTCCCATCTTCCTCAGTGGGGGACCCAGACCATCCCTCTCCTCTGAGTTCCAGTCTAGGGATCCTTTAACAAGTAGCCAAGGCCTGTGTACACAGACCCCTCCCTTCCTCCCTGGGTCACTTCCTGCCTTGAGGTGGCCTAGGCCTTTCCCAGTCTCTTCCCAGGCTCACAGTGCATGATAAGCCCCTCTCTATTTCTGAGCCTCTTCTCTAGGATCATTGCAGATAGGGTAACCAGATTTCAAGTTCCCAAATAGAGGACACTGCTGGTGTGTGTGTGTGTGTGTGTGTGTGTGTGTGTATTTGGGGGTGCTGGAGTGGTGTGTTTATACTGGTAGGGGATATTTGGGGGTGCTGGAGAGGGTATTTGGGGGTGCTGGAGTGGTGTGTTTATACTGGTAGGGGATATTTGGGGGGTGCTGGAGAGGGTATTTGGGGGTGCTGGAGTGGTGTGTGTGTACTGGGATGGGAGGGGGCATTTGGGGGATGCTGGAGGGGTGTGTATTGGTAGGAGATATTTACGGGGTGCTGTAGGGGGTATTTGGGGGGTGCTGGAGTGGTGTGTGTGTACTAGTAGGAGATATTTACGGGGTGCTGTAGGGGGTATTTGGGGGGTGCTGGAGTGGTGTGTGTGTGTACTAGTAGAAGATTTTGGGAGTTGCTGGAGAGGGTATTTGGGGGTGCTGGAGTGGTGTGTGTGTACTGGTAGGAGATATTTGGGGGGTGCTGGAGAGGGTTTTGGGGATGCTGGAGTGGCGTGTGTGTACTGGGATGGGAGGGGGCATTTGGGGGATGCTGGAGGGGTGTGTGTACTGGTAGGAGATATTTACGGGGTGCTGTAGGGGGTATTTGGGGGGTGCTGGAGTGGTGTGTGTGTACCAGTAGTAGATATTTGGGGGGTGCTGGAGAGGGTATTTGGGGTTGCTAGAGTGGTGTGTGTGTGTGTACTGGGATGGGAGGGGGCATTTGGGGGATGCTGGAGGAGTGTGTGTACTGGTAGGAGATATTTGGGGGTGCTGGAGAGGGTATTTGGGGGTGCTGGAGTGGTGTGTGCATACTGGGATGGGAGGGGGTATTTGGAGGGTGCTGTAGGGGGCATTTGGGGGGTGCTGGAGTGGTGTGTTTATACTGGTAGGGGATATTTGGGGGTGCTGCAGCGGTGTGTGTGTACTGGTGGAGATATTTGGGGGGTGCTGTAGTGGGTATTTGGGGGTGCTGGAGCGGTGTGTTTATACTGGTAGGGGATATTTGGGGGGTGTTGGAGAGGGTATTTGGGGGTGCTGGAGTGGTGTGTTATACTGGTAGGGGATATTTGGGGGTGCTGGAGAGGGTATTTGGGGGTGCTGGAGTGGTGTGTGTGTACTGGAATGGGAGGGGGTATTTGGGGGGTGCTCTAGGGGACATTTGGGAGGTGCTGGAGTGGTGTGTTTATACTGGTAGGGGATATTTGGGGGTGCTGGAGGAGGTACTTGGGGGGGGTCACACTCAAGGTAGGGGGCAGTGTCACGCTCCCTGTCATAGTGGCAGGGCAGCTGGCGCAGGCCCGGGATGCAGCACCAACCCGTCAGGCAACACCTCCCTATGGGCCTGGTCTTGGCTGGGCTTGGAAGCCCCACAGCGGGGCAGGCACTCAGGCCAAGATCCGCTCGGTGGCTCCGCTTACTTGGTGGGCCGAGCCAGGGTGGGCGGGATCCAGCAGCTGCAGACGCAGGGGAGGGAGACTGCTCTTTCTGAGCTGCAGCATCTGCTCTGCTTGAAAAATCCCAGACGTTTCCTCTGATTTGAAAAATCCGCCCGGACGGAGGGCAGACTGCCCAAAAAGAGATCCCGTCCGGGAAAACCCGGACGTACGGTAACCCTAACTGCAGAGCTTCTTAGGCTTAGTGCTTTCTGCCATTCAGCCAGTTCCACTGCAGGGGAGTTTTCTCCACTCCCCAGACAGGGCATTTCCTGACCCAGAACAAGTCTTCCTGCTCCCTGCACGCCCGTCCACCAGCCCGGAGAATTCTGGGTGGACTCGATTCCTGCAGCTTGCCTGCCTTCGGCTCCCTGGTATAGGCCTGCCTGCTGTCCTTCAGGGAGGTTCTGCCTGCCAGCCCTGCTCAGCTCCCTGGCTCCAGCCCGCTTCTCTCCCTGAGTGACAGCCGCCACCCAACCCAAGCCAGCTTCAGTCCTTTTAGCTCCTCTCTCCAGGCATGACCCCAAGGGTAGCAGAGGAGGCTGTCTGAGCCCACCGACGCTCATTAACCCCTTCTTGCCTGGTGTGGGGAGAGGAATCTGGTGAGTCGGAGAAAGTGACCCAGCCCACTAAATCACGGGCAGGTAGTCCGATAGATCAGCCCGATGGAATTTAATAGCAAATGATCCCTATTCTGTATTATTAATAGTCATATTACGGTAGCAAGTAGAACTCCAAACCCACTTCTGGACCCCACTGTGCTGAGCTCTGTACAAACCTCCATTGAGACCCAGTCCCCTGCCCTGAAGCGCTCCCAGCCTAAATAGACAGGACAGAGGGTGTGAGGACAAAAAGAGGCGGGAAGCGATTTGTGCAGGGTCACACAGCAGCCCAGTGGCAGATCTAGGAACAGAACCCACACGTCCTGACTCCCAGCCTGGTGCACTGCCCACTATACTGAGAGAACTGAATAGGGAGAGATTTTTAAACCAGCCAGCTTAATTTTTAAAAACCTCTCGCAGGATGTGCTGTGAGCGCCCTGCCGCAGCGCGTGCCCAATCCTGCGAGGGGCAGATATTACTGGGATTTGAGGGTGCTCAGCGCCTTCCGGCTTGGTCTCCTCCCGCTGTAATTCTATAGGCTAGTGCAGAATCCTTATCTCGTCCCTCTCAAAGTCTTCGGCTCGGGGGACGTAGGGTTGACATTGACACCTGTGCAAAGCAGCCATTCTGATGGGGCAGCAAGTCACATTCACTTTGCATTGCTATAAATAGTGACACAAGGTCATAGGTAGGGGACCATCAGGGCCTCTGCTTCCACAGACCCCTATAAGACCCCATTAGTTTAACCCCTAGTCAGGTTTATTTCCACAGGGGAGGGTGGTTATATTTATGGAAGCTGAAATATTCCATGATACGTTCTGGTTTTTATTCTGATCTCAGTTGCACCAGTGTGATCTGGAGTGACTCCGCCAAAATGAATACCATGAACTCCAGAGTTATACTTAAGTAACTGAGTTCAGAATCTGCTTTTCAAAGCGGAGAGCTAGGGGGTTAGCTTCTCCTGCCATGTGGCTAAGACGGGGAACCCACACTGCTGGAGAGGTCATCGGATGAGCACAGAGCTGACTGGGTTGGGTTCGATGTCAAGGAGGTCAGATGAGGAGGAGGGACTGGGCGGGAGGATGTCTGCTTGGGTGAACTCATTTCTCCGAATTTACAGTAATGCTATTTTACCATATGGTGTAGCGAGTCACAGCTGGAGATCAGAACAGGTCTTGTTCCATATATAGAAATAATGTGAGGCTAGACTGATCTGCATAGTCAGCATGAGCTGTTTGTTCCTTATCTCGTGCTAACCTTCTTATCTGCCCCAGGTGAGGACTGCTTCACACAAGGATCCTTTGTCGCTTGGAGCTACCTTCATTTTCTATAGGTGAAATTTGCCCCTGTGAAAATGAGGAGTTGGTCACTCTGCTTATATCCAAACACCTTTCTGTGGAAGTTTCTCCTGCCTCTGCACCAGACTCCTGATTTGCAGCACCCTCAGCTGTCCCAGTCCTGGTGTGTCCCCCCACCCATCGTCAGCCCTACAGATCCTGCAGCACACCTTGCTGGTGCAGGCCTGGGCCGCCAACACCTCTGCCAATGCATCTAAATCCTATAGCTCTCCGTGCTATGTAAATTCTGGACTTCTCTGTTGCAATCTGGTCTGGTTTCTATTTACACCTCAGCCATCATTTTTCTGTAGATCGGGGTGGGCTGACTATGGCCCACGGGCTGGATCCGGCCCCTCAGGGCTTTGGATCCGGCCTGGCAGAATTACCCCCCATGGTGCTGTGGGCCCCGTGCCGCTCTCAGAAGCAGCCGGCACCACGTCCCTGCGGCCCCCGGGAGGGGGAGCAGAGGGCTCTGTGCGTTGCCCTTGCCTCCAGGCACCACCCCCCGCAGCTCCCATTGGCCGGGAACGGGGAACCGCGGCCAATGGGAGCTTCTGGGGAGGTACGTGGATGTGTGCAAGGGCAGCGCACATGGAGCCCTCCGCCCCCCCACCCCCAGGGGCCGCCGCGCTTCCTGAAGCGGCGTGGGGCCGGGGACAGGGCAGGCATGCAGGGAGCCTGCCCTGGCCCCAGTGCACGCCGCTGCCACCCCAGAGCCGCTTTAGGTAAGCGACGCTGGACCAGAGCACAAACCCCTCCTGCACCCCGCCCCCCAACTCCCTGCCTGCACCTCGCACCCCTCCTGCACCCTAACTCCCTGCCCTTAGCCCCCTCGTACACCCTGCACCCTTCCTGCATCCCAAACCCCTGCCCTGAGCCCCCTCGTACACCCTGCACCCTTCCTGCACCCCAACTCCCTGCCCTGAGCCCCCTCATATACCCTGCACCCCTCCTGTACCCCAACCCCCTTCCCTGAGCTCCCTGCTGCACCCTGCACCCCTGTGCACCCCAACCTCCTTCCCTGAGCCCCCTCGTACACCCCGCACCCCTCCTCTGCCCCAATCCCTTGCCCTGAGCCCCTTCCTGCACATTGCACACCCCCCACACCCCACACTCCCTCCCGCACCCCAACCCCCTGCCCCGGCCCTGCATACAAATTTCCCCACCCAGATGTGGCCCTCGGCCCAAAAAGTTTGCCCACCTCTGCTGTAGATCATTTAGGCATTGTCTATGCGAAGGGGGTGGGCATTTCAAAAGATTTACTTCACTAAAACTCCGCTTGGAAAAGGTGCATCCATTCTTCTGCACCAGTACAGTTCTACTCGCAGTAGTAGCAGCGGAAGCTGACGTTCAGACCTTTTGCGGTGCTTCTACCACTGAGCTACCCGGCCCCATGAAGAGCAAAATTAGATGACATGGTAGTAAAATGCCAGACCCCTGTCTAGAGACAACATTTGCCGTGGTAGTAGGCTGCCAGTGGGTCTTTTTGTAGACAATCCCCAGCAGCGTAGGGAGGAAAGATGCATGAATGTTTATGAGGTCCATTCGTCATGCGATGCTGATGGGGGTCAGCAGGTAAATACAGAAAGTCTGCCCTGAGAAATGGCCATGAACTTCCCATCAAAGTCACTGGCATTTGGATGTGTGCTTAGCTTGACCGCAGTGACACCTCAGCATGAGTTTATGTCTGGGATTTCCACAGGGGCCAATTCAAAATTCAGTGGTAGCTGGTGTCTAACTCTCTGAGGCCTTAGGTTATCAGCTTTGCGATACAGGGACACCTTTCAGCACGGGCTTAAATTGAGCATTTATTTCAGAGTTTTACTGGGGTCTTATTTATGGTACTTCCTCCCAACTTGCATCCTCTTTTTTTCAGATACCGCCATCTCTCAGACTCATGCCATTTGGTGCTGAAAGAAAGAAAGAAAGAAAGAAAGAAAGAAAGAAAGAAAGAAAGAAAGAAAGAAAAATTTACATTAGCCTGTACAGATCGGATACTAAACACAGTACAGAAGTGTGAATGTACTAAACTGTTAATCATCAGGTTGGTTTTATGATATCAGTTTTTCTGAAGACCACAATCTTTCATTTCTCGCATGTAGCTTTACTCATACTTGATACATTTTTTTTAAGCTACAACATAAGGAGGAAGAGGGGAGGTTTGACAGCTTCTCAACCTCAAACAAACAAGCGTATTCAGTCAGCAGCAGTTGTAGAATAAAATTAAGTCTATCTTTGAATTTTCATATGAAGCCCTATTGTCATTTACTTTCTATTAGTGCTGGGTGAACTTGTTAAGAATTAACCCAAACCCTCATGCAAAACTTAATGTGAATCCCCAAAGATTTGATGAAAACATAAATTAAATCCATGCACCAAAAATTTCTCTCTCCATCTGTGGTCCCCATCATCTCAGTATCTGAGCACCTCACTGTCTTTAATGTATTTATCCTCCCAACACCCCTGTGAGACAGGACCAGGCTATTATCCCCATTGTACAGAAGGGGAACAGAGGCACAGAGAGGCTAAGTGACTTGACCAAGGTCACACGGGAAGCCTGTAGCAGAGCAGGAAATTGAACTCAGGTTTCCCAAATTGCCAGTTGATGCTCTAAACATCCGATCATCTTTCCACTCTAAAATGACCCAGTGAACCGTGATCCAATACAGACAACTTGAACTTTGGTTAAGTTCTTCCTTCTTTTCATTTCCCTAGTTCTTGTACATCAGATAATGTTACTTATTTATCATAAATGTTTTGATAAATCAGCTTGAACCAATCTTTGAATCTTGGGCCAAAATTTTACAGCACCTCATCTCTGCGAAACTTGGCCCAAAGCTCAAATAAACCCATGCTCATGTTAGCTAGGGTCTCATCTAATTTAATAACGCTTTGTATTTCCCTAGCACATTTGCTCCAAGGATCGCGAATCATTTTACAAACTATACTGAATTTGTCTCCTTGCCAAATAGGCCATCACTATGATTAACCCCATTTCACAGATGGGGATACTGAGGCACGGAGAGGTGAAGTGATGTGCCTAAGATCACACGGGGAGTCAGTGGCAGAGCTGAGCATGGAACCCAGGAGTCCTGTTTCCCAGTCCTGTGGTTCAGCCACTAGGTAATCCTGCTCCTCCACTTTTGCCTATTATTGTCAGGAATTCTTTGATATTTTAAGTGAGGGAAAACATCTGTGATTTGTATACCGTGCAGTAACATTAACTCCAGACAAGGAGGTGAAATAAAATTGGGGGAACATACTGTCTCTTGGGGAACACATTCAACATGGTATACACAGATAGTATGGTGATTTGGGCCATATAAGTACCTAAGACAGAGAGAGAGAAAGGGAGTGTGGCTGGGATTTTGAAAGGAGTCTAGGGGAGTTAGGATCCCAGCTTCCAGTGGGAGTTGGCATTTAACTCCCTTAGCCTCCTTTGAAATTCCCAGCCTGTGGCTTCATGGCAGCTGTAATGTTTGTGCCGATGGGGACGTTCCAACAAGCAAGTGAAATATGTAGAGTACGTAACCTTCCCAGACCTGGCTGCCTGGTGGACTATCTGCTATGCCACATCCCATCTCTGCAACTGGGATGAGTTGCTGGACCTCCCATGATATCACACTGAGAAGAGAAAAGGCAGGGTCTTCTCCACCAATGGGCCTGTCACTTTAGAACTTCCCCTGCCTCTCCAGATGCCATGGTATGCTTGATGCTTCCTTCTAGGCCAGGTTCCAGGGCAGGGTGTTTAAAAGTGACTGGGGATTTAAGTGCCTCTATTTTTGGGTGCAGAACTTGAGACACATTCAAAGAGCCTGGTTTTCAGAAGGCAGGTTCTCAGCACTGTTTGAAAATCAGGTCCCCTTGGAAGGTGTCTCAAGCCGCCCCCCCTCACCCACCCACCCACCCACCCACCCACACACACACGAGGCATCCAAAACCATGAGTCCATTTTGAAAAGCTTGGCCTGTGTGTGCAAATGCTCTCAACGTGTACGTACAAGCATCCTGTTGTACACACAAATGCTGCACCCCTGGCCTCTGAAAAGCTAGTGTCTCAAACTGGGCAGCCAAAATTACCAGTCGCGTCTGAAAATCTTGCCCATGATTGAGTTGTGTTTGGTGGGAGAGGAATGGAGGGTGTGCTTTTTAAAAAGATTGCACCGTATAGTTTTGGGAAGGTATGTGGATGCGGGGGAGGGCGGGGGGAGGTGGTGATGGCACATGCAATTAATTACTGAAAGATTCGTCTGCTCCTCCTCTTTATTCCTATTGTCTGCAAAGATACAGGGCTCTGTTGGTGGCATTGTGTGCTCAGATACAATGGTGACAGGTAGCAGTATAAAACTCTGACAGATCATAGTGAACTGCTAGTAAGATGTTGGGGCCAGATCCCCATCTGGTGTAAACTGGGAGAGCTCCATTGAAGTCAATAGGGATAAGCCAATTTGCACCAGAGGCGGATGGATCTGGCCCAGTGATTCCGAGTGAAGAATAACCCACAGCAACAGGTGAGCTGCCAAGTGACAGAGACCCTCTGTTAGGGGCCCAGCTTGGGTGACCAGATGTCCCGATTTTATCGGGACAGTCCCGATTTTTGGGTATTTTTCTTATATAGGCTCCTATTACCCCTCACCCCCGTCCCGATTTTTCACACTTGCTGTCTGGTCACCCTAGGCCCAGACAACTCCCACGGAAGGCAGTAGATCTCTTTGCAATTCAAAGACTCTTGTTGACTTGAATGGGATTGGGATCAGGACCTTAATACATGACAGTCAACAAAGGTGATAGTCCTTGGTTTGGGTGTGAGGGGGTGGCTGGCCCAGCATTCCTGGTGATGGGTCCTTTAAAACACACCTCCCTCTTTGGTCACCCACGCCCAGATTTGGTAGCCTTCCAGGCATCTGTCAAGCTGAGCTTTTCTCTTTGGCATTTGGAGAGCAGCGGGTTTGGCCAAGGGTTTGATAAGACAGCGGCTGGCAGCATGGTCAAGTAGACTGAGCTCCATCCTGGGAGCCAGCACTCCTGTGTGGCCTTGGGTGAGTCACTTCATCTCTCTGCGCCCATCAGGTATCCTAGATATAACACGGGGTATATTATCCCTTCCCTCCCTCCACAGTGCAATCACGAAGCTTAATCAATTCACAATAATTAAGGGGCTTTGAGATCCTTTGATGGTGGAGCAGGGCATGATGGAGGTGCACTCATGGCTCCTTTGAGTTGATACTGGACAGGCTGTATGTGCTGAGCAGGATGGAATTTTTTGGTTGGATGCTGCTATTTAAAATGCCCAGGGGATGAGGGTTGGGGGACCAATAGAACCCCAACAGGTCAAGGAGCTCCTTGGAGAAGGGTTTCTCAGTGAGCAGGATGGATCCTTTCAGGCAGTTAGAGTGGGGAGACCGCAGAGAAGCTGTTTGCATTATCTTGGCAAAGCCCATGACACTATCTTCTGGCTGCCAGAAGAAAAGAAAGAGCCACTCAGGCCACAGAGGAGCAGCCTGATAGGGGGTTTGTTGCTTGCAAATGGAAAGCTCGCCTAGTGACGTGTGGCGTGAGAGGCGCTGCGGTTGTGTATGTCCAAGTCACTTATCACGTCCCCCCAAGAGAGGAAACAAACACACGTTAACCACATCGCTACACAAGAACTCAGAGAGGGAGCTTTTTTGAGTGCGAGGCAAGAGGCTTCACTGATGGCAATGGGAGGGGGCCCATCACCTTTTCAAGTTTCACACATCACTGTGCTGATTTCCTCTTGCACCAGTTAGGATGGACCAAGAAACAACCTCCCATCCCCAACCCCAAAGGTTCTGAAGCAGCTGAACAAGTCAGAGGCCTCCTGCATGTGCTTTGAAGAGACTCCCCTTGAGTTTAACACCTATATTTGGTTTTCACATGTGTAACCCAGTGCAGCCCGTGGTGACAGGTGAAGAGAGGAAGTGGTTACATTAGTGCTGCTGGAGGTTAGTCCCATAGATGGCTAGGATCATCCTTTCCTAGGAACCAGTGATGGAAAAGGCCTCTTGGGCCATCCAGCAAACTCAGCCGGGTTCCTTACAATATGTTTCCTAGTGCTTGACCAGTCTGGTTTCAAAGGGAATCCTACCACTGCCTCTGTTTTCATTGTTCCATCCTATCACCCCTAGCTATACCTTCCTGTGTGGCCCTAAATAATTCCTCTTCCTCCTTGGTGCTCACGGGCCTGATTCAGCTACCGTCGGAATGGAACTACCAACTCAATGGAAAGACATGGACTCTAGCGGGAACTGACTTTGGTCCGATATTCTTCATAGATTTGCTGCTTTGCCAGGATGGGTGTGCTTAGCTCAGCGTACATCGTCCTCTCCATCACCCTCATCAGCTTTGTTGCTCTTCTCTGAGCTCACGCCGGTTTGTCCTTAACGTTCCGGCCACCAGGTGCCAGAACCAAATGCCAAGTTCCAGAATTCTACAGGCTCCAGAGGTGGCCGCTCGACCCTGGCTCTTTGTCCTTAAAATTCCCCATCCTCGCCACCACTGGTAGCCGGGGGGAAGAGTGGGGGAGGGCAGAAGTACTCAGGCTGGGCATCTCAGCTGCTGTGTCACCTAATCCCGAGTCTAGATGGCATGATGGTTGAAATGCCGGGAGCTGCCAGAGCTCTGTTCTTTGCCGCCATGGGCAGAACTGCACCAGTGGTGGCAATGGAGGGGAACTTTAAAAAACAGAATGGAGGGTGAGCCCCAGTGACCCCTCTGCTGCTATTGATGCCACTGACCACCCCAACCTCCTTGGCATCCTGGCCTTTCCTGGTCCTCCTCCTACCTCCTTATCTCTTCCTTAAGCATCTGCTTTGGCGGCTCCTCCTCCCACCCAACCATTATCTGGGATTCTCCCACAAGCCTCTGTTCTTGGCCCCCTCTTCTCCCTCTCTGTGCTAGCGACTCACCAACCTACCTCTTCGCTCCTGTCCTGACGCATTCCTCACTTCATCCCGGCTCGCCCAGCCCAGCGTCAACGTGGCCAAAGCTGAACTGCTCATTTTCCTTCTGACGCCTTCCCCACTCTCCCTGGTCTTTGTTCCTGAGGACAAAGCCACCACCCTCCCTGTTACCCCAGGTGGGGTCAGCTTTGGCTCCTCCCCTCTCCTGTACCTCATACAGCCGCATCATGGGGCACCTCCGTCGCTACCCAGAGAACCTCACTGCCTGGCCGGTTGAGATGGTTTCACAGTCACAAACACACATGGGGCTGCTTATCTCACCCCAAGGTGTGTATTTATGTCCCTCTTACATAGTAACCCTGTGCCATACAGGCTTACAGCAAAGCCCTCACTCCCCGGGCTTGGCTCACACCCTGAGCTTCCTCCTGAGCTGCCCCTGTGTCCTCCCCTTATATTCCCCCCAATTGCCTTGTTAGCCCAGCGATTGTCACAGTCCCTCACCAGAAAGTGTGTAATTGCCCTCAGCTGGGCTTTCAGCCTTCCCCAGGTTGATCGCGCCCTGTCCCAAGCCGTGCTGGAGCTCCGACTTGCCACTTCTTTCTCCCCAGCATTGCAAAGACCTGGCCCCTCCTCTCTATTCTGACACCACCTCATGACCTCTCTTGTCCAGGACCTCATTACTGTCCATCTCAGCTGCCACCTCGATGCCCACAACACCCCCCAAATCATTCCCCAATGCACTAATGCAGGGGTCCCCAACGCGGTGCCTGCAGGTGCCATGGCGCCCGCCGGGGCGTCTAAGTGCACCCGCGTACTGGCCTGTGGACGAGCATCCGCCAAAGTGCCGCTGAGAAGCAGCAGCGTCCAGAGGCGTCGCCGCCGAAATGCTGCCGATTTTTGGCAGCATTTCAGCGGCGACGCCTCTGGATGACGCTGCTTGATGGCGGCATTTTGGCGGCGACACCTATTGACGTTGCCGTTGTCGGCGGCATTTTGGCGGAGGCTCGTCGTGTGGCGCCCGCCAGACCAAAAAGGTTGAGGACCACTGCACTAATGTGTGGCCTCCTTCACCCAGCAGTCCAGCCCAGGGCTTCCCAAACTGTGGTGCTTGTAGCACAGGGGGGTACATTAGCTTGACGTTCCAGCCATTCGTTTCACAACAATTTTTTTAAGAAGCTGGTACGTGAACCAATCAAGTGTGGGATCTGTTGCCCACCATATCACCCTGCCTCTCTATCATCCCTGCCTCTGCATCCTCTACTGCCTCTGTGTCTTTCACGGGTCTCTGTAACCCAGCCTCGATCTACATCTCCAATCCGGTCTCTTATTTCATCACCCCCACCCCTCCCAACCTGCCAAAAATGCCAGCCCTGTGGCCCAGTTTGTCCACGGCTTTCTTCATGCTGGTCTTTTAGCTTTTAAGACCACAAAGGACCATTATGATAGGAGGGATAGCTCAGTGGTTTGAGCATTGGCCTGCTAAACCCAGGGTTGTGAGCTCAATCCTTGAGGGGGCCACTTAGGGAACTGGGGTAAAAATCTGCCTGGGGATTGGTCCTGCCATGAGCAGGGGGTTGGACTAGATGACCTCCTGAGGTCCCTTCCAACCCTGATATTCTATGATTCCTCTGACCTCCTGCACAGCACGGGGAACAGATGTCAGCAGAACCCAGGAGTCCTAACTCCTAGTCCTCCTGCCCTATCACACTCCATTTCATAGCCAGGAAAGAACCCAGGTGTCCAGATTCCCAACATTTTGCTCTATCTAGTAGATTTTCTCCTCAAGTGACATGCTGAAAGCTAGCCATAAGTCAGTGGCAAAGCCAGGCATAGAACCTAAGTGCTCAGCATTTTTTGAAAATCAATCCCCTTTCAGGCTGCTCAAGTTGGCCACCAATCAGACACACAAACCCACCGATCACTTGTGAAAATATAGGCCGTAAACACTTTAAAATGTACCCAGAATCTTAATCAGAGGCCACTACGTAGTACATCGATCACAGCTATCTCTCTGCGACCCTGAAGATGTGCATGTTGTGTCCACTTGTTGTCTCTCACTTTCTATTTAGATGGCAAGATTTTGGGGGCCGGGACTGTCGTCTTGATTTTATCCAGCACCTACCACAACAGAACCCCGATCCCTGCTTGGCGTCTACCAAAATATTGCTTTGCAAACATGTCTAATTTGCTGGCTGCATCACTCCAAAATCCCTTTCAGAACTGCTGTTTCCCAACTACCTGTGCTTCCCCCTGGATGTATTAGCTGCAGTTTTCCATGTTGAATCTCACTTTGCTAGTTTCTCCCCATGCTTCTAACCAGTCAAGATCCCTTTCTGTTTTTTTGCCATTCTCGCTGTTTAACGTTATCGAGGAATACCATTAAGGTGCTGTTTAGTTCTTCCTTCTAGATCATTGAAAAGTTACAGAAGATGTTCCTTAATAACTGTGTTTCCCCACTAGACATTTTTCCTGAAATGGACTGCAAGGCGGGTGGGCATTGCCTGTCCTTACAGATTCTCACAGATAAGTTTCCAGTCCACATGGCAGGGTCCCTTTCCAAGTGTTGGTCTACACGACAGGCGCACAGCAGCACAGCTATGGCTCTGTAGTGATGGGGTGTTCACTCCACACTAGCCAAGAAAGGGTTAATGAGGCTGAGAAGGGGCCAGTTAACTGGAGAGGCCACAGCTAAGGGGAATTAGGAGGCCTAAGTAACCCTGAATGATGATGGAGCCCAGCTGAGAAGGACCAGGCAGGGCTAGGATAAAGCCAGGCAACTGGGAGCAGAAGGGGGCTGCAGTGAGGGACCCTGTTGCCACTCTTTGGACATTAGAGAGGGAAGGAGGGAAACCCTGGGGAGAGGGTGGAGCAAAAGGTTCAGGGAGACGCAGCAAGGTTTAAGATGGTGCAGATCTTGGCTGCTGGTTAGAGGGTCCCTGAGCTGGAACCCGGGGGAGAGGGCAGGTCCAGGTTCCCCCACTAGCCACTGGGGAACTGGCACCATTTGGCCAGTGAAGAAGACCGCCTGAGACAGTTTGCACGGGGATTATAGTGACCTGGCCCAAGAGCTAAGTCACAAAGAGAGAGAACCCTGAGCTGCAGAGATTGAGAGAAGGAGGTGGCAGGGCAGAAGGCAGTGTTAGACCTGGAAAGAGCTAATCCCCAGAGCTGCCAGGAGGAAGTGCCCTTGCAGTGAGTGGAACCCTATTACAATGCCGCTGGAGCGCAGAAGTTGCCAACAGCGATGGAAGGGCTTTCTTCCATCCCTCGAGGTAATCCACCTCCCCGAGCAGCAGTAGCTGGGTCGACGGACACGTTCTTCCATTGACCTAGCCGCTTCTGCGCCGGGATTCGGTCGGCATAGCTCTGGCGCCGAGGGGTGAGAATTTGCCCCTGAGCGATACACCTCTGTCGATCTACATTTTAAGTGTAAACCAGGCCGACCCAACCAGGAACGTATTTTGAGAGGGAGTTTTGGGGGGATGCGGTATCACAGGCTTTGCTAAGAATGGATAGATTTGCTACTACTAATTAATTCCCACTTGCCAATGAAGGCACCAAAGGTAACGTGTTGTGGTTTCATGGCGAACGTCCTCTTCCACCGCACTGAGTGAACAGATTTTGAAGGATGATAAGCTGTATAAGTCTCAACCCCTTCTGCCTCCCCAGTCCACCTAGCTTGCGTGCCTGTAGGTTGGGAGGCATTGTACCCCAGTGACTAGGGCAGCGGCCTTTATACTCAGCTCTGCCCCCAATTTGTGGAGTTACCTTGGCCAATTTGGCTACTTTCCCTCATTTTTTGTCTGGCTTGTCTTCTAAGCTCTTTTTGGCAGGAGCTGTAGCTTACCAAGGCCATGTCTACGCAGAAAGCATCCACTCTTAAACCGAAACGAAGGCATCCACACAGGGGCTTGCTCTGGTTTCACTAAACCGGTTTAATTAAACTGGTGTAAGTTTGTGTGTAGACAGCACCGAACACATTTGGGGCTCGATAGAAATAACGATGCTCCTTAAGAGGCAGGGCTTTAAAAGAAAGGGCAGGGCGAGTGACCGCCTGGAGAGAGGGAAACATTTTTCAGAAGCTCAATTGTCTGAGCATGATGATAACTGTTTCCTACCTCTTCTCTGGGATGGCAGTATAGGGTGACCAGATGTCCCGATTTTATAAGGACAGTCCCGATTTTTGGGTCTTTTTCTTATATAGGCTCCTATTACCCCCCATCCCCATCCCGATTTTTCCACACTTGCTGTCTGGTCACCCTATGGCAGTATGAGGAGCGAGAGGAGAAATGGAGCCCTGTTAACCACCAATGTAATAATATTCCACTGTGAAAATACAACTAGGGCTTCTGAAGTGTCGACGTTTTTCTGGGGGCAGAGATGAGTAAGAAACAGCATGCTCTTATCTTCATTCGACCTCTTCACGGGAATAGGGGTCGCTTTTCTTCTTGAGAAAGGGAAAGCGCGCTGCTAGCTTTCACAGACCAAAAAATAGTCACTAGCTAGTGCATTGCTCACTGAGTCATTAATGTAATGGACTGTGTGTGTCTGTGTGTGTACCACTGCCCTCTGCAGGAACAAATCAGAACTGTGCAGCCAGGAGTAATAAGTTCTAGCAGACAGCAAGTCGTCCAGCGGGTTAAACATCTTGTGTTGAAAACTTTTTTTTTTAAAACAAAACTGACTTTTTGACAGGATGAGCATTTTGATGTCACATTTTTTCAATGATATGGTTTGGACCGAAATGAACATTTTTGTTTCACTTTCAATTTGTTTTGTTTTATTATGGGTCCCTCCTCCCCCACTTCCTCTCATTTCATTACTCTTTATCCACCATGGGGAGAAAGTTTAAATGTGAGAGGGGAGGGGGGAACCCTCAAAAAAGAAACAAAAAAATTTCAAAATACAACAAAAATATTTTTCATTTTGATTTGCAAAAAGGCATCGGACATTAAAAAAAACCCTGAAATGTCAAATGAAACTGAAAACTTTCTTTTTTTCCTGAACTTTTCCATGAAAATAAAGTTTAAAATATTGACCAGCCCCATCTCATAGCTAACTATGATTTGCTTTCACCTCAAGCAGCAGGAGCCGGTGCTATTGGAGTGTGAAGATCTGAATTTCATCCCCACTGTTCCTGTGACATTCTGAATAACCACAATGTGCAATATACAGTCAGCCATGAAGTCCCAGGTGGCCACATATTTGTTACAAGACGATTAACTACGCACACAACAGAACCGCAGGAAAAATCCTATTTGCTTTAAGCTGCAGAACCCCAGGTTTTGAAATGCTGCAGAATCTCCCTACACACTTAGGTAAGGTGTGTGTGATTTCATTTAAAAAACATGTAATTGATCCATGCACTTCAATCCGAACTCCCTAAAGGCTTGGAAACCAACAGCAGATCAAAAGAACCTAATAGGTTTATCCTAAAAAAGCATGAGATTAAAACAATCTCATGATTCTGGGTGGCCTGATGTGATTTGTGCTTGTACGGGGCTGGCACTAGTGAATCAGTCCTTGTAAAGCTGTTCCACAATCTCAGTTTTAGCGCAAGGCTGTAAGGTTTTTGCACTGATGTCTCAGCCCCATTGGTACCCACCAGTCTTCCTGTCAGGAAGCGTTGGTGGAGCTGTGAAACAGAAGTTATACAACCGACTTCCACATCTTAAAGGTGCCGGCGTTTCTCTCTACTTATTAAAGTGACGGCCTTTCTTCTCTTTGACTTCAGGTTGCATTTTAAGGGAGCTGTAGGCTGCTGGGTGCATCCTCCCTACACACTTAATTTAAACACATTTTAAGAGAAAGTTATCTCCTGGGCAAGGCACCATCCTTGCCCTGGGGAGTGTCCCGTATGTCATTGCACCACTGCCCTCTAGTGGCTAGAATGCTACAGGTGCCAAAGCATGGCCCTGTCTAATGGCCAAAGCCTTAAGAGGACACAGCTGCAGCTAATAGATTCTTCTTGTGGTTTAAATAGTAGGATCCCCCATGAGCATAGATGGAAGGGACACATTTCCCCCTGCCACAGCGCTTCGAGGCACAGGCTGCAGGGCCTAGGGCTGCTTAGGAAGCTAGGCTCCGAATCAGGGATTCCTTGACCGATGCTCTGAGAGTCCGGTTTGATGGTTGGAGGGCTAGCTTGGGAGACACGGCCTCAATTGCCGCCTCTGCCAAAGACTTCCTGTGTGAACGGGGGCAAGTCATTTAGTGCCTCAGTTCCCGTCTGTACAATGGGGGAGAATAGCACTGCACTGCCTCCTCGAGGTGGGTGTAGCGGGGCAGTTACCCCACTCCTAGGGGAAAAGGTAGGCTAATTGGGGAGGCGGCCACAGCTGTGGCCACACCCAATCAGGCCACAGCTGGCCTTGATATAAGGGCTAAGGGAGTAGGAAGGACCTAGCTGCCTTGGTACACAGGGTACCTGAAGCAGAGCAGTGCTGGGGAAGGGCAAGAGGCACTGGGGAGCTCCAGCCTGGCAACTCCCCAGGCTGAGGCCTTGTAAAGGCCTAAGGAGGTACTGGGGCTGTGGAGGTGCAGCCCGGGGATAGGCAGAGGCAGCTGGTCCAACCCCCTTGCCAATGATGAGTGGCCATTACAGACTGCAGTCTGCCCCAGAGAACGGGGGGCTAGATGATGACTGGCAGTAGCCACTGAGGCAAGGTGGGCATAGGGGGAGGGGGTTTCCCTGGGAAGGGAGACCCAGAGTGTGGGGGCACTGCTGTGAGGCAGCACCCCAAGGTAAGGGGCCCCGAGGTCCGGGGGGGACACGGGGGCCTGAGGCAGGAGAGACACCGGCCAGCAGGAGGTGCTCCGAGTGCTGGAATTGAGCTAATTCCCAGACGACCAGCAGGAGGCGCCGCGGCGGTGAGTGCTCAACCTTGTTACAGTGGGGTGAGGGTAAAGGCCTCAGAGATGGTGAGGGGCCGTGAAACATACATAACCCTTTTTTCAACCTGCTTTAATCTCTCCATATAGCTTCCGGAGTCCAGCTGTAAACAGGGTGACCATCGCCCATGGCTGCCTGTCCCCTCCCCGTGGCCAGCTATACACTGTGGGGGAGGACTGGAGCAAGGGCCCAGGAGGGTATGTCTACACAGCAAAGAACAATCCGCAGCTGGCCCGCGCCAGCTGACTCAGGCACAGGGCAGTCAGGCTGTGGGGCTGTTTCACTGCTGTGTAAACTTTCAGGCTGGGGCTGGAGTCCAGGCTTCAGGGCCCTGCAGGGTCGGAGTGCCAAAGTGATTCTCACCTCTAGAAGGCCAAAGGATCACTCTGATCATCTAGTGTCACCTCCTGTATAACACCGACCAGGGGATTTCCCCCCTGCATTAATTTCTGTTTGAACTAGAGCAGAGAAATTGCTACAACAGTGGCTTCTACTGACAAAGGGCCAATTGCCCAAGTCTTTACTCACTCCCCCCCCCCTAATTTCTTACGTAACTACCCCCTTTCTGCAGGTCTTCAGCACCCAGGACCCTGAGTTCTCTATAACAGTGGCTCTCAACCTTTCCAGACTCCTGTACCCCTTTCAGGAGACTGATTCATCTTGTGTACCCCCAAGTTTCACCTCATTTAAAAATTACTTGCTTACAAAATCCAATATAAAAATACACAAGTATCACAGCGCACTATTCCGGAGAAAACGGCGAACTTTCTCATTTTTACCACATAGTTATAAAATAAATCAGTCGGAAGATAAATGTTGTACTTACATTTCAGTGGATAGTATATAGAGCAGTATAAACAAGTCATATTGTCTGAATGAAATTTTAGTTTGTACTGACTTCGCTAGTGCTTTTTACGTAGCTTGTTTAAAATGAGGCAAATATCTAGATGAGTTGATGTACCCCCTGGAAGACCTCTGCGTACCCCCACTATAGTATAGCCCCCCACCACTACAGCTAGATGAGCAACTACTCCGTAGCCCCCGTAAAGGGAATTGGTGGGGCCAGTCTTTTTTTCTAGGGGGCCGATGTCCAAGCCGCAGTTGGGAGGAATTGGACCTTCTCATTGGTTATGACAAAGAGATGCCAGGATTGCATGGGTCATAGAAGCTGAAATCTCCTCCGGGGCAGCCGTAGGGTCATGCAGCTCCCTGCTCTGTGGCTGGAGGGAGGGTGTTTCCAGAGCTGCCAGTCGACGATGATCCCTTTCACCACTTTGCACTGGTGTAAATGACGGACACCCCCCCCGGTGCCGGGCAATGGAGAATCAAGGCCGCTAAATGTAATGGAGGGGGGACTTTGGGCTCGGCGCGAGGGAGGAGCATAGCGGCTTTGTGGCATTGAAATACGTTTCAGGACTGAGCCGTCTTTCTCCCATCTGAAGTAACTCTTTGCAGCCTGCCTGGCTTTCCAGGGCAGTTCTGAAGAGCCTGGTCAGTGGGAAGGCTTTGGTTACCGCACGTAGCTCTCTGGAAAATAGAGAGCTACAATTTCCCCCCTCCTCCTGTGCAGCGACTGATCTCGCTGAGAGTTCCCACGTTACAGAGCTCGTCTCCGTTATTTTTAGCCTGCCTGTGGCAGGGCAGCACAGGAAGTGATCTGTAGCTGGGAGACTATTTTGCCCCCAGAAGAGGTCATGCAGCATCCTGGCAGGCCCAGAGACACCTCCGCCTCTCACGTCACTCTGTGTGGTTAGGGGGCAGGGCCGGCCTGGGCAGCTCTGCCTGTCAAACAAAAGGTTTGAATGGGCCGTTAGTGCCGGACAAGGGATGGTGCAAAAGGCCATTCTGGGATCAAGTTAGAGTCAACCGGCCTGACCAGAGCCCCCTGATCTGGAGGCCAAAGACCCCCTCTGTGCCTGGATCATGCCCCATGATGTGGCAGTTGCCCCCTTTCCGCTACCCCACCCCGAAAGGCCCTCTGATCTGCAGAGAGTGGCCGGGTCTGGGCGACACGTGTCCCCTTGCTGGCTGTGTGGAGATCAAAGCACTAGTCCGATAGCGAAAGCTTGTTAGAGAGCAGGCCAGGTTGGGGAAGACATGATGGGAGGAGAAGGGAATGGAGCCAAATGGTTGTGTCTGAACTAGGGTGACCAGACAGCAAATGGGAAAAATCTGGACAGGGGGTGGGGGGTAATAGGAGCCTCTATAAGAAAAAGACTCAAAAATCGGGACTGTCCCTATAAAATCGGGACATCTGGTCACCCTAGTCTGAACGTGAATGTCTTGCCCTCAGGGTATAGAGGAGGCAGAGAGAGTAAATACCTTTGCTTTTGAATAACATTTGCTGATGGGTTTAATGGTACAGTTGGGGTTTTTTTTTTTAAAGATTAATTCTCCTTAATATTTTCCACTTTCCTGGCCCACCCCCTGTCAAATACGAAGGCCAACGAGCATCATTGCGAGACCTCGAGTAGGCGTCACCTTTCCAGTGTAGTATCATCCGTTCACACATCCCACGTTTGTCGCCTCTGTCCTAGGCAGCAGAAGATGCCTGCTGATGGCATCAAAACAAGATTACAGTAGAGAAATACTTTCCATTAGGTTACCACAGGACTTTGACTAACCTCAAATGCTCTCTATTCTCTGTCCTCCAGCCTTCTCATTTCTTTGAGAGACGCATTGAGAGACATTTTCTTCAGAGCACTTACCGGCAGATAGACAGACACATCCACACACACACCATGTGAGGCTGTATGCTAAAAATCTTTTATCGGCCTGATTGCAGGCTTGTCTGGCACTGAGTGTGCTCTGCAGATCAACCCTGATGAATATCCTGCATTCTGTAGGTGCTACCTCTATTACCAAGGGAGTGGTAGCTCACCAGACGGGGAGAACTGGGTTCTATTTCTGGGGCTGCCTCTCTTCATGACTCAGTTTCCCCATCTGCAAAATGATTAGCTTGACCTCCTTTGTAAAGCGCTTTGAGATCTACTGATGAAAAGTCTATTTAAGCGCTAGGGATTAGTATTATTATTGTAGTGGGGGAGGATTTTCAAAGTCATTTGTGGCATTTGGAGACCCAATTCCCATTCCTTTCTAATGGGAAACGAGCGTCCATATCTCTTAGGCAGCTTAGCAAATCTCAACCAGAGTATTTAAGAGATTTAAAAATCTTTTTTTTCTTCTTCTTTCATTTCTGCCCTGTAAAGCCAGGGGCTTTAGTTACAACAAGCTTAACGGTACAGGGTTAAGAGAAAGATTAAAAACACTACGTCAAACCACTCCAGCAATGACCTGATCTTGCTCTTCTAGGAATCATAGACTTTAAGGTCAGAAGGGACCATTATGATCGTCTAGTCCAGACGTGGGCAAACTACGGCCCATGGGCCACATCTGGCCCGCAGGACCGTCCTGGCCAGCCCCTGAGCTCCCGGCCGGGGAGCCTAGTTGCCGGCCCCTCCCCCACTGTCCCCCCTCCCCCACAGTCACGCCGCCACGTGGGCCGCACTCTGGCCGGCCGCTCCCGCTGGGCAGCGTGGGGAGCGCAGCTGGCTCTGGCCGGGTGGTGCAGCTGCGAGCTCCTGCTGCTGGTAAGGGGGCGGGGTGTGGGGGGGTTGGGTAAGGGAGTGGGGGGTCCTGGGGGGCAGTCAGGGAGGAGGGGGCGGTTGGATGGGGCGGAGGTTCTGGGGAGGTGGTCAGGGGATGGGGAACAGGGAGGGTTGGGAGTGGGAGTCCCGGGGGGCCTGTCAGGGGGCGGGGGTGTGGATAGGGGTCGGGGCAGTCAGGGGACAGGGAGCAGGGGGGGTTGGATAAGGGGGTGGGATCCCGGGGGGCAGTTAGGGGTGGGGGGTCCCTGGAGGGGGTGGTCAGGGGACGAGGAGCAGAGGGCCATTGGATGGGGGGGTGAGTCCCAGGGGGGCTGTCAGGGGGCGGGGGTGTGGATAGGGGTCGGGGCAGTCAGGGGACAGGGAGCAGGGGGGGTTGGATAGGGGGTGGGATCCCAGGGGGCGGTTAGGGGCAGGGGGGTCTCGGGAGGAGCTGGTCAGGGGACAAGGAGGAGGGGGGGTTCCGATGGGTTGGGGGTTCTGAGGGGGGCAGTCAGGGGGCGGGAAGTGGGAGGGGGCGGATAGGGGGCAGGGGCCAGGCTGTTTGGGGAGGCACAGCCTTCCCTCCCTGGCCCTCCATATAGTTTCGCACCCCCAATGTGGCCCTCGGGCCAAAAAGTTTGCCCACCCTGGTCTAGTCTGACATCCTGCACAATGCAGGCCACAGAATCTCACCCACCCACTCCTGTAACAAACCCCTAACCTATGTCTGAGCTGTTGAAGTCCTCAAATCGTGGTTTAAAGACCGCAAGGTGCAGAGAATCCTCCAGCACGTGACCCGTGCCCCACGCTGCAGAGGAAGGCGAAAAACCTCCAGGGCCTCTGCCAATCTGCCCTGGAGGAAAATTCCTTCCCGACCCCAAATATGGCGATCAGCTAAACCTGAGCATGTGGGCAAGACTCACCAGCCAGACACCCAGGAAAGAATTCTCTGTAGTAACTCAGATCCCACCCCCTCTAACATCCCATCACAAGCCATTGGGCATATTTACCGCTAATAGTCAAAGATCAATTAATTGCCTTCCAGGGCTTAATGCCAGGAGCAGAAAAGTAGCTTGCTAAAAGACTGGCCCAAGACACTCCACAGCCAATTCTAACTCTTGAAGGAGGGAGTAAAACTTGCTTCCTCTTTTGTACAGGGGATAGGCCAGCCAACCAGAAAACAGCCACACCCCCACAGGGCAGATAAGCCATTCACACTGACTCAATGGGCGACCACTGGGGGATTGTGTGAGTCAGGGAGAGAGCAGGGGGCACCAGCTTCCCCTTTTCTGTTGGTGCCTCTCCCCCATGGTGGCCTCACGGGGAACCTTAGACATTGGAGAGGGAAAATATCCTGACCTGCACCATTCGCTTCTCTTCCAAGGCAGGGCTGCTGTATAAACAGGGCCATGTGCACCCACCTGTCCTGCCCAGTGGGAAGCGCTTGGGAAAACACAGTCCTGAAGAACATTGTCCTGTAGGGGAGTAACGAACCTTCCCAACCTGCTGCCAAAGGCCCAAGGTAGGACAACGAGCCAAGATCAGAGACTGGCTCTAAGGAATATCTGACAGCCTCCTTGAGGAGGATGCCTTGCTCTTTGCATCCACACAGCTGAAAGGATGTTACTAGGGAGGTTATATCAAAATCTCTATTTCACAGATGGGGAAACTGAGGCACCGATACTTGCCCAAAGACACCCAGCAGGCACGTGCCAGAGCCAGGCCCAGCACCCTGGCCCTTTGCATGTGGGCCCTGTCCACTAGACCACGTTGTCTCCTCTGCAGGGCTTGTTATTTTTACTGTTAAAGCCTTTAGGATCACCTTGTGAGCTGGGCTGGATGTCGGGAGTGTTCCTCCCGCCCCAGGCACCATTGCATTCTCTGCGAGTACCCCCTGGGACACAGAAGGCGTGTTCCTGCTTGCTCCAGTGCCTCCCTGAAGCTCCTGGAGCAGCCCCGGGGGTGGGACCACACCCCGGCGTTGCTTTGGCCATGCTGGACTCTGATTCCTTCAGGGCATATCATGCAGCACTACGTGGTGCTGTGACCCACCTGTGAATAATTCCATCCTCCCAGCTGCGGGGCCCAGTCCCGCCTGCCTCCTGCAAGTTGCTCTCTCGAAGAGACTCAGGCCTTTGGTCCATATTCCAGTCCCCCGAGGTAAAGCACAGTTCACTGGGAGACAGAGCAGCTCCAGGCCGTTGGAAATCTCAGCTCGTGTGGGGCTTTGGCTACTCAACAGGGAGGGGAAAACACCACTGGCCAAAGAATTTGGGGGTTTAGGGTGGCCCCACGTGGTGACACCTACCCCCATTTCAGCTTTTCTTTATCCCTGGGGAGTCAGGGAGCACCCCACCCCCATCCCCAAGCATGTAAACCCCACATCCTTGGTGGGGGCCACCTGATTTAATAGAAAGAACAAAGTTACATACAGAAAATGATCACTAGGGGGAGCCAAGTTGCTTGATATTTCGGCAGCAGTCACTTGGTTTGGGAGCTTGCTGGCAATAAAAGCCTGCAGCCAATTAGCTTTGTCCTGCCCTTCCGGCCCAGGCAGGGGGAAGCCACATTTAGGCCGCTTGGTCTTTTGGGTGCACTTTTGCCACCCCTGGTGTTTTGCCTCTGTCGTTCGGGTGTGTATCGCTTTAAGAGCAGCCAGGCTCTGCCATTCAAATAAGATCTGATTTTGAGAAGGGCTGGCCTTCTGGAACCTCTCAGCAAACGGGCCGGGCCAGCCCCTCGTGGCTGGAACAGCAGCATCCAGTCCAAGGGCTGCAAAGTTAACCCGTCCACACACAACTCTTAACTCCAGCGCGGTCGTGCACTTAACTCAACCTGGCTGGCCCGAGAGGGGGTATAGGCTGAAACTCCAGTGAGCACACCTCATCAGCTGCTCCCATAACCACGCTGCAAGGTGGACACAGGTTTGAGGCCAGTCCTCATTGAAGACTCCTCAATCTCCCTTACCCCCATTCCCCCCACCCGGTGCCTGGAAAGGACAGACAAGACCTCGCACAATTCACAGGGAAAAACTTGGTAGAGCTCCCCAGCTTACTGCATTCCAAGGGGCGCCTGGGATGTGCTCCCCCTCCCCTGCAGTCTGAGTACCACGTAGGAGTGAGTGCAGGGCCCGTGTGGACCCAGCAGGGCCCGTGTGGACCCAGCAGCTCGAGGGTTATTTCACAGCGTGGCCGCTCTCCCTTGAGAGGAGCGAGGAGGCGAGTGTAGCTAACTCAGCAGTGGAGACAGCCCCCGGGGGCTGCAAAGCCAGCAGGGCTCCTATTCAGGCACTGACCCACCAACTCTGTGTGCCTTAGTGAGAAGGGGGGGGGGGGGAGGAGGCAGCTGCATTTGTTCCAAGATGAGCTTGGTGATGTGGGTGTCGTCCTTTCACAAGAGCTACAAACCCGCCTGCTCTCTCTCGCCTGTCACCTGGGGATTAGATTTCTAGAGAAATAAGAACTTGTTTCCTCTGGAAAGTTTCAGGGGAAATGAAAAGGTGCTAGGTTGACTCAATCTGAGAGCCCGAGAGGCCGGATCCCATGGGCAGCCGGCTCACTTTGCTCATCAGAAGCTTCCCGCGGGATCCTTGCGGCTCACCGCACCTCCCCACTCAGCTGGGCGTTACGAGCCTCCACCAACCCAAATATAACCACCACCAAAGCAAGCAAGCATGCTGGGATAGGGTGCAGGGGAGGTCACAGGGGAGGTTGGAAAAACTGTCCCCCAAAAGTCACAGCAGCGAGAGGTCACGCCAGCTCAGCAACTTGGGCGGGAATAGCCAGGGGGGTTCCTTTGGCCAAAATTTGCCATCGAGTTTGGGACGTTTTGAGACATTCTCCTTCCGCTTTCGCCCCCCCCATTTGCAGTGAGAGAACTCTGTATGTGTGTGTGTGTGTGTGTGTGTGTGTCTGTGCATGCCTGTCCATGCGTGTGGCATGTGTCTGCAGGAGAGGTCTGCATAGGGGGGTATCTGTGGGTGCCGATAGACACGCTGTGCATTACGCGCACACAGATTATGTTAAAAGAACATGAAGCTTGCAAAAGCAAGCAGCCAGCTGTCCGGAAAGGCCAAGGTGAAACCTGTTTACACGACTGTCACACTGCCCTCTCCAGCAGCTGCACCGAGTGTGTGCAACCCTCCCTCCCCCCTCTGACACACTGGACCAAATGATCCCTAGACCCCCAACCAGCCTCTTCCCGCCAGCCTGCTGGGGCTGACAAGGAACTGGGGTCAGAAGAAGAAGGGGACAGGTGGGGGGACACACGAGGCAAAGGCTGAGATGGAAAAGGGAAGCATTGGCCTCAGGGTCGAAGGGAAGGGTTGCAGGAGGGCATAGGTGTGCAAGGGGTGGCCTAGGAGGGAGGGCCAGGGGCTTCTTATCCCTGGTAGCTGCAAACCCCCTTGTGAGGTCCCGGAGGGTCCCGCAGGGGTGGATTTGAGAGCGACAGAGCCCCTGACTCCAACTCTGCAGGAGTTGTGGGGGGAGGAGTCTGGCTGGCTCTTTTCCCCCCTTTCCCTGTTCCCGGCCCCCCGATTCCCCCAGCTGCCCCTGCTGAGGTGAGGACTCTCCCACTCAGATCCAGTGGGGGGGAGGTGGCAACTGTGGTTTTTAACCCTCTTTTCTGAGCTGGAAATGACAAATGGGGGAGCGGACAGAACTTCCCTTGCTCCACAATCCAGGGGTCCATGTGGGCCCCAATCCTGGCTCCTTCCATTGCCCCTGGGGGGGGGGTGTTTTTCCCCCTCAACTCTGCGTTCCCGTCAGGCTGGGAGGTGGGAGAGGTTGCTGGTCCGTGGGGCTCAGAGACACAATCTCCATGGGCAGCAGAGGGTTAGAAAGCCCCCGGCTCCGCTCTCAAGGGAAATGGACAGGATCCAACCCCACAGGTGCTCGCTGGATGGATCCTGCATACGGCGATGGGAGCATCATGGATGAACAAGCCCCGAGAAGGGAGTGGAGGGGGAGCTGGGGCCTTCCCCTGGGGAGGGGCAGGAAGGGGAAGGTCCCCGGGCTCTCTGGGCCCCAGAACTGGCTGGCAGGAGAGGCAAAACCAGGCCCCTTGTTCCCGCTGGGATCCTTTGCCAGGTTTTCTCTCTTGCTTGCTGCCATTAAGCTCCGCCTCCAGGCCACTTGGGAGTGGGCGGGAATTCCCTATATATAGGCTGGTCCATAGCTCAGCTGTAGGCTAGTGCTTGGGTGGTGGCCAATTTAGCCTGTGTCTGTAGAAATAACACCAGTGCCATCCGCCCTTTGTCTCCCTCTCAGAGAGGGACGCCTGTGGTAATTCCTTGCCAGTGAGGCAGTGAGTAGGCTACGGAGCTCCTGGCTTCCCAGGCATATGATCTCAGCTGGGGGAGCCTTGGCAGAGGCTGGGGAAGGCGAGTGAGCTAACTGCAGTGGGGCTCGGGGGCAGAGCTGAGCAGCTCCCTGCCCTCTCTGGGAGCTCACTGGTGACCCTCGAAGCCTGAGCCCATGAAACCCCCAGGGCCATGCATGACACCTGCACATGAATCCACTAATCCGCAGCCTGAGTGCAGACACTAGCCCTGGGCTCTAAAGCAAAGGAATGCCCCGTTCCTCTCTTAGCTGGGGAATAGAGGGCAGCATTGGTCTGCCCAAGCAGGGCACGCTCCATGGAACCCAAACCAGCCCAGAACTGTGTGCCCAGGCTCAGGATGTGAACTGCGGTATCACAGCTAAATCCCAGCTAAATTCCCCCTGGAGGGGGATGCTGCCCTCGGGCTCTGGATACTGGGTTGCATTCCTGGGTCTGCTGCTGGGTGACCGAGCGGAAGTCCTTTCCCCTCTCTGTAACCTCTGTTTATGTCCTATGGGGATAATGCTGCCTGTGTACAGTGCTTTGAGATGTATGGATGGAAAGAGCTATGGAAGAGCTCAGCATTGTTATTTAATCCCTCCCCGGCTGCTGTGTCAGCTAGTGAGCGGATTCCTGTTCACTTCCTGTCCCAAACTGTTGTGTTGCACTGCTGTTAAACCCCCAGCCTGTCCCACCCCAGTTGCAGCTGCATTCCAATAGGTGAGGGAAGATATCACAGTTTGCAAAGCCTGTGGGGCTAGAGAGATGCTGGGGGAGCAGAGATGGTTATGGTTATCTCTTTGTGTAGCTACTCCAGAGACCACACAGGGGTTTGGGACGGGAAGGGCAGGGGGAGATAGGTATCATACAGCAGCCTGCATATCCCACCGGGATGTGCCGGGGGAGGGGGGAATAGGGGTGATAGCCAGAGACAGAGGGGGGAAATAATGCACCATGTACATTAGGGGCAGAGTTTGCCAGGAGATGGCAGCAAGGCATGAATGAGACAGCGGTGACTTCAGGGCCAGCAAGTGGCAGGCAGCTTGCCTGTGGGACTGGCTGGCTCAGGGACTGGGATATGGGGCCTTTCCCTTGTCGAAGGTTTTAGTTCTTATCTAGCATCTGGTCAGAGGGGCTGCTGGCTCAGTGCATAGGGAAGGGGATATGAGAGATGTTTCTGCTTTCAGAGGCACTGGGTCCAATCTAGCCCCAGGGCAGGGGACTGGCTGGTTCAGGGGGTCTGGGACTGGAATATGAGGCGTTTCCCCTTCAGAGGGTGCCAGTTCCAATTCAGCCTCAGCACCTGAAAGTCATTCTTATCTGACATCCAGTCAGCAGCCCCACCTGAAACAAGGTGCTGGGTCTCCACTTGGGCCGGACAAGCACCCATATCTCGCACACTCTCCCATCTCCATTGGGAGGAACTGCCCCTCCTTGTTGGCAGCCTTAGCGGAGAGGCCAAGGAACCAGGGAGATGGAGCACCCTTCACCTCTATAAAGGGGAGCTCTTTCCAGAGCAGGGCTAAGGCCTAGGGCGTGGTGGGATGCTGTGTGTCGAGGGGACGCTTTCCCTGCCATCGAGCCCATATTTGCTACTTCAATGAGATTTGGGCTCCCGAACTTGTTAAGGCTCCTCTGAAAATTCCAGCCTGGAGTGTCCTGAGATCCTTGAATGGATGGTGCCTCATAAGGCAAAGACATTTATTAATGATATGACTGTCCATTGCCCAACCAGGAACCACGAGCGAATTACAATTTCAGTGCAAACTCACTTCTCCTGAATACTCCTGTGCCTTTAGTTTAACTCAGTAGCACCTCCGATGGACAATGTACGGCCCATGCTCTGTGTACTGCTCCTTTCGAATCCAACACGACTGGAAGTTCTTCAAGGAAGCCAGGATGGAGCCTCCAGTCCAAGCAGCATAATTCCTCAGCGGGATGGAGGAAACTCTCAGCTTGATGTTAGCTGGCACTTTCTGAAGGAGCTCACTGGTAAACCTCTTCTCCAGCCCCTCAAAGAGAGAGGAACCTCCACAGAGAAGTACATTTTGGTACATATCTCTCCTGGCTTCTTTGGGAACTTTATTTAAGCTTCTCTGGGCCATGGTGTGGATGCCCACAAGGGAAACACCGGGCATCTTGGGGGGGTTGAATAATCTCTCTGGGCACTGGAATCGCTCTTTCCCTAGGCTGATGATCTGGCCGTCCGGCAGCTGGAAATCTACCATGTATTCCTCGTTGGGAAGATTGCACTCGCTTTCAATGTCAGCAGGGACGTAGCAGAACTTATGCTTGATGTATTCCACAATATGCATCATCCTCTCATTAAACGCATGCCCAGTGTCCCTGAGAAGCTGTAGCAGAAAGGAGGTCAAGTGAGATCCGGCAAGATCCATTCTCTCAATGGCATGTGGCAAGTTATAACCGTCAAGGACCGGTACAGTGTGGGTCACTGCATAACCCGTATCTACCACCAAGCCACTGATTTTCCCATGGGCATATACCGACAAGACAGAGTGATAAGCAATGTACATGCCAGGAGAGTTCAGAGATTCAAACACCACTTCCACCATCTTCTCTCTGTTGGTGGTAGGGCTGAGGGGTGGATCTGACATCAATAGAGCATGCTCTTCTGGAGGAACTTTAAGGTCATGATAGAACATGTGTCTCCAGAGGACTTCTGCTGCCTCCCAATCGATGATGATGCCATTCCTCACAGGAAAAATGATCTCTGCATTGGGTTGCAGTCGGGCTCTCTCTCCAACAAAAGTGTCTGGTCCGGTCCTTTCAGACTTTATTGACCCCTCTGAAAGATGGCCGACCAAAGTACCAACAATGGATTTGGGTTTCTGCTGCCCAGCAAACCCTCCTTTACAGCTCCCAGTACCTGTTTCTATCACAACGGCTCCTGTCTTCTTCACAACAGGGCGGTCTTTCGCAGGGGAACTAGACCACTCTCTAGTGAACCTGCTTTCTTCTGCTGCTCCTTTAGCCTTGAGGTACTTATCTGGAGAATGGGCCCCAGATCTTAGAGAGGGGCTCCTTGTCCCTAGACTGCCTGATTGTGAATTCATTGACCTTGAAGTCACCATTTCCTCGTTCATCGTTCTTGGAGTCATGGGGTCTGGACTAGATAGTCTTGAGCTACCTATCCATGGACTGTCTGAAGACATTCTAGTGGAGGCAGAAACAACCTCCCTAAAGGTAAAATGGGAAGTGGCTTTTAGGGGAGTTAGCTTAGTTCCAGGACAGGTTTGATCACTGTTGTCATAGTGAGAACTATGACATCATTCCAGCTTCTTCAGTGAAGCTGTTTCAACAGGATACGCTGATCACAATGGATGATGCATTTCCCCAACCTGGTGGTTTGGCTGACTGTGTTAACATTCCATTCCCTTCTGGTTCCTGTTTGCCTTCATTCTCTGCCTTTCTTCCATCCCTGCCCATCTGATCTGAAATGAGACTTTTGTTGTTCGTTTTTCACTGTATCTTTCTGACCCCATTTGTACTTGACCTAACCCATTGTGCCTGTTTCATTTTTTTAACTAATAGCTATAGGATAAAGCTAGAAGTTGAATTAACCAGTCTTTGGGCCAAAGGAACCCAATATAAAGTGTCTGCTTCGTGATCCTTTCAAAGAGCTTTATACTGATATCAGTTGAATGTTGGTAGCATTATTTTAAAGGAGCAAAAAGATAATTCACCATTAACACTGTTGTAACAAAGTGTACAAATGGTAATTGGCGGGAATTGAACGAAGGACTGTTAGCAGCAAAGCTGGTATTATCAAAGGGGTACAGGGGAATAAGGGAGGGATAGCTCAGTGGTGTGAGCATTGGCCTGCTAAACCCAGGGTTGGGAGTTCAATCCTTGAGGGGGCCATTTAGGGATCTGGAGCAAAAATCTGTCTGGGGATTGGTCCTGCTTTGAGCAGGGGGTTGGACTAGATGACTTCTTCCAACCCTAATATTCTATGATAAGGGCCTGACTTCCATGAAACATGGGCATCTAACTCCCTTTAACTCTGTTGACAGTCCCAGGCCCAGTCTCTGCCACTTGAGCCAACTGAGAACTCCTCTAGTTGTGAGAAAGTAGCCAGCTATCCTCATCTCTGGGACTGCCAATTGGAGGGAGACATGGGTTGAGGGCTGCACCAATGCCAGTTTTTAAAGGTGTTTAAGTGTCTAAAGATGCAGATAGACCTCTAATGGGATATTCAAAAGCACTTAGGTGCCTTTAAAAATCAGTCCCTAAAACAATGGATTATTCTCTCCAACCTTTAAAAAACAGGAGACTGCAGGACACCCTACCTGCGCTGATCCCCCTGACCACCAGGTGTCACTACTGCACCGCAGACAGTTGCAGCTATAGCAGAAAATGACGGGTGTCAAGCGACCAGCACCACTGGCCTTTTTGATGATTTCTTTTAAATATTGTAAGTGTGTTGAGGGCTTGTAAAGGGCGACAGCTCTGGAGACAGAGTTAGTTAGTATTATGACAGCAGCATCCAGAAGCCGTGGCTGAGATATGGCCCCACTGTGCTAGGTGCTGTACAAAAAACATGGTGAAAGAGACAAGCGCTGCTCTGATGAGCTTACGATTTAAATCGGCAAGGTGGGGACACACAGAGGTAAGAGGGGAAAGAGAGGATGTGACTCGCCCTAGGACACACAGCAGCTCAGTGGCAGGGCAGGAAACAGACCCCGGGCCAAGGCACTGTCTGCTGGACCATGCAGCCTTTGAGGAAGGTTTTCTGTTAAACCACAGCAAAGCACATCCCGGGCAGCAGCATTGCAAGCTTCCTCTGTGCCCCCAGTCCTGGCCTGGGCGGCGGGGCTCAGGTTACAGGCGTCCTGCTGGGGCTGAAGCTCTTGGGCTTCCTGGTGGGGCTCGGGCTTCGGTCCCCCCTACTGGGGTCGTGTAGTAATTTTTATTGTCAGAAGGGGGTCGCGGTGTAATAAAGTTTGAGCAGCCCCGCTCTAATGGAGGGGGGTCAGAAAGCTACAGCTCAGGCAAAGCTGCCCTCAGAATCTGTCCCGTGTCCTGAGAACCATGCGGTCGTGTGCTGAGGTGGGTCGGGTGTGTTGTGTTGGCTTGAGATTTCGTAAACCAGCCGGGGGAAAGGTGGCCCACCAGGGCTTTGCCATCTCTAATTGCTATGGATTGCCTGAGCCAGCTCCTACAATGTGTAACTCTTTGAACACTTACTGAAGATTGTTTGTACTGAACTCCCCCCAGAGATGAGGGTCCCATCTGGGAAGGCAGTGTGGCCTAGTGGGCAAGCCACTTCCCCAATCGGTGCCTCGGTTTCCCCACCTGCAAAATGGACACTGACTTCCTTTGTAAAATGCTTTCCGACTTACGGATGTAAGGGCTATGGACCATTATTGTGGTGCTAGGTGCTGTACAGTCATAAAGCGGGAGACACGTCCTACCCCAAAGAGTTTACAATTTACATAGTCAAAACAGGCAGAGGGTGGGAGGGGAAACAGAGGCACAGAGCTTTGCCCGAGGTCACAGAGCTGATGAGTGATAGCGTCAGGAGCAGAACCCAGGTGTCCTGGCTTGCCACCTGCTACCCTTTTGTCTGCAAGGTTCATTGTCTCCATTATTACATTTATTTACTTCTCCCATTTGTTCTGCGGTCTGACGCTCTGAATAGCAGAGATTATAGTGACAGACACAAAAATGTCAGCACCGACAAGCAGTAAACCAGGGTGGGGCTCTGACAGAATACTCTGGAAAGGGCAAGTGTTGCAATTGGTTCTTATCTCAGATGAACGTTTCCATGATGCCTCCTGAGGCATGGCTGATCCCTTTGACCGGCTCTGAGGCCCTGGAATGGAGCAAGGCCATTTTAACGAGTGGGGCAACAGTAAAAAGATCAGACCCCTATTCTACATGCCCTATTATCCTGGCTCTGGTAGTGGCCAATAGCCAATGATTCAAAGAAGAAAAAATAATCCCATAATGCACCTGACTAGCTGTGGAGTTCTGTAAATAAGAACATAAGAACAGCCATACTGGGTCAGACCAAAGGTCCATCCAGCCCAGTATCCTGTCTACCAACAGTGACCAATGCCAGGTGCCCCAGAGGGAGTGAACCTAACAGGTAATGATCAAGTGATCTCTCTCCTGCCGTCCATCTCCACCCTCTGACAAACAGAGGCTAGGGACACCATTCCTTACCCATCCTGGCTAATAGCCATTCATGGACTTAACCTCCATGAATTTATCTAGTTCTCTTTTAAACCCTGTTATAGTCCTAGCCTTCACAACCTCCTCAGGCTAGGAGTTCCACAGGTTGACTGTGCGCTGTGTCAAGAAGAACTTGCTTTTATTTGTTTTAAACCTGCTGCCCATTAAATAGAGGTTGGAGGGGATGCCTTCCTGATCCTTCAAGCTCTCAGTTTAAGCCCTGAAGCATGAGGCTTAATTAGCACCCTGAACTCTATAAATGACTGTGCTGGGTTCTCCTTGCCCCACTAGCTGGGCTTCAGGTCAGAGTGGCATGGCAGAGGCAAAGGAAGGAAATGGCTAGTGGAAGTTTTAGGGGGTGGTACAGCCTCTAGCCAGCGCTAGGGGAGTGGGCACTCCTGGGTGAGGATTCTGGCTGCAAGGGAAAGGATTGCTGGATTTTAAGCCAATGTGGTCTATTCCCCCACACTCAGTAGCCCTGGCATTTTGTTCATATTGATTAGAAACCTAGGGCTGTAGTGTTCCAACCCTCTGCATTCAGCTGTTGCAATGCAAGATGTGAGCTGAAGGTGTTAGCCGGAGCTGGACTGCAGAGGAGGCGGGAGAAGGGGGTCAGAAGAGTCCAGGCCCGTGGAAAAAAATGGCACTTAAAACCTTCCTCCCAGATCATTTCCTGTTAGGAACTTGTGAAGGGTTGTGCCACACGGGCAGTGAAAGGGTTAAGTGGAGCCAGGGAGCAATTAGTGAACCTAGTTGCACCTGGAGGGTGGGCCAGGCCCAGTTCAGAACGAGTGCTAGCTGGGGAGTGAAGGGAGCCATAGGCCTTGGGCTCCTTTCCTGAGACGGGCACATGGGAGAGAGGGGTCAGGTGCTCCTGTATGAGCCCCGTCCGGAGTGGACAAGCTGGCCCTCTGGGGAGACATCCCTCAGGACAAGGACTCAGCAGAGCTTGGAAAGGGCTGAGGCAGGGTGAGGGCAGGATGTTATCCAGGGAGGCAGCCAGGAGGCTGAGGGGAGCTAGGACTGTAGGAAGCCCTGGGGGAGGAGAGCCCAGAGTGAGGACTGAAGTCCCGGCCTTCGGCTATTAGATAGTTGTTTGCAGGGAGAGTTTTGACACCATTGGAGGGGTCGGCCTGCACGTGAGCTGAGCCATTGAGAAGAAGCAGGCCATGGCCTGGGCAACAGCAGTTGTCCGCCGGGTGCACCAGAGGAGGAGAGCCAGCCACCCCAGTGAGTCAGTTTTTCTCAGGGGAAGGATACATTACTAAAAAAATAGAGGGAATCGATGTTTAAAATCCGGAGGCGTGGCTGGAAAGCCCCACATTACAGGTTTTTTTTTTTTTTTTTTTGCTTACCAAAGCCCGTGGGAAGCAGTGTGTGAGTTCAAGTAGGAAGCAAAGAGGTTAAGGCACTTGCTTAGGGTTTGGCAAACTCGGGTTCAAGTCCTTGCTCTGCCACCGACTCCCTGTCTGGCCTTGGGTGAGTCAGCTAGTCTCTCTGTGCTTTAGTCCCCCCTCTCTAAAATGGGGATAATAAGCGTTTCTGTACTGCACATAGGTGTTATGAGAATAAAAACACTCAAGCGAGAGGGCTGTATACGTGCCTGAAATAGAACTGCCCTAAAGCTGCTTTAATTTACACCGGAGGATGGGTAGACTCCTGCGAGGCCCAGAAACAGGGGCCCTCTGTGCCTGTCTTGAGCACAGAGAATCATCAGCCCTTATATGTTTTGTCCTATGCCTCGCAACACCAGGCAGGCACCAATGGCTTATTGCTTAATCCCAGCCCAGATGCCAGCCAGTCCCTTTGGAATTCTGTGCCTCCAGATGGGATTTTTCGCCGGATACAGGGTGTGGAATGCAATCCCTGTAACTCAGCACTGCCATCCAATTTCATTACCTGCCCGTCCACCCTGCACCCCGATGAGCCAGTCGGAGTAGTAGTGACCGATGCCACCAGGTGAGTTTTTAACTCCTTCTTTCCTCCAGCTTATAACTTTTTTGCATACGCATAACTCAGAACCCACTGAACTTTCACCATTTGACATTGTCATAGAATCATAGAATATCAGGGTTGGAAGGGTCCTCAGGAGGTCATCTAGTCCAACCCGCTGCTCAAAGCAGGACCAACCCCAACTAAATCATCCCAGCCAGGGCTTTATCAAGCCAGGCCTTAAAAACCTCTAAGGATGGAGATTCCACCACCTCCCTAGGTAACCCATTCCAGTGCTTCACCACCCTCCTCGTGAAAAAGTTTTTCCTAATATTCAACCTAGACCTCCCCCACTGCAACTTGAGACCATTACTCCTTGTTCTGTCATCTGCCACTACTGAGAACAGCCGAGCTCCATCCTCTTTGGAACTCCCTGTGACGTTGGACTCCATATGATTTTATGAAAATATGCTAATGAGTGTGAATATAGTGTAACTGGAATGTGCTTCATGCAAAAGGTCTCTTGTAAGGTATCATTACAAAGCTTATAATATACTGAATGTGGTCATCCTATTTTTATAAATTTATCATTTTTGTATCCTAAAACTAAAAATATAAAATATAACTCTAAGGTCCTATTGTAATTATGCAAAGTGTGGGCCATTAATGGTGGTTTGGAATCTTGATGGCTCCCATCAACTAGGACAATTGGTTATAAATGGCTCTGTTTACTTGCAAGCCATCCTGTGAGTCAGGCCAGGAAGAATGAAGGTTTGGGGTCTCACAGGACATGTGACCATGTCACCTGGTACTGGAATCCATCTTAAACCTGGTGCTTTTCCATTTAGAAGGAGGGGTGGGGACCCAAGAAGAAAAAAAGATTCCTGCCTTGTGCCAAAGCTGTATAAGGGGGTGGAACAGAACAAAGGAAGTTCCAGTCCTGAGAAATCCCCTAGTTACCATCTGAGCTGGAGCTAACAAAACCTGTACCAGGGAAAGGATTGGGCCCAGAGTAGGAAGGAGTCCAGTCTGTGAAAGAAGCTTATTGGAACATCTCTGAGGGTGAAATTTACCTGTATTCAGTTTCCTACTATATTAGGCTTAGACTTGCCTGTTTTGTTTTATTTTGCTTGGTAACTTAATTTGTTCTGTCTGTTATTACTTGGAACCACTTAAATCCTACTTGTTATATTTAATAAAATCACTTTTGCTTATTATTGAACCCAGAGTTAGTGACTAATACTCGGGGGAGCAAACAGCTGTGCATATCTCTCTGTCAGTGTTCTAGAGGGCAGACAACTTATAAGTTTACCCTGTATACGCTCTATACAGAGTAAAATGGATTCATTTGGGGTTTGGATCCCATTGGGAGCTGGGTGTCTGGGTGCTGGAGACAGGAGCACTTCTTAAGCTGTTTTCAGTTAAATCTGCAGCTTTGGGGTGCGTGGTTCAGACCCTGGGTCTGTGTTGGAGCAGACTGGCATGTCTGGCTCAACAAGGCAGGTTCTGGAGGCCCAAAGTGGCATTAAAAACGGGCTCAGAGGCAGTCTCAGCACATCAGGTGACAGTCCCAAGGGGGTTTCTGTAATTGAACCTCACACCCCCCTTCAGGTAGTTGAAGGCTGCTATCAAATCCCCCCTCACTCTTCTCTTCTGCAGACTAAATAAGCCCAGTTCCCTCAGTCTCTCCTCATAAGTCATGTGCCCCAGCCCCCTGATCATTTTCGTTGCCCTCCGCTGGGGACTCTCTCCAATTTGTCCACGTCCCTTCTGTAGTGGAGGGACCAAAACTGGACGCAATACTTCACACCCAAACCACCAAGAGCCTGTCACGAAATAATCTGTGAAATGTTCTGCTTGAAGTCAATGACCTGGCAGAGCCAGGAACTGACTGGATCTCCTCAATCCCAGTCCACAAGGCCATCCTTCCTCTGGGCCCTGAGAGCACATCCGGTGTTCTGTAAGCTACGTGCTTAAAGAGCCCCATGCATCTCTGTCAGCCGATGGCACTGGAGGCAGGGCATCGGCTGGGAGGGGAATGCACCTGGCACTCTAGTAGGAAGTTGGACTAGCTTGGTTTAAGCTGGTCGGTAAGAAGGGTGTGTGGAGCCCGGAGTGTTGCCAAAAAGCTAACTTCCAAGATAAGGCAATTGTTTTCACAGATCAACCCCCTCATTCCCTCCCTGGCCCACAGGCCTAGGGGAATAGCTCTAACAGTGCTGCAAGCCCGAGGACGGACAGCGCAGCAAACAGTGGCCGAGGGAAGGGGAGAGGCAGAAAATAAGGAGCAGGGATCCCTTCACCAAGGAGACGTAGGGCTCTGTAGCGGAAGCCAGGGACAGGCATTATGTGCCTGTCTAACTCTTTGGGACTCGGATTCTGAGTCCTGTGCTAGGTGAGGCATTGGTAGTTGCTAAGCTCTGTGCAGGGCTGCTCGTAGGGGCAGTTGTCCTCAGTGCAAACTTCCGGTGGTGCCAAATCAGAATCTGGATGGGCTGGGGTGCCAAATCCTGCCTTTTTTTCTTGGACTGTCAGCTTGGGGGTGGGGGCGATGCGGAACAGTTTTTTTTATTTTTGGTTTTGGTTTTTTGTTTTTGTTTTGCCCTGGGTGGCAAAACATCTAATGCCGACCCCAGCTCTGCAGTTCCTTCCCTCTCGGAGGCTGTTGTCCTTCTCTGTGTCACTAATCCAGAGGCCAGGGTGCAGGAATCACCAGGTGGAAGTCTCTGGCCTTTGATCAGAAAGACGTCAGACGAGATATGCACAATTATTTTGATCAACCGCCTCCTAATAGGGGGTGCTCCAGTCTGATGTCTGGGAACTAAGGTCTGACCACAGTCCAGTCAGAGGTGGGACTGTGGCTTTGATCTAGTAGCTTGGGTATAACTACAGGTGCTGCAGTTACACCTCTGAGTGCAGTGTAGACGTAGCCTTAGAACTCGACTGGTCCTGCTGTGGTGGTGCCCACCTCCTCTGTGAATCAGGCACAGAGGTTGATCCACACCAGGGGTGGAAAAACTATGGCCTGGGGGCCACATCCAGCCCTCCAGGTGTTTTAATCTGGCCCTCGAGTTCCTGCCAGGAAGTGGGGTCCAGGGCTTGCCCCACTCCGCACGGCTTCTGGAAGCAGCAGCGTGTTCCCCCTCTGGCTCCTATGTGTAGGGGCAGCCAGGGGGCTCTGCACACTGCCCCCGCCCCAAGTGCTGCCCCCGCAGCTCCCATTGGCTGGGAACCACAGCCAATGGGAGCTGCAGGGGCGGTGCCTGTGGACGGGGAACCGCGCAGAGCCGCCTGGCTGCACCTCCGCCTAGGAGGGGGGACATGCTGCTGCTTCTGGGCCCTGCTTGATGTAAGCACTGCCTGGAGCCTGACCCCCTCTCGTGCCCCAACCCCCTGCCCCAGCCCTGATCCCCCTCCTGCCCTCTAAACCCCTTATCCCCAGAGCCTGTACCCCCAGCCGGAGCCCTCCCGCACCCCAACCCCCAATTTTGTGAGCGTTTATGGCCTGCTGTACAATTTCCATACCCAGATGTGGCCCTCGGGCCAAAACGTTTGCCCACCCCTGATCCACACTGACCAATGGTCACATAGACCCAGTGAATATACAGCATAGTTCTACACTGGGCTGCTTGAGGACGTCCATTGCAATAGATGGTGCAGGGGGGAATCTCTAAAGAGAAATCTGGTCGTGGCAGGCGGCTCTAATTTGAATGCAGTGTGTGTTGCTTGCCGCCTGCTCCAATCATGCGCTGCACTGCCCAGCAGTGGCCAGGAGATGGCAGGAGACACTGGCACGCCTATGAATTCATGCAGCTTTGTCTCTAGCCCCAGCTCAGGAATGCTTCCCACCCAGGAGCCAGCACCTCTCTTCTCACAGGGCTTGCCACGGAGAAGCTGAAGGGCTGGACTGACAGCCAGGTCGGTCGCCCGCCCCGAGCAGGGAGCTCAGCAAGGGTACACAGGCAGCCGTGCCCATAAGCTGAAATGTGGCGGACAGAGAGTGAGTCACAGGGAGGGTATTTGTGGGCGATTACGGTGTGGTGTCAATGAGCGTGTAGGAGGCCCTCTGCCAAACACCTGTCAGCTTGCTGAGGTGCAGGCTCAAGGAGGGGACGTGAGTATCCTCTGCAGAATCAGCCCAATTCTAGGAAATTCCTGCCCCGGCCAACTTCTACTTGGCTACAGACTGTTCGAAATCACAGTGTGGCCTATATTTATCAGAGGAGCACCTCCCACCTCAAATCAATAGCAATAGGGGAGTCCCTGCGGGGTAAAGTAGGGGGCTCAGCTGATAGACTGAGGGATCTGTGCAGCTGCATGGAGGGACCGTTAGGTCCGTGCTCCCCTCCAGAAAGCTGTACCCAGGCACCTTCAGCACCCCACTCATGGCCCTGTGTCACTTTTATTCAGACCCACCTCCCCGGCATTGCTCCGGTTCTGGGAACCTCCACAGAGCTTGGCCTGTGCACTGCGGTCAATCTAACCGGAGAGCTCTCCGTCTCACCTGGAAGTTGTCTGCTCCCATCGCCGTGGTCTCTAGGGGCTTGTCACAGGGCCTGAATGGGTGGGTTGCTGCGTCCGTCACTCAGCTGCACACTGAAGTTCCTTTATTGATTCTGCTCCTCCATGACTTCTTGGGGGGGGGGGGGCGGCACAGAACATCAATGACCAACTAGCACGTTCAGGGGCTGTCAGCACCGAGAGTGAGGCCAGCCAGTGCCCACGGACTAGCCCCCACCCCCAGCACACTATATAAATGGGATAAAGAAGGAAGAGCCAGTGTCTTGTTGCCTTCATGGGGGGTGAGGATTGAGGAGACAGAACCCAGGAGGAGGGTAGAGGTTGGGGTAGCTGAACTCGTTGGGCAGATGCAAGGCTGGGTGGGGGCTGAATTGATGTGGGGGGCAGGGCACGTAGATGTGAGTGCTGGGTGGGGGAACAGGATTGACTTGGAGGTTGGGGGCAGAGGTGGGGGTGAGAACTCCTGCGGGGGGGCTGAACTCATCTGGGACAGCGGGCACCATGAAGCGTGTCTCGGACACACGCTGAGGATGGGCAGGGGGAGTGCACAGTGGAAAGCCAGAGTAGCAAACACAACGTGGTCATTTTAAAAAAAGGCATCTCTTGGCTTTCTGGGGGATCCGACTCGGGCCTTTTGAGCTCTTGAGGCCGTCAATACTGGGACTGAGAGAGCAACGCAGCACAAACCAGGCAGCTTCTCACGCTGCTCGACCACCTGGTACCAAAGGGCGAGGTCAAGCGTCAGTCCTGGCCCGCCGTGCCCTTCGCTTTCCCACTCCTGTCTCACCCCGCTGTGCCAGTCCTGGGTCTGTCTTGAGCAGCTTGTGCCCGTGGCTGGCTCGTACCAAGACAGTAACGGGCAAACGTTGGCCAAGGAGTCCGACGACTCAGGGCAGCAGGTGGGGATGTGGTGCAGAGGATGCCCAGAGAGTCGTGAGCTGTGATGCTCCCTATTGGAGGGCGGCTGAGGAAGAAGCAGTTTGGAAGATGTGCAGACTTGCCCCACACACACACACACACACACACACACACACACACACACGTACTGTCAGCTGGAAGGCTAATGACACAGGTGACTGGTGGGCGTTGCCAAGGTGTTTGCTGCAAAGCTAAATTCTTGCTCTGGGCAAGAAGAAACATGACAAAAACCATCCAGCCGTGCACACTTTCTCAGCTCCCTTCTCCGTGCTGGGGGAGGAGCCCCTTTCTCTCTCTTGCTTAGAATCTTGTCCCTGCCTTAGTAATGATTTAAAGCACAGAATTGTTGTGGGTGGGTTGGATGTAAGTCTCCCCACGCGGTAAGACAGAAGCTCCACGCGTGACTCGGCCTGTTGGGCCCGGGGTGGTTCTGTATCGCACGGGAGGGTGTCTCCACGCTGCAGCTGGCAGCGAGCCCCCCTGGTCCGGGTGAACAGACTCGCGCTAGGAGGGCTAACCGTTGCAGCTTGGGCACGTAAACGCACCCAATACCCTAGGCCTGGGAGCCTGAGCTGCAATTCTATATTTAGCCTGCTTGCTCTAGCCCTGCTAGCAGGAGTCTATCTGCCCCTTAGAGATTCCAGCGCTCCCTAAGCTCTGTGGGCGGGGGTGGTGTTAAGCTCTGCCTGGGAGAGCTGCTGACTAGGTGTGGAGGCAGAAGAGAGTAGTGGTTGGAGGAGAGGACTGGAGCCAGGACTTGGGGGTTCTAGTCCCAGCTTCTGTGACTTGGTTGTGCGACCCTAGGAGCTTCACGGCATTACAAATAAACCCTCCCCGGCCTTTCTCCCTGCCATAGGCTCTGCAGGGAGTCAGTTGCAGAGCTCGGAATTGCACCCACAGCTTCTGCTTGCCTCCCAGGCAGAATGATAAAGCAGTGGGGCAAGAGAATTCTCCACCGCTGCCTCTCAGCAGCAGCCGGCGCAGTGCGAGGGACACCACGTTCTCCTAATGTCTCAGGCCCAGCGCTTTATGGTGGGTGTGTTCCTAGGGTTATTTTTCCCCGGGCGAAAGCACATCTCCTCTGGAGGATCCCAAAGCACTTTCCTGACTGTGTAGCCTGGCCCTGTTGCAGAGGAGTTTGGAAACCAGTCTACAGAAGATGGGTTAGCCAGCCACAGTGGAGGGACCTGAATTGCCCTGGAATCCTGCTTCCCAGCATGTTCCGAGGGGCTCACATCACAGTATTGGGAGCTGGCTCCAGGATTTGGTTCAGCTCATCTTGAGAGAGGGGCCGGATGTTCAGTGTGACAGGAGAGCCATAGGAAAGAGAGAGCTAACTCCATACCCACAGACAACAGAGCACCACCTCCTGGCACGTAGGAATAGCCAGTATTAAGTTAGTGGCTTCAATAAAGCAACGGTTTTGTGTACTGTAAGTGACCCAGCCTGAGTCCGGTTTTTGACATGATAGGGTGACCCGATTTTATAGGGATAGTCCTGATCATTTGGGGGGTTGGCGCCTATTACCCCCACCCCCTGTCCTGATTTTTCACACTTTCTATCTGGTCACCCTAAGTGTGGAGCTAGGACTCGGGTGTGAATCTTTCCATCGAAACAGCTGGGTATATAAACCTGTCTCTTCCGCGTGTGGTCTGTCCCCACCGGTCACACAATCCCTATGTATTTAGGTGCGGCCGCAGGCCTGACGTGGAGCGAGCCAGGACCTATAGGGTGCTTCGGGTGAAAACACCGGCTAGAGTGGCGTGGTTGGAATGTCTGGCTGAATAAACCAGCCTCTTGCCCCTGGACTCTCTGGGCCAGATCCTAGTGTAACTTGCTGGGGGTGGGGGTGTTAATGGGTGTTAATTGTTTACATCAGTGGAAGAGCTGGCCCTCTAATGCAGTTAATTAGGCCACAGCCTCCTGGACCATGAGCTGTGATTACACCTGGAGCTAATGAAAAGCACCTCCCCTGCATTCCCTGTTCTGAGGGTCTGAACATCCCTGGCTCTTTCAATACGAGGCTGCTGTAACAGCAGTGGCTGCCCAGAGGGCTCTGAGGGGGTGACATGGAGGAAGCAAGGGCAGGGAAAAGCAAGCACCCCACTGCAAAACCCCTCCTACGCTGAGGGCCCCGCTTTCTGACCTGAGAAGTCTGTGGTACACCGAAGGCAGACAAAGAGCTGGCCAATGTGGCACAGAGCCACGGTGAAGGCTGCTCTGTTACCCTCATGTCCAACCATCCGTGCAAGAGGCACGCCCAGGAAAAAGAAGGCATGGCCAGGGCACCCCGGCGCTCCCGGTGCCGCCCCAGAAATGCCCTCTGCTAACATCTCCGCCTTTACCACAGCAACCAGAGAAAGGAAGCCGCCCTGGGGTCATACACGGAGCCAGTCACAGAGGCCGGGCTTGGAGCGCCCTGCCAAACCGGTCAGGCTAGGAATGTGTTGCTTTTGCCTTCTTCACGGCTCCACGGCCAGGCTCCTTCTCGGCCCTTTGACTGCGTCGCTGATTGGGTTCTTATCTTGGTGATGCTGGGGAGGGGAACGCAAGGGCTGATCTCCTTAAGCGCTGTCCTAGCACCACCCTCTGCGCCCTCTAAGCACCATGCCGGAGGTCAGCCCCCCGGGCTCCTGCTCTGACCGGGTGCTGTTCCCCCGAGCTACCTCTCTGGTTCAGTTGTAGTAACCCCGCACAGCAAATACCTCCCGAAGGGGGAGTCTGCTCTGTTGTGACAGACTGCAGCGTCTAGCTCCCCTTCCTACCCTCCTCCCTGAGGACTTGCCAGCCCTAAGGCCGTCCAGCGTTGTGTGTTTGCTGGCCGGCTTGTCCCCCACCCCGCTCGGTGGCACAGAATGTCGCTCTTCACAGCTCAGGGCCTGGAGAATGCCAACTCAAGGTGGCTGGCCTGAATGTGCCCCAGACTGGGAGTAAGTTGTCTTCTGAGGAGCTGCAGGGGACTGGACTAGACGACCTCTCAAGGTTCCTTCCAGTCCTATGATTCTATGATCATTTGAGTGGTGCGCCTCGTAGTCATGCTTGTCACCAGAGTCACCACCGTGCCTGGCCCTAACAGACCTCTTTTGCTGGAAGCCTTAGCAGAAGGCGAGGAGAGGGCATTCCAGGAAGAATGGGTCCAAGGCATGGGTCCCTCCAGAGCCATTTTGGCTGGAGGGGGCATGGAAAAGCTTGTCTGTTCTGTGGATAAAGTGAGGCTCTGAGGCTCCAGGCATCTCTCGCCAGCTGTGTATTCCCATCCCAGGGCTTAATTTTTAATGAAAGAAGTACCAGGGCTCAAGCAGTTCTTCTACATTCTAACTGATGCGCCAGGCCCGGAGGCGCCGGGGCTCTGAACTGCCAGGCCCGGAGGCGCCGGGGCTCAGCTCTGGCAGCCATGGCACAAATTAAACACTGTCCCGTCCCATCCCATCAACTTTTAATTGAAGTGGCGCGGTGGAGAGAGTGGAGAAGCCCCACTGAAGTGAGGCAGAGTTCAGAGTGGACGCCCGGGCAAGGGAATGGATCCAAATTCGATGCCACGTAACACAAAGGGTACGTCTACACTACTCCCCGGATCGGCGGGCAGCGATCGATTCAGCTGGGGGGGGGGGTCGATTGATTGCGTCTAGACGTGATCAATCGACCCCCGAGCGCTTTCCCGTTGACTCCTGTACTCCACCTCCACGAGAGGCGCAGGCGGAGTCGACGGGGGAGCGGCAGCAGTCGACTCACTGCGGTGAAGACACCACGGTGAGTAGGTCTAAGTACGTCGACTTCAGCTACGTTATTCACATAGCTGAAGTTGCGTAACTTAGATTGATTCCCCCCCTCAGTATAGACCAGGCCAAAGTGGTGGTCGGAGAGGCAGAAAGGACCGAGTGGGAGGGAGGGGGATGGGATTGCTGGTGTTTCAGAGAACAGTGTGAAAACAAACCCTAGGAACTAGTGACCATGCAGCCTGGGCTCTGTCCTGGTATGTGACACACCTGTGTTTGGATACAGCTCTCGCCCCAGGGGCGGTGTGACCTGGATTCTATTTTCACCCCATGCCCTTTGCTGCTTGCGTCAACAGAGAATGTTAGGAAAGTCGAAAATGTTAGGAAAGACCTAGAAATAGAAACCTTCCCGCCCCTGCGCGTCAGATGTCCCTGCCCCCTCGTCTGTGCGCGTCAGACCTCCCTGCCCCCTCGGCCAGACATGCTGGACCACGGACACTGTGCACGAGCCCAGAAAGGACCACCCGGGAGCCTGTCCAGTACCATGTGATCTCCACGACAGTACTGCTCACTGGGGTTCCTAGGGGTCTTGATTATCTGTCGTCTGGTATATAAGTAGCCCAAGATTGGGACCCTGTGGTGTGGGGAGTTAGTCCCTGCCCCAAAGGGCTTCCGGTCTGAAAGGATTGGGAGACAAAGGGTGGGAGGGGAAACAAAGGACTCATTTAAGGTCACCGTTGGGAACAGAGCTGAGGTCTCCCGCGTCCCCGTCCAATCCAGTCCCCCAGCCAGGGGCCCTCTTTGGTGCTGCTCTGGGGCTTTGAGCCTGTAACATGGGGTGATGTTGTTCCAAAAGTGGTGGGCACATCCTAAGGCTCTGGTGCGTGTGATGTGACCTGCGCTGCACTGCCCCACCCCACCCCATGGGAATTATGGTAGAATCTCGATTGCTGAGCCTGGGAGTCCTGACAATTCTATTGAAACCACTGGGCCCTATCCGCCCACGACACCCGAAAGGTCTGCATGTACCACTGCCAGCCTCTTTCACAAGCGGCTGTGAAAACACGGTACGCTTTTATAGCTGACACCGTGTTGGGTGTTGACAACCCTGTTTGTCTGTAACGGGTCAAGCAAGCAGGTTTATAATCCTCTGCCTGTAATCTTCTAATCTGCATTCAGAAACCAGCCCCAGGAGCTGAATGAGAGCCAAGCTGCTGCTGTCGGCTGGCTTGGCTCCAAGGCTGGTAGGGAGGTTTGATTTGCCAGGTGAAAACGTTAGTTCTGATGGAAAGATTCAAGCCCATTCTATCACGGTTGCATTGGCGCTACAGCTTCCGTTCCCAGTAGAGCGGAGAGTTCATTTAGTGATAGTATCACACCATTACACAGAGCCAGGGGAGGCGGAAGCTTCCTTTTCCCAACAGTGTGGGGCCCGAACTGTGGCCCCACCCCTGCACCACCCCTTCCCCCCTAAGGCCCTGCCCCCGCACCGCACCGTCTCCCGAGACACTGCCCGCACGCTGACCCTTGCTCCCCAAGACCCCATCCCCTCCCCCCGCCTCTCATCCTTAGGGTCAATAAAAAGTGGAAGGGCATAGCCCTCCCTCTTTTAAAAGTGGGGAGGCCCATGGCCCCCAGACCCCCCTCCCGCCCACCCCCTTCTGGCGCCCCTGCCCAGAGCCCTGGGTTGAATACATTTTCCTCCCAGCTACATTGCCTGTGGTAAAACCCCACCCTTCCGTGAAGCCGTCATCGGGAGGGGGGAAAGCGTGTTTCATTTCTAGTAATGATCACGCTTCAAATTCGGAAAGGGCATCCAGGAAGAGCTCGGGAAATGGCTCCCAGGGGGGAATCTCACGTGGCTTTTCGCAGGAAACTTTATACATCCCATTCAGGGACAGATTCACATCCCATTCGGGCACCCACCCAAGCGCTGTGCTCCCAGTGTGACACTAATGGCCAGATCTTCACATGGGCTCAGCACCCATCCTGGGCCCAACATGCCCAGTTCTTTGGAAAATCTGGGCCCAACGGTGAGTGCTGAGCACCTGAAAATTCAGTCCTGAGCTTTCTGGAACATCTGGCTCACGGCTCACAGCCCACAGTGCGGGGAGGGATAGCTCAGTGGTTTGAGCATTGGCCTGCTAAACCCAGGGTTGTCAGTTCAATCCTTGAGGGGGCCATTTAGAGAATCTGGGGCAAAAATCTGTCTGGGGATTGGTCCTGCTTTGAGTAGGGGGTTGGACTAGATGACCTCCTGAGGTCCCTTCCAACCCTGACATTCTATGATTCAAATGAGTGACAGGCCCAGACGGGAACTCTCTAGGTATCTACTGCTGCATGGATCTGGATTTGTCGATTACCATTAGATGCTGACCATTGGAGGATGTCTCTGGTATCTGTGGGTCAAAGATCAGATGCAGGAGGGCTGTGCTGCTGCATAAATCGATTATGATTTGGGATGAAAATTGTTGCAAAGTTTGACTCAGGTGAAAGCAAAGAGTTTTTCCATCTTTCTGACCATCTCACCGAACGGTGTGTGTGGAGAGCCCAATGGATCAGAAGATCCTTCAGTGTTTCAGAAGGTTTATCAACTCCTTCCCTGGAAGCCTTAAGCCCTGGATGGAGCACAAGGAAACTACGAGGTGCTAATGACTTCATAATGGTTTCTCAGGCTTGCTGCATGGATGAATTCTTTGTTCACCTCATGGCTTTGTGCGTGCGCACGGCTGTGTGTGAGAGAGATTGCGCATGGGTGCGGCAACCCCTTGGCCTAAAGGTGTGAGTTAAGACACAACACTTCAAGTCTTAATGAATTGTGGCTCAACATTGGCTAAACTGTATAAAATAATAATGATCTGATTTTTACCACGCTCGGTAAATAAGGGGAATAAGGCGCTTCTCCGAGAGTGCAGTGGCGGAATCAAGCTCCGATGTTTGATCTTTACCCAGTGTGTAAGGATCCCAGGCTCACCCTAGAAATGGGAACACAGCAGTTGGCATACGGCACGCCGTGACACAAGGAAGTGAAGAGTACTGTAACCAATTCAAACTGCACTGGGGAATTTAGAGAGGCAAGAGGTAGTGACCCCAACTGGAATTTGACCAGGACAATGAGGGGAAGCTCATTCTTCAGGGAAGGCTCATGGGATTTTCATGCCCAGGAACGCGCAGGATTTGACTTTGAGATGCCCTCTGAAGCATGGCCCCTTCAGAAGCATAGTGCCCCTAACGCCCTGCTGGGTCACTGGCCAGAAGTGAGTCAGACAGAAGCCCTCTTCTGAATCCACAGCTTTCTGAATCACCAATACCTGTCATGTCATTGATCCATGAATGAAGATGTCTTTAACTAGCCTTGACAGATTAAGCTATTTCAGCCTGCTGTGTCACTGAGGAGTGTCTCAGCAGGCCTTGCACAATGCCCTTCTCTGGCCCATGGCATGAAGGACTGATTTTGTAATTATTATTATAAATCCTGGTTATTGCGGTATTGCCTCGGAGCCAACCAAGACCGGGGCCCTGTAGTGCTAGGTGCTGTACTAATGTACTAGTGGACAGTCCGCGCCCTGAAGAGCTAGACCTTCCACCACAGGGATGGTGGAGGGGGTTAACCAACAGTGGTTTGCGCTCTTCCCTGCTCCGAATTGCCAGGCTCGGTCATTCACTCTGAGGTTTGCCTCGCTCTGAAATTCAAGTTCACTATCATTCTGGCTACCATGTGTTTAAACCCTTTGTGGTGTTGATGCTTCACTGAAAGCTGGGACCGTTCTGAGGTAAAGAGCAACTCTGCGGCCCTCTCTGTGTCGCCATCTTGGATGGCTCCCTACTCTTCAATGCTGCCAGGCCCCAGGTGCACAGATGAAGGGAGGGTGTGAGGGGAGATCTTACCTCGGATTGTGGCTCAGCTCAGAGCTCCATGGCACCAAAATGCCACAGCCGAAGCATAGCTGCTTTGGGAGGAACGACACCGTCATTCCGCACCCCACCCAGGTGGCTTTCTGAGGGAGTTTGTGAAAAGGTCATTGGCAGAGGACAAGCCTTTGCTTATCAGTAAATATGTGACGAAAGAGCCGTGCCTGCTTACTTAGCTGGTTGGAATCTGGCCTAAGCCAGTAGTGACGGAGAGCAGTTACCATTTGATGGCCATTCAGAGGTCTCTTTGTGATAAGCTGGGGGTCTTTCTCCAGCTCTTCATAGAATCATAGAATATCAGGGTTGGAAGGGACCTCAGGAGGTCATCTAGTCCAACCCCCTGCTCAAAGCAGGACCAACCCCCAACTAAATCATCCCAGCCAGGGCTTTGTCAAGCCTGACCTTAAAAACCTCTAAGGATGGAGATTCCACCACCTCCCTAGGGAACCCATTCCAGTGCTTCGCCACCCTCCTAGTGAAAAAGTTTTTCCTAATATCCAACGTAAACCTTCCCCACTGCAACTTGTTGGACAGGTGACTCTATCTCCATAGCTGCCTCCTGCTGATGTTCGTAAGCTACTCAAAGAGCTCGTCTGGCCTCCCTGTGATCTCTCCAGATGGCAGCTAGTAACCAAGCATTGACTCAAGTGAAGGTGGATAAAATCTACCACTGTAATAACGTAAGAACGGCCAGACTGGGTCATACCAAAGGTCCATTTAGCCCAGTGTTCTGTCTTCTGACAGTGGCCAATGCCAGGTGTTTCAGAGCAGTGGCGCTCAACCTTTCCAGACTGCTGTATCCGTTTTAGGAGTCTGATTTGTCTTGTGTACCCCCAGGTTTCACCTCCCTTGAAAACTACTTCCTTGCAAAATCAGACATAAAACACAGACATGTCGCAGCACACTATTATTGAAAAATTGCTGACTTTCTCATTTTGTCTGTATGAAATTTTAGTGGGCAAATATCTAGATGAGTTGATGTACCCCCAGGAAAACCTCTCTGTACCCCCAGTGGTACATGTACTCCTGGTTGAGAACCACTGCTTCAGAGTGAATGAACAGAACAGGTAATCACCAAGTGATCCATCCCCTGTCGCCCATTCCCAGCTTCTGGCAAACAGAGGCTAGGGACACCATCCCTGCCCATCGGGGCTAATAGCCATTAATGGACCTATCCGTGCATTTATCTAGTTCTCTTTTAAACCCTGTTATAGTCCTAGCCTTCACAACTTCCTCAGGCAAGGAGTTCCACAGGAGACAGTGTGCTTCCTTTTATTTGTTTTAAAGCTGCTGCTGATTCATTTCATTTGGTGATCCCTCGTTATGAGGAGCAAATAACATTTCCTTATTTACTTTCTCTACACCGGTCAAGATTTTATAGACCTCCATCATATCCTCCCTTAGTCGTCACTTTTCCAGGATGAAAAGTCCCAGGCTTATTAATCTCTCCTCATATGGAAGCTGTTCCATACCCATAATCATTTTTGTTGCCCTTTTCTGAACCTTTTCCAATTCCAATATATCTTTTTTGAGATGGGCCGACCACGTCTGCACGCAGTATTCAAGATGTGGGCATACCATGGATTTATATAGAGGCACTATGATATTTTCTCTCTTATTATCTATCCCTTTCTTAATGATTCCCCACATTCGATTAGTTTTTTTGACTGCCGCTGCACATTAAGTGGATGTTTTCAGAGAACTACCCACAATGACTCCAAGATCTCTTTCCTGAGTGGTAACAGCTAATTTAGACCCCATCATTTTATATGTATAGCTGGGATTATGTTTTCCAATGTGCATTACTTTGCATTTATCAACATTGAATTTCATCTGCCATTTTGTTGCCCAGTCACCCAGTTTTGTGAAATCCCTTTGTAGCTCTTCGCAATCTGCTTTGGACTTAACTATCTTGAGTAGTTTTGTATCATCTGTGAATTTTGCCCCCTCACTGTTTACCCTTTTTTCCAGATCATTGATGAAGATGTTGAACAGCACTAGTCCCAGTACAGACCCCTGGGGGACACCACTATTTACCTCTCTCCTGATCTGTTCCTGATCTGCCTGTTTATCATTAACTATCTTCCACTCCCCCTCTCTCTCTGTGCAGGGCAGGCTGAGGGAGTGGGGAAGTGAGCCTGAGGGTTGTTTTAGAAGGAGTCATTTTGAATCCTGCCTCAGCACCTGGGGCGGGACTAGAGGACCTCTTGAGGTCCCTTAAAGCCCTCCGTGTCTATGATTCTGTTAGAATCATTGTTACCATTGAAAAGGTATGCCTTATATCCAGTCTGAATTTGTCTAGCTGCAACTTCCAACCGTTGGCTCATGCTCTACCTTTCTCTGCTAGACTGAAGTGCCCATTATTAACTATTTGTTCCCCATGTAGATACTTACAGTCTATAACCAAGTCACTTCTTAACCTTCTTTTTGTTAAGCTAAATAGATTGAGGTCCTTGAGTTGATCACTATAAGGCATGTTTTATAATCCTTTAATCAGTCTTGTGACTCTTCTCTGAACACTCTCCAATTTATCAATATCCTTCTTAAATTGTGCACACCAGAACTGGACACAGTATTCCAACAGTGGTTGCACCAGTGCCAAATACAGAGATAAAGTAACCTCTCTACTCCTGCTTGAGCTTCCCCTATTTAGGCATCTGGTCACCCTATTTCTGTATGCATTTCCCCAGGTTTTTTTGTAAAAATCAAAACTGAACTGCCCCAGAAATTCTGGCATGTGGCATCATCGTGAAACTCGCATGGCTCCAACCCTGCCGATGAACCTTTAGATCCACTGCACAGACTTCTGCCACTTGAGCTAATGGAGTAAGTGATGGCAGAGGCAGTAGGTTGTCATCCTATATGTGATGGATCAGCTCTATAGGGGGATGAGACACTTTTTTTGCCACTGGGTTTCACAGATATCTGCTGACAGAAGAGGAACTGTGAAACTCAGGAATCCTGGGTCTATCCCAGGCTCCTGAATGGAGTGGTCTCTAGTAGTCAAAGACCCTTCTTCCCGTCCCCTCCAGTCTATGTCTATCCTATTGCTGTCTAACCCGCCCCAGCTCCTCATCTGATTTCAACTGCCCCCCACTACCGCTCTGGATTCCTTGTCCTAGTTTCCTGGTCCTGTCTCACTCTCCTCTCTCCCCACCCCCATCCCTCAGATGGGATGTTCGTTCCAGACTGGCAAAATTATAAGGCTTCCCAACATTTCAACACTTCCCATTCTAAATTTTCGGTTGCTTAACTATAGGCTAGCTCTGCCTACAACAAAGCATATTCAGAACCTCTGATTAAAGGGATTATAAGTGTAGCAACCTCCATCATAGCTAGTCACCAAAGATTGAACCCGAGCCATCCAGACTTAAAAGCATGAGCTTCTACTACTTGAGTTCAAGCTATAACTCCCGTAGCTGGTAGCTATACAGTTATCCTCTACAAATCCACCAGAGGAGGGCACAAAACACAGGTTGGACAGTGAATTACAAAAGTGCCAAATATTATTATTAGACCTGCAATACTTTTCACAATGCACATCAGCGGGGGATAAACTGGGAGTTTCTAAAATTGTTTTCCAAATATTCTTAATAACATTCAGTGCTTTGGTTTAAAAGAAAAAAAACCTGTTAAAACTCATAACTTAGCAGTATTCAGTGTTCAGGGAAAAAAACAACTTCTAGGAGCTATGGGATACAAGTTAAGAATGTTGAAACCGGAAGATGTTATGCTTAGTTACCACTTGGGCAAGGCGGCGTGCTATGTAATACTTGCAAGATTTCACTGTAATGTTTTACAATATATAGCAGCGCAATGCTGATTCCATTGATATTGCTGAGCAATTCATGCTGATTTTATTTCAGCCCACATCTTAATAGTTTTGAATACTATAGATCACAATTTTCAGCTCAGTTGGTCTGAACATGCAGAGCTTTAAAACTGCTATGCTCTAAACTGTATATTAACTACAATTTTATAAACCTGCATGTCCGAGAACTGTGTGCCACTACTACTAGACAGTGGCACAAGGCAATTCAGTGTGAATCACAGAAATGTAGGACTGGAAGGGACATCAACAGGTCATCTAGTCAAACCCCTGCACTAAGGCAGGACCGAGTAATAACAACACTAGACCATCCTTGACAGGTGTTTGTCTAACCTCTTAAAAAACTCCAACGACTGCTATTCCATAACCTCTCTAGGTAATTTGTCCAGTGCTTAACTACCTTTACAGTTAGGAAGTTTTTCCTAATGTCTAACCTAAATCTCCCTTGCTACAATTTAAGCCCATTGCTTCTTTTTCCTGCATGTCCTGAGTGGGACGGGGGTGGGTTCAGACAGTGGGATTGGGGGGAGGGAGGTCGAGGAAGTCAGTGGGTGTGGGGGGATGGACCAGGGGAAGCAGGGTGGAGGAACTGAGGGGGACAGGATTGGGACTGGGGGAGTCGGGGGGGCTGAGGGAGATGGGACAGGACTGGGATGGGGGGAGTAGGGTAGGGGCTGAGGGGAGCATGAATGGGACAGGGTAGAGAGAGCTGTGTAGAGTGGGGCGGGGCAGGGGAGACAATGGGGCTGGGCTGGGGCGGATCAGGGGGTTGGGGAGAGGGACAGGGTCTGGAGGGGATGAGACAGAGGGGAGCAGGACTGGAATGGGGGGAAGTTGAGGGGGTGGGACAGCAGGGGGGAGCGATGGGGGTGGGATGACGGGAGAGGCTGAAGAAGAGATTTGGGGTAGGGCAAGGCTGAGGGCAGTGGGTTGGGGGGAGCAGGGGGACTGTGCCCAAGTGCTTTGCTGAATTGAGGCCTTTGGGTGGGTGTGTGCCTGAAGTGAGTGGCCCCACAGAGGGCAAATGAGACATGCTTCTCCTCATGAAAGCAGGGCTGCGTTCGGTGAAGTGGTAACAGCCCCTGCTTCCATTGTTTACGAGTGTTCTCAGCCCAGTTCCCCTTTTGTGGCCTATAATGATTGTGTCTGTTGTTTGCTGCCCCTGGGTTTATTTTGTAGCGGGTTCTATGAAATGTGTACCTGCAGCAAGAATGCATTTGGAAGCAGACTTTCATGTGTGAATTTCAGGCTGATGAAAAGGTATCAGATCAACAGTCCTGGAGACTGGAGACCTCTGTTTGTCCACAGAATGGAGATAGTTGGTGTTGGTCCTGCTTTGAGCAGGGGGTTGGACTAGATGACCTCCTGAGGTCTCTTCCAACCCTAATATTCTATGATTCTATAGCGTGAATGACAGCGAGGCTGGTTTCCCCCATCTTGCCCTGGCCTGTGTCAATCTTGTTCTGCCAAGATTACCTCTGAGAGGTGAGAGAGGAATCCGGTCTCCATGATCTGGTCAGTCCCTGGCTTCTCCACTGAGACTGCCAGCAAAAGGGAACGGTACTGCTAATTTGAAGGTGATTTTTGAAGGGACCAATGTGTGTTACATAGACCAAAAAACAGCTCTCGGATAGTATCCGCTTTCAGCCACTGCTGACTTGGGCTTGCGATCCTGGGAAAATGCTAGTAACTCTCTTGTTAATAACAATCTGCCCCTGAAGGACCAAACTGATTGGATTTATTTCAAGGCTTTTTTAGGGCCAAACTTGGGCATCTTTTCTTCGATCCCACCCCAAAGACTACTCTGCCACTTCGGCACCCAGCCAAAAGCAAAGAGAGCCTCACAAAGGGATTTTTTTTTAGATGCTGACTAAAATAAACTCCCAGCCTTATTGGAATGATTTCTGATACTTTATTTCTGAATTGCAGTCTGTGTTACAGTATCTATCCTGAGTGACATGGGACAAGAGTCTCACAAATTCACAAAGAATTATATTTAACAATGCATCTTTAACCAAAAAAAAATCTCCTGGCATCATTTAAAATATAAAATTATTTTTCTCATTTGTTTAAAATATATACACATATAATTTTTTAAATGATAAAGCAGAAAAAAAACAAAGTAGAATTAAAGTGCTTTTTTCTTAGGTTTGTTCATTTACAATAGTTAGTAACTAAAACACCATAAATGAGCATAATTTTAATCTCCCCCTTCAGAAAAACTACATAACACTGAGGAGCTCTGTAGACTGCATATATCTTGCGTTCACTTCATTTTCTGTTTTATTTTTTTGGATGTATAACATTTGCTCAAAATCCCACATTGCATAAAAAAATAAATATCTATCCCCAACACATCTTCATTGCTGGCAGTTTTCCACAGTACAAAATAATTGCTGGGATCAGTGCAAAGGTTTTCTGTATAAAGGCCACAAGGAAAGATGTGTCTCGGGCTAATCATAATTTACTAAGGGAAAAATAGAACATTCTTTACTGCAGTTGTAAACATTTTTTCTCTCTTGGTGGATGAATGAGTCAGTGAGACGAGACACTTCTGAGTGCAAGGAGTTCGTCTCGGCAATACGTTCGTCAGTGCATTTTTCTCATGTCCAGATGTGGGAAATAGACCCCGTATATGCTCTGTTGGACGTCGTACAAGCCTTCCTTTCTTCTCAGACAAAAGGCAATCTGGTGGGAAGAAAGCAACGTTAATGTGAGAAATGTGAGCCTTTGTATCACCTTTCCTCCGAGGGCCTAAGAGTGCTTTACCAGGTCGTAGATATTATCCTCATTTTACAGATGATGTGACTCAGAGGCAGAGAGGTAAAATAACTGACCCAAGGCCACAAAGCCAATCCATGGCAGAGCCTCCAGTTTCAGCCCCTAAGGGTTTGTCTCCACGGGGGGGATCAACATGCAGCGATCGATCCACCGGGGGTTGATTTAGCGGGTCTAGTGAAGACCCGCTAAATCGACCGCCGATCACTGTCTTGTCTACGCCGGTACTCCACCGGAACGAGAAGCATAAGGTAAGTCGATGGGAGAAATTCTCAGCGCGGTGTAGACTCTGCAATAAGTCGACCTAAGGTACGTCGACTCCAGCTCCATTATTCACGTAGCTGGAGTTGCGTAACTTCGGTCAACTTAGCCCCGTAGTGTAGACCTGCCCTAAGTCTCTCTCCTTTCCAAAGTTCCCTGTTCAGAATGGCCAGCTGTTTCCTTCTTGACCATCTGAGTACAATTAACCAGTTTTCTCTTTGCAACCTTTCTTGGCCTATCTGGAAAGCAGGATACACAGCTTGGGTTGTGAGAGCCCTGGGAACAGAGGACACTAAAAAGGAGACGCTTTCCTCCCTACCCTCAGGCCCCCAGTAGTATCCCTGTTGGGAGATTAGAAGAGGATCCACCCATCCACATCCTGTGCAGCAGAGATGCAGCTGGAGTCTGACCCTGGAAGGGGACTTCAGCTTTCTTCCTATTGCTAAGAAGTTGAAATGGGAAGTATTCAGTGCAATTCCCGAAGCTGGTCATTTGTGTAAAGCTATTGAACCTTCTGCACTCAGTAGCTCTGTATCCTCACCATTCTGCAGAGATTTAGGGACGGGAGAGTGTTTAAGAAGAGCAAGAAGAAGCCGCCACTGGTCTTTTTGGGGGTTGACCTTACCTCTACTTTCCTGGTTTTCTCCATATCCCTCCTTTATGCTCTTCAACCTTCTTCCTTAATAACGTATTCAATGGGCCATATTCCTCTCCTCGCTCATGTGAGCAGTTCCAATGGAAGCCACACGAGTAAAGCAGGGAGGATTTGGCCCAAAATGCTTATTGTTTTCCCATGTGTGTTGCCAGGCCGCTTGTGTTCCCTATTTGCTCCTAGCTTACTAATTCATTGGTCGGATTTACTTTCAATGTGTCTAAATCAGCCAGAATGCCCGATTCCCTTCTTTCCAGCCACTGGGCCACAACGGTACCTGTGAATCTGAGGAGGCAGGACAGCAGAGTGGCCACTTACCAAGAAACACACGAGGAGGAGGAGAATCAAGCCAAGCAATGCCGAGAGGCAGATGAGGATTATGGCCCAGAATGGGAGCTCTGGAAGGACAAAAGGACGAATTACAGATCTCTAAATTCACAGTCATTTGGGTCTGAAACAAGATTACACACAAGGCCCGGCGGGTGATTTGGCAGAATTCTGACTACGGCCAAATTTCAAGGGCACTTCTCAACTTAAAGGGGCGGTTTGAAAATGTGGGAGGGGAAAAAAGCTGATGTTAAACGCTCCCTATGTCTTTTCAGGGTTACTTCTCTTTATTTAAGTGCCGTAATCATGGGATGGATGTGCAGTGGCCTGTGAGTTTCTAGTGCAAAAATGTCCACGTTGGTAAAACACCACTCCATCGGGCACTAATTGGGCCCTCTATTGGCAGCTGCAGCAGAAAGGCCCAGGCCTGAATGGTTCCTGGATAGCAAACTCCCCTCTTTGCCATTGATCAGGTCTCTCGGTGCATCTCAGTCCTTCCTGTTCTCTGTCTGTGGCATGCAGTAGGTTAGTCTCCTGAGGCCTATAACACTTGGATCTGATTCTGGATGGTGGGCATGGTGGGGGGTAGCTAGGTGGGGCTGGTGGCCTGTGATGTACAGGCAGTCAGACTAGATGACCTGGTGGTCCCTTCTGGCCTCAAACTCTGACTTTCTCTAGGTCCGAGGAGAAGCCTGGTGGTGCAGGGGAAGCAGGTGCTGCTGCTCCCCAGGATGTGCTGTTCGGTGGATAAGCTGTAGTCCTGGGTGGATTTCCCATGAGTCCCAAGTGTGTAATGGATTCACCATGGCCTGGCTCATTGCTCTTTTGCATTTGTTTGCTGCCAGTATTGGTGAGGTTGAGTTTTATAGGCCCAAATGGTGACTGGAACAACTGTCACAGTTGTGCTGTCCCCAAGGTATCTGTACCTGCTACTCATCCATGATTCTAACTGCCCCTGCTTGAGTGCTGGCTCCCTGCTGGGAGAGCCAGTTCTCTACACTCTTGTCCCCGAAGCCATGGAGATGTGAATCTAACCCCACGTCTGTGCATGTTCCCTATTAACTTTCTGACGCTTAACGTCTGTTCAGTACCTTTAACGCGAATTGCTTCTCAAAAAACACTTACCCGATCTACCAGGCTCTCCTGCCATTGTGTTGAGAGGAGAATAATCTGGAAAGAAAAGAGGAACTTGTGAAGAAAAGGAGAACAGCGAGAAAGCAGGTTCAAAAATGCCAGCAGAACCTCCACCACAGCAATGTTGTTCCTAGGTTCCAGGGCTCTGCCCTGCCACTCACCATTAACAAGCAAGCTATCCTTGTCTAGCGTGTAGCTGTCCCCCAGCTGAGTGACTCCGTTGGTGAGATGTTTAAACTCCTCATACACTTCTTCTCTTTGAAAGGCCCTGGAGGTGCTGTCCAGCGTAAATTTGCAGATGGCATTAATACCAGTGTAAGTTTTCCCGGAGATGGGCCTGGAAAAGACAAGTCACAAGCCATTGATGCAGGGGGAGGAACGCAACAGAGCATGCTGAAATGTACTGAGTGAGCTAGACCAGGAATGTGAAACAGGGATGAAAGTCAATGGAAAAGGTGATAAACAGGTCAGGGCGGTGTTCATGCTCAGCTTGTGCATGCAGATCTCAGAGCAATGTTTCGTTAGCACGCAGGCCGGTTTTCACCTGTAAGTTATCTCTCTTTTTAGAAAAAGAGGGAGGAGCTGCTGTTAGTCTTACAAAATTCCATTCACCCTGGACAAGTCATTTTTCTGCTGGACAAGTCAAACTCTTGCCTTCTCCCCCCAGCCCCACCCCAATTATCATCCGGGGTTGTGGAGAAGGGCGGGTGAGTGGGTTTTGTGCCTGGGCTGGTCAATTTTCATTACGCTTTTGCAAAGCTGCTTAATTTTGAGTTTTAGATGTGGGTGAAATTATCTGTTTTTGCCTAGAGATGAGTTGTGCATGAAAATGACTTTTTTGGCATTTGCAGAAACATTTGAGGCAAGGCAAAAAAATCATAGAATCATAGAATATCAGGGTTGGAAGGGACCTCAGGAGGTCATCTAGTCCAACCCCCTGCTCAAAGCAGGACCAATTCCCAACTAAATCATCCCAGCCAGGGCTTTGTCAAGCTGGGCCTTAAAAACCTCTAAGGAAGGAGATTCCACCACCTCCCTAGGGAACCCATTCCAGTGCTTCACCACCCTCCTAGTGAAAAAGTTTTTCCTAATATCCAACCTAAACCTCCCCCACTGAACTTGAGACCATTGCTTCTTGTTCTGTCATCTGGTACCACTGAGAACAGTCTAGATCCATCCTCTTTGGAACCCCCTTTCAGGTAGTTGAAGGCAGCTATCAATTCCCCCCTCATTCTTCTCTTCTGCAGACTAAACAATCCCAGTTCCCTCAGCCTCTCCTCATAAGTCATGTGCTCCAGCCCCCTAATCATTTTTGTTGCCCTCAGCTGGACTCTTTCCAATTTTTCCACATCCTTCTTGTAGTGTGGGGCCCAAAACTGGACACAGTACTCCAGATGAGGCCTCACCAATGTTGAAATGAGCGTGCGTGAATGTGATTTTCTTTTCCCTCCAGTGAACACCCTCCATTCAGCTCCCTGAGGTTTGGGCTTGGGCAGACAGATGAACGCAATACCCTCAAATAACATGAACCAGCATAGGCTCCCGAGTGAGACTTTCAATAAACATTTCATTGGAATTTAAAGAATAACAATTATTGTGTGACACAGCCCGTGAGAAGAGACATACCTAAAGCTTTCAACTGAACAGCCAGCGAAGTAGTTCTTGACCCTGCTATTTCTGAAAATATTGTCAAGCTGGGTGGAAAAGGAAAAAAGAATAATTGCCATGTGGGCACAAATAGGAGTGTATCAAATTACGTTTGAACAAGAGAAAGGAGTACTAGTGAAACTATAGCAGGGTGATCACCCCGCTCCGGCCCTGAAAGGGTGAAAGCAGCCCTGGAGAGGGCTGCAGCAAGGTAAGAGGGATTAAGAATGGCTGGGGAAGCTGAGTGGGTAGCTGACCACAGCTGTGGCTGGCTTAATGAGGGCCCAGCTGGCCCTTATAAGAGGGCTGTGGGCAAGAAACCAAGAGACAGTCTCTTTCTAGCGGTTGAGAGGGATGGGCCTGGCTGCTGGGAGCTGAGCTTGGTACCTAAAGTGGAGCAGGGCTGGGGAAAGGCCAGAGGAGCTGGGGAGCTCCGGCCTGGAAAACCCCCAGGCTGCAGGCCTTGCTAAAGGCCGAGAAGGTACTGGGGTTGCAGAGGGGCAGCCCAAGGGTAGGCAGAGGCAGCAGGTCTAAACCCTCCTTGCCAATGATGAGTGGCAATTACACTGCAGTCCGCTCCAGTGAGCGGGGGCTAGATGGTGACTGGCAGTAGCCGTAGACTGAGGCGAGGTGGGGATAGGGGGTTGGAGGTTCCCCAGGGAGGGGAGACCCAGCGAGACTGCGGGGTACTGCCGGGGGAAGAACCCGGAGAGAAGGGACACCGGGGTCCAGGAGGGACACGGGGGCCAGCGGCAATGTGAGACTGCAGAGGGCGCTCCGGAGGCTGATGAGTTAATTCCCTGGACGACCAGCAGGAGGCGCCGCGCCGGTGAGTCGTCGCCCCGTTACAGAAACCAAGAGCAAAATTCCCACGGGACCAGGATCGGGCCCATTTGCAGACCCTTAGAACTTTACCGCTTTCTCAATCATCAGCTTGTGCTGTCGGTGAGGATTTGAAGTGGGTTGTTTCAGTTCGGACGAGTAGAAGAGGTTAGTGATGGTGAAGTTTAACCTGAAAGTCTCTCGCACAGCACTGACGGGCAGCTGAGTGACTGGCTTAATAACTGGCTCCAAAACTGAGAAGAAAGAAAAGAAACCCGTCAAAAATACAGTGAAGAGAAGCAGGCAAAGGCCCATTGGACCAGAGCTGTCCTGGGTTAAGATGGGGAGCCTGGAAGGAGCCTGGAGGCATTAGCTGAATTTGAATTTCAGTGGGATTTGGGTGCCAAACTCCCTTAATCCACCTTGAAAACCCCAGTCCTCTAGTGTTTAAAAACCTTCCTGTCGTTTCTTGGGGATTTCGTATCTCCTTTTTAAAATTCAAAACATCCAAACTTTCTGAAATCGCAGTGAACGGTTTCAGTTACCCCTCCCCTTGTCTAACAATGAAAGACTGTGTGGGTCACTGGGGACCCGACATGTTGGATTGAGCCAAACGGGATGGGCCAAAAAACGGGCACATGCGATCTGGGAATTCACCGGCCCAGACCAGGGAGGTGGAGACTTCTCGGTGGAAGAGAAGAAAGGCAGAGACTTTCTCATCTGCCGCGGGGATTTGGATTACCCAGAATGAAAGTTAGGCAGCCAGCTCTTCTATATCTATATGGCTTACATACCATTCATGCTGGCTCCCTGCAGCTGGTAGCTGCCTCCCAGCCATTGTGCGCTTGCATTCCTCGTTCCGTCCTGAAAGGCGCTTAGAACGGTCTCCTCACTGCGGTTGGGCGCTGGCTTGAAGTAGCAGTGGCAGTCGACCACTACAGAGCCAATCCTGGGGGCAAAGAGGTCAAGGCTCTTAAACAAATCGGCCCTCAGATGATGACCTTTTTATGGGCCATGCTAATGGAGGTTTTACAGAAAGCTGGTGCTGGATACAGCCCTGGAGACACGAGATTCGCTCTTTATCCACAGACCAGCCACCTGCTCCTCTTACAAAGTCTCACACCAGTGTTCCTAAACCGGTAGGGGCCAGCACTGGGGGCTAAAAGAAAGGAGGGGTTTTATCTCTATGATCCATTCCATCCTTGTCCTCTGCTGGGATTGCCAACAAGCGCTGGGATTTTCAAAGGGGCCCTAAAGGTGCTCAAATCCCCATGAAAGTCAATGGGAGTCAGGTGCTTAACTCCCTTTGAAAATCCCAGCTAAGGATACCTGGGAAGGGTTTGATGTGGAGACTTATCTAGTGGGAACTAGAGTAAGAACCACCCAGTTCATTCCCCATGGGCCACCGACCCTCCATGGAATACAAATGACTTTTGGTCCCCCACCAATGTGGGCTAGATTCAGACTGTTCCCTGGAGGTGAGAGGGGTGGGGGGGTCTCGTGACCCAGCCCCTGATTCTCCCTACGACCCCAGTTTTGTGAAGAATGCTAATTGCATGAAATGCCAAGTAAGGAAACAGGTAGTTTGGTGACAGTTCTGTTGGCACTAGCAGCACTTCCAGGGGCTGGCAGAGCTGAACCCAGGCATGTTCTTGGAGAGGAGTCCATCTCCAGCTCATCTGTCCCTTAATAGCCAGAGTTCATGACTCGCTCTCAGAAGTAGAGTCTGACCCCTCGGGAGATCAGCTACAGCATGGTGCATGGCCGCAAGCCCTTTACTGACTTTAATCCCTGATATTTAAACCCTGGGCATGTGCGTGAGAATGAAGAAGTCAGGGAGTGGCTCCTGTGAGTTATTCAGACAGGGCGTGAATTAAACTGCATGTCAGACTTTGGAGCAGAGAGGAATTCTGCAAGGGAGCAGGGTACCCACGGAAAGGCATGAGCATCTGCGCACTTTAATAAAGAAAATGGAATCGTAGCACAAACCTCAAGCCTGTGACGTTGCAGTCCAGGAATCTGCCTTGAAGGTCACTCTTTCTGTACAGCTGGTTAACCTGAAAGAAACACACCATTAGATATTTCCAGTAGTAAGGGGTGACCTCGTGCCTGATGCTTTAGGGCAGCAGAAAGACCCTAACATGGTTGAAGATGTGAGTGATTTTATATTTGAAACGTGCATCGTGTGGTACGTGTTCTCATGGTTCCAACTTGACTTTGACCATGGCAGCCCTTCTTCTCATCTTATCCCATCACCAACAGAGATTATCATTGGCTGCCATCTTGGTTAACACTCCAGCGAGCGAACGGACAACCTGCAGAGTTAAGAGCATCCATTGCTCTTTCTCTAGGTAGGGGTGTAACAGACTCATGTATTCTGTGGGTCAGGCGTGGAGGAGGACCTGTCGCACACTCACCGGTAGGTTACACCTGCATATGTTGGGATCAGTTTGTTCCTACTCCTAAATTTGGTCATTAAGGTACAGGTGCCAACAGGCTGGGTTTAATAGATGGCCTTCGCCTTGTCTCTTTTAGAGGTGATCCAGTCTTGTGATTGCTCTGAAGCATGGAGACCCCCCCCAACGTAACAAATCCTGCAGCTTCTCATGAATTATGTTACACAACGCACAGGCTCTATCGGGACTGGCAGCAGCAGCGCTGGTTGAAATTTGAAACATTGACAATTTCTTTGTCCACATTTTGAAGGTCAACAATTAAAACGTATCAAACTGTTCCTGGAAGTTGGTGTGAAAATCAGATGGAACAGCCAAGACGGCTTCTGAAAGGTGGCCTCTCACCTTGTCAGCAATGTCTTTCTGTAATGCTTGGTAGGCCGAAGACGTCGGGTCTGGGTTGGTTAGGTTTACATTGATTATTTTGAAGTTGAGCAGATACCGCACAGTCTCTGGAGCCACCGTGGGAGGAGGTTCTGTAGTAGTAGCTATGTCTGAGAGGCGGAAACCTAAATAAATACATTTGAAAAAAAGGGTTAAGGGTGGTTTTTGAGAGCAGTTTTATCCACCTTAACTAAAGGCAATCGGAGTGGGTCCTTGTTTGATTTAGATGAAGACAGCAGTGAGCTTTTTAACCTAGCTATTAGCTAAATGAAGAACCTCTGTGAAAGCACCAATATGCTGGCCTGGCTTAGTCCTTGTGCCAAAGCCTGTGGACTGCCATAAACTGGAAATCATCGATGGAAGGGGAAGTTCATCATGTGCTACTAGAGTGCTCAAGCCCCGATGAAGCAAAAGCATGAATTAAAGTCTCCAGGTGACACCTATGGCACTGCTGGATGTTCTCTCTGGATGTTTACCATTCACATAAAGGCTGTTCTTCTCCAGGGTGTAGGGTCCGAGTGTGGTGATGCCCTTTGTCATGCCACTCAGCTCATGATAGAGCTTCACTCTGTCAAACGTGGCGACTGTGGAGTTGTTTTTGTAGCTGCAGACTGCGTTGATCCCGGTGTCCTTATTATTCACAGACCTAGAGAATCACAGGGGTGCTTTAGGACACGGCTGACGTGGACAGAAAATCACCGGCCTTATTTATGTTACTGCGAAAGCTGGCGATTGAGAAACCCAGCCACAATCAGTCTTCATTCACAATCACAACAGCTGCATTGCAGAGTTAGGGGGGTTTTAATTCACAGAACCAATAATAAAACGAAATCATGAAGGTTTAAGGGGGTGATTTGGACTGGACTTTCCAAATTGCAATATGAACATTAATATTCAGGAGCCAAGGCAGGAAGAATTAAGTCATAAAGACACATGGGCAGATCTCAGTTGGGAGAAACATGTGGGTTATAAAGAATTATGCTGCTTTACAACCAGCTGGGGTCTTGGCCCAATTAGTGTCTGTCAAGAGAATGGAACCACCCCTACAACAGAACTCTTACCTAAATGCCATCACTTTGCATCTAGTGTAGACAGGGCCAATGCTGGTGTTTCTGAGCAGAGGCTCAATCTGTCAAAGAAAAGATCATTTCCTGAGTCTGACACGCATGTAGGGGGAGAGCAAAGGGGAGACCACAAGAGCCAACAAATGAAATAGGTTGGGCAGCGTGTGTCTGTCAGACTTACGTAATACAGTATTGTTTTCTCTGTAGAATTGAATTTGCGGGAACCCGGTGTCCCCAGGTCTGTGGTGAAGTGAAGGTTGGTTAAGGTGATGTTCAGTGTGAAATGCCCAGCTGTTGGACTTTGGGGGGTAGTTAGACTCAGAGCTGTGATATAAGAGAGAAAGGATCGTAACATAGCAACATACAAAGCCGTCTGCACCCTCATATGCATCCGAGGAAGTGGGTATTCACCCACGAAAGCTCATGCTCCAATACATCTGTTAGTCTATAAGGTACCACAGGACTCTTTGCTGCTTTTACAGATCCAGACTAACATGGCTACCCCTCTGATACTTGCACCCTCAAAGACACCCTCAGTCCCCAGTCCCAACAGAACTCTACACTCGTACAGTGCTAATTTTCCTGCGTTAGCTTTAATATGAATTAATTTGATAAAACACTTACTCGGTCCAAGAAGTGCTTCGTTGTATTCTGGAAAGGAACAGAGATCATCATTAAGAAACAGGGCTTTGGACAGAGAGACTAAAAAATGAAAGAGGATCATACAACAGATAACTCAGGAATGGACCGCCAGAAGCCAAGCGCTGTAGATGTGTATCTATCGAATAAGTAACCCTGTTGCTTAAGAATGGCTGTACTTTACTATAATCTCAAAGAACTGCAACTCGGGGATAAAAGCTATGTGTACTATTGGGATAAAATGTTCAAAAATACCTAAGTGACTTAGGAGACTAAATCCCAGATATTGTCACTGGGACCTAGTCTCCTACATCGCTCAAGTCACTTTTAAAAATGGGACTTAATCTAAAAATTTTAGAAGTGCCTGTTGAACTCAGAAGCCTAAATCCTGCCAGTCCATGGGGCTTGGTCTCCTAAGTCACTTAAGTGTTTGTGACCATTTTACCCATGTTCTTAAATAAGGCCCTGATTCAGCAAAGCTCTTAGGCTCATGCTCATCTTTAAGCACGTGTTATTCCATAAACATCAATGGGACACTTCTGTGCTTAAAGTTAAGGACGTGCTTAAATGCCCTGCGGAATGGGAGCCTAAGGCCCAAGCAGGCCATCTCTCACTTTCCTGTATTTTCCATGTCCCCTTTCTATCTCCTGGGGAATTTCTCTTGTCCTACTATGGCAGTTGTCACCCCAATGAAGGAGTGTTTCCATGGAGTGCAAGGAAATCAGCTGTTTTCTGAGCTCACAAATATTTTACTCAAGTCTGGACTGACTTCTCAGCGGTGTGGATGTCATTATTTCCTGTAGATTTTTCAGCAGTTTCAACATTTTTATTCATGCGCGTTAAACCAAGGAGCGATGTGAGCGCTCCCTGGAGGTGTGAGACCATCATCCGATTACCATTGACATAGAGGCTCTTGTTATCCAGGTTGTATTGCCCTAACGTGGTGATGTCCTTTGTCATGCTGCTCAGCTCCCGGTAAATCTTCACTCTGTCAAACTTGGGAGCTGTGGCCTCATTCCTGTAGCTGCACAAGGCATCTACTCCGGTGTCATCCCTGTTCTTCACCGACCTAGGGAATCAGACGTTATGAAGATTTCTGTTAGTTAGTGCCATTGTCTGTGTTCACTCCTCAATATGATATTAAAAAGAACCAACTAAACGGAAGCTACACTATCCAGAGGGACAGGATAATTGTTTGAATTTGGGTTTAAAGGAAGCTTATGGAAATATCACAATATAATTATGAAATCAATGTTATGAAAAAAAGGGTATCTAAGAAATCATGACAGCTTTCACTGTAATGACACTGGTTCCCAGGTACTAAATGCCGGACATTGGTGGTAGTTAGGTATATGGATATTTTAAATATTCGAGGAAAGGGAAAGGAACTATACATTGTTAGTTATTAGCGTGTCCATCGAATGTACATGAAGCCCTACACTGTAGCGTATCTGAAGAAGTATACCCTCCTTACCTAAATGCCATCACTTTGCATCCAGTGTAGACAGGGCCAATGCTGCTGTTTCTGAGCAGAGGCTCAATCTGTCAAAGAAAAAATCATTTCCTGAGTTTGACACACGTGTGGGGGGAAAAGAGGGGTGTGCAAAGAGGGAGAGCACAAGAGCCAACAAATGAAACAGGCCGGGCAGCGTGTGTCTGTCAGACTTACGTAATACAGTATTGTTTTCTCTGTAGAATTGAACTTGCGGGAACCTGGTGTCCCCAGGTCTGTGGTGTAGGGGAGGTTGGTCAAGGTGAAATTCAGTGTGAAATGCCCAGCTGTTGGACTTTGGGGGGTAGTGAGGCTCAGCGCTGTGATATAGAAGAGAAAGGATCATAACATAGCAACATACAAAGCCTTCTGCACCCTCAAAGACACCCTCAATCCCAACAGAACTCTACACTTCTACAGGGCTTTTGAGAATTCCTTCCCCACTAATTTTCCTTTGATAGCTCTAATGTGAATTAATTTGTTAAAACACTTACTCGGTCCAAGAAGTGCTTCGTTGTATTCTGGAAAGGAACAGAGATTATCATTAAGAAACAGGGCTTTGGACAGAGAGAATAAAAAATGAAAGAGGATCATACAACAGATAACTCAGGAATGGAGCGCCAGAAGCCAAGCGCTGTAGATGTGTATCTATCGAATAAGTAACCCTGTTGCTTAAGAATGGCTGTTCTTTACTATAATCTCAAAGAACTGCAACTCGGGGATAAAAGCTATGTGTACTATTGGGATAAAATGTTCAAAAATACCTAAGTGACTTAGGAGACTAAATCCCAGATATTGTCACTGGGACCTAGTCTCCTACATCGCTCAAGTCACTTTTAAAAATGGGACTTAATCTAAAAATTTTAGAAGTGCCTGTTGAACTCAGAAGCCTAAATCCTGCCAGTCCATGGGGCTTGGTCTCCTAAGTCACTTAAGTGTTTGTGACCATTTTACCCATGTTCTTAAATAAGGCCCTGATTCAGCAAAGCTCTTAGGCTCATGCTCATCTTTAAGCACGTGTTGTTCCATAAACATCAATGGGACACTTCTGTGCTTAAAGTTAAGGGCTTTCTTAAATGCCCTGTGGAAAGGGAGCCTAAGGCCCAAGCAGGCCATCTCTCACGTTCCAGTATTTTCCATCCGAGGGGTAGCCGTGTTAGTTTGGATTTGTAAAAAGCAACAGAGAGTCCTGTGGCACCTTTAAGACTAACAGATGTATCGGAGCATAAGCTTTCGTGGGTGAATGCCCACTTCGTCAGACGCAGATGGGCATTCACCCACGAAAGCTTATGCTCCAATACATCTGTTAGTCTTAAAGGTGCCACAGGACTCTCTGTTGTATTTTCCATGTCCCCTTTCCATCTTCTGGGGAATTTCTCTTGTCCTACTATGGCAGTTGTCACCCCAATGAAGGAGTGTTTCCATGGAGTGCAAGGAAATCAGCTGTTTTCTGAGCTCACAAATATTTTACTCAAGTCTGGACTGACTTCTCTGCGGTGTGGATGTCATTATTTCCTGTAGATTTTTCAGCAGTTTCATCTTTTTTATTCATGCGCGTTAAACCAAGGAGCGATGTGAGCGCTCCCTGGAGGTGTGAGACCATCATCCGATTACCATTGACATAGAGGCTCTTGTTATCCAGGTTGTATTGTCCTAACGTGGTGATGTCCTTTGTCATGCTGCTCAGCTCCCGGTAAACCTTCACTCTGTCAAACTTGGGAGCTGTGGCCTCATTCCTGTAGCTGCACAAGGCATCTACTCCGGTGTCATCCCTGTTCTTCACCGACCTAGGGAATCCGACGTTATGAAGATTTCTGTTAGTTAGTGCCATTGTCTGTGTTCACTCCTCAATCTGATATTAAAAAGAACCAACTAAACAGAAACCGCACTATCCAGAGGGACAGGATAATTGTTTGAATTTGGGTTTAAAGGAAGCTTATGGAAATATCACAATATAATTATGAAATCAATGTTATGAAAAAAAAGGTATCTAAGAAATCATGAGAGCTTTCACTGTAATGACACTGGTTCCCAGGTACTAAATGCCGGACATTGGTGGTAGTTAGGTATATGGATATTTTAAATATTAGGGGAAATGGAAAGGGAAAGGAACTATACATTGTTAGTTATTAGCGTGTCCATCGAATGTACACGAAGCCCTACACTGTAGCGTATCTGAAGAAGTATACCCTCCTTACCTAAATGCCATCACTTTGCATCCAGTGTAGACAGGGCCAATGCTGCTGTTTCTGAGCAGAGGCTCAATCTGTCAAAGAAAAAATCATTTCCTGAGTTTGACACACGTGTGGGGGGAGAAGAGGGGTGTGCAAAGAGGGAGAGCACAAGAGCCAACAAATGAAACAGGCCGGGCAGCGTGTGTCTGTCAGACTTACGTAATACAGTATTGTTTTCTCTGTAGAATTGAACTTGCGGGAACCTGGTGTCCCCAGGTCTGTGGTGTAGGGGAGGTTGGTCAAGGTGAAGTTCAGTGTGAAATGCCCAGCTGTTAGACTTTGGGGGGTAGTGAGGCTCAGCGCTGTGATATAGAAAAGAAAGGATCATAACATAGCAACATACAAAGCCTTCTGCACCCTCAAAGACACCCTCAATCCCAACAGAACTCTACACTTCTACAGGGCTTTTGAGAATTCCTTCCCCATTAATTTTCCTTTGATAGCTCTAATGTGAATTAATTTGTTAAAACACTTACTTGGTCCAAGAAGTGCTTCGTTGTATTCTGGAAAGGAACAGAGATCATCATTAAGAAACAGGGCTTTGGACAGAGAGACTAAAAAATGAAAGAGGATCATACAACAGATAACTCAGGAATGGACCGCCAGAAGCCAAGCGCTGCAGATGTGTATCTATCGAATAAGTAACCCTGTTGCTTAAGAATGGCTGTACTTTACTATAATCTCAAAGAACTGCAACTCGGGGATAAAAGCTATGTGTACTATTGGGATAAAATGTTCAAAAATACCTAAGTGACTTAGGAGACTAAATCCCAGATATTGTCACTGGGACCTAGTCTCCTACATCGCTCAAGTCACTTTTAAAAATGGGACTTAATCTAAAAATTTTAGAAGTGCCTGTTGAACTCAGAAGCCTAAATCCTGCCAGTCCATGGGGCTTGGTCTCCTAAGTCACTTAAGTGTTTGTGACCATTTTACCCATGTTCTTAAATAAGGCCCTGATTCAGCAAAGCTCTTAGGCTCATGCTCATCTTTAAGCACGTGTTATTCCATAAACATCAATGGGACACTTCTGTGCTTAAAGTTAAGGGCTTTCTTAAATGCCCTGTGGAATGGGAGCCTAAGGCCCAAGCAGGCCATCTCTCACGTTCCAGTATTTTCCATCCGAGGGGTAGTCGTGTCAGTTTGGATCTGTAAAAAGCAACAGAGAGTCCTGTGGCACCTTTAAGACTAACAGATGTATCGGAGCATAAGCTTTCGTGGGTGAATGCCCACTTCGTCAGACGCAGATGGGCATTCACCCACGAAAGCTTATGCTCCAATACATCTGTTAGTCTTAAAGGTGCCACAGGACTCTCTGTTGTATTTTCCATGTCCCCTTTCCATCTTCTGGGGAATTTCTCTTGTCCTACTATGGCAGTTGTCACCCCAATGAAGGAGTGTTTCCATGGAGTGCAAGGAAATCAGCTGTTTTCTGAGCTCACAAATATTTTACTCAAGTCTGGACTGACTTCTCTGCGGTGTGGATGTCATTATTTCCTGTAGATTTTTCAGCAGTTTCATCTTTTTTATTCATGCGCGTTAAACCAAGGAGCGATGTGAGCGCTCCCTGGAGGTGTGAGACCATCATCCGATTACCATTGACATAGAGGCTCTTGTTATCCAGGTTGTATTGTCCTAACGTGGTGATGTCCTTTGTCATGCTGCTCAGCTCCCGGTAAACCTTCACTCTGTCAAACTTGGGAGCTGTGGCCTCATTCCTGTAGCTGCACAAGGCATCTACTCCGGTGTCATCCCTGTTCTTCACCGACCTAGGGAATCCGACGTTATGAAGATTTCTGTTAGTTAGTGCCATTGTCTGTGTTCACTCCTCAATCTGATATTAAAAAGAACCAACTAAACAGAAACCGCACTATCCAGAGGGACAGGATAATTGTTTGAATTTGGGTTTAAAGGAAGCTTATGGAAATATCACAATATAATTATGAAATCAATGTTATGAAAAAAAAGGTATCTAAGAAATCATGAGAGCTTTCACTGTAATGACACTGGTTCCCAGGTACTAAATGCCGGACATTGGTGGTAGTTAGGTATATGGATATTTTAAATATTAGGGGAAATGGAAAGGGAAAGGAACTATACATTGTTAGTTATTAGCGTGTCCATCGAATGTACACGAAGCCCTACACTGTAGCGTATCTGAAGAAGTATACCCTCCTTACCTAAATGCCATCACTTTGCATCCAGTGTAGACAGGGCCAATGCTGCTGTTTCTGAGCAGAGGCTCAATCTGTCAAAGAAAAAATCATTTCCTGAGTTTGACACACGTGTGGGGGGAGAAGAGGGGTGTGCAAAGAGGGAGAGCACAAGAGCCAACAAATGAAACAGGCCGGGCAGCGTGTGTCTGTCAGACTTACGTAATACAGTATTGTTTTCTCTGTAGAATTGAATTTGCGGGAACCCGGTGTCCCCAGGTCTGTGGTGTAGGGGAGGTTGGTCAAGGTGAAGTTCAGTGTGAAATGCCCAGCTGTTGGACTTTGGGGGGTAGTGAGGCTCAGCGCTGTGATATAGAAGAGAAAGGATCATAACATAGCAACATACAAAGCCTTCTGCACCCTCAAAGACACCCTCAATCCCAACAGAACTCTACACTTCTACAGGGCTTTTGAGAATTCCTTCCCCACTAATTTTCCTTTGATAGCTCTAATGTGAATTAATTTGTTAAAACACTTACTTGGTCCAAGAAGTGCTTCGTTGTATTCTGGAAAGGAACAGAGATTATCATTAAGAAACAGGGCTTTGGACAGAGAGAATAAAAAATGAAAGAGGATCATACAACAGATAACTCAGGAATGGACCGCCAGAAGCCAAGTGCTGTAGATGTGTATCTATCGAATAAGTAACCCTGTTGCTTAAGAATGGCTGTTCTTTACTATAATCTCAAAGAACTGCAACTCGGGGATAAAAGCTATGTGTACTATTGGGATAAAATGTTCAAAAATACCTAAGTGACTTAGGAGACTAAATCCCAGATATTGTCACTGGGACCTAGTCTCCTACATCGCTCAAGTCACTTTTAAAAATGGGACTTAATCTAAAAATTTTAGAAGTGCCTGTTGAACTCAGAAGCCTAAATCCTGCCAGTCCATGGGGCTTGGTCTCCTAAGTCACTTAAGTGTTTGTGACCAAGTCGGTGGGGAGGGAAAGAAGTGACAAATAGGATGGTCCAGAAAGAGCAGTAGGGCATAAAACCATCACTGACTTTCTATGGTCTGTGGTTATCCTGGGGTTGGGACTCTTTCTTGCTATACGTGATCTTTAACGTCCATCAAATATATCGCGTCTCTATTGTTACATCGGCGCAATGAATTACATAGAACGGACAAGCCGTAAAGAAATCAGCTGGTTACCATTGACATAGAGACTGTCCTTGTCCAGGGTGTAGGGGCCGAGCTTGGTGATGCCATTTGTCTTGTTGCGGATTTCATGGTAAACACCCACTCTGTCAAACGGGGGAGCAGTGGAGTCGCGCCTGTAGGAGCAGACGGCATCTACCCCGGTGTCATTCCCAGCTCTCACCGGTCTACAATAGAAAAGCCAATGTCAGATTTGATCATGTGTTTAAATTGTTTGCTAATGATGAAGATATATGTTTCATTCTGGGATCTCATTGTTACCATAAGATGGTAATTCATAAGTACACCTATTAATGGAATGTAAAATAATCCCCTTAACGATGTTCTACCAATCAATAATGTAAATAGGCCATTTATGAAGCTCTAACCATTCAGTGTCCCCTAGAAACCTATGCTGACATTAACACGTTCTTCTTCCGGCCACAGTGACAGAAGTTTCGTAGGGCTTAATTATGGAAGAGGGAAATATTTACGCTTTATTCTGATGCTAAACCAACTGATAGGAAATGTGTGCTCAGACTGTAGTGTTATAAATAAGTGTCAGTGCCTGGATCCTTACCTGTAAGCCGTCACTTCACATCTTATATAATCTGGGCCGATGCTGCTGTTTGCAAATATTGGGTTGAGCTGGCAAAGAGAGGATGTCATTAGTCTGTCGTACTGCTGATAGCACCAGATATCCCAAACTGCCCGGAAAGGCTGTGAGCCAGTCATACTTACCAAAGAGATCAAGGCTTTCTCAGTAGCATTGAACCGGGCAGAATGAGGAGATCCCAGTTGTGAATCATATTTGAAATTGGTTATGGTGAAGTTCACTGTGAAATGTTCAATTGCTGGAGCGGGGGTTGAGATTGGCAAAACAGCTGCAAAAAATGAAATAGCAGAATGGAAAATCAATGATCTCACCCCTACAGACACACTGAAACACATCTCTAATTCCACAGATCCATGTTTACGCAAATCGCAAATGGGATTTTATTCCCCCCTCCCCACCCAAGGGTACTGCGGACAGTTCTCCTTAGAGAGCCAATTCCATTCTATTGTGAGCAGACTCACAGTTCTAGACAAGCTCTATTCACCACCTGTCTTGTATTAAATTTTGAAAGTTTGTATCTTTCCAATTTTTTCATTAAGGATCATTCTGAACTATACTCACTTGGCAGAGCTGGTGCTTCGTTATAACCTGGAATGAGAAGGGAAAATGATTAGAGGGCAACTAGACAGGTGGGGAGGGAAGAAAGAGACAAGTAGATGCAAGGATGGTCCAGAAAGAGTGGTAAAGAAAACTGTTAAGAAATCAGCTGGTTACCATTGACATAGAGGCTGTCCTTGTCCAGGGTGTAGGGGCCGAGCTTGGTGATGCCATTTGTCTTGTTGCGGATTTCATGGTAAACACCCACTCTGTCAAACGTGGGAGCAGTGGAGTCGCGCCTGTAGGTACAGACGGCATCTACCCCGGTGTCCTTCCCAGCTCTCACCGATCTACAATAGAAAAGCCAATGTCAGATTTGTTCATGTGTTTAAATTGTTTGCTAATGATGAAGATATATGTTTCATTCTGGGATCTCTTTGTTACCATAAGATGGTAATTCATAAATACACCTATTAATGGAATGTAAAATAATCCCCTTAACGATGTTCTACCAATCAATAATGTAAATAGGCCATTTATGAAGCTCTAACCAATCAGTGTCTCCTAGAAACCTATGCTGACATTAACACGTTCTTCTTCCAGCCACAGTGACAGAAGTATCGTAGGGCTTAATTATGCAAGAGGGAAATATTTACGCTTCATTCTGAGGCCAAACCAACTGATAGGAAATGTGTGCTCAGACTGTAGTGTTATAAAGAAATGTCAGTGCCTGGATCCTTACCTGTAAGCCGTCACTTCACATCTTATATAATCTGGGCCGATGCTGCTGTTTGCAAATATTGGGTTGAGCTGGCAAAGAGAGGATGTCATTAGTCTGTCGTACTGCTGATAGCACCGGATACCCCAAACTGCCCGGAAAGGCTGTGAGCGAGTAACACTTACCAAAGAGATCAAGGCTTTCTCAGTAGCATTGAACCGGGCAGAATGAGGAGATCCCAGTTGTGAATCATATTTGAAATTGGTTATGGTGAAGTTCACTGTGAAATGTTCAATTGCTGGAGCGGGGGTTGAGATTGGCAAAACAGCTGCAAAAAATGAAATAGCAGAATGAAAAATCAATGATCTCACCCCTTCAGACACACTGAAACACATCTCTAATTCCACAGATCCATGTTTACGCAAATCGCAAATGGGATTTTATTCCCCCCTCCCCCTCCAAGGGTACTGCGGACAGTTCTCCTTAGAGAGCCAATTCCATTCCATTGTGAGCAGACTCACAGTTCTAGACAAGCTCTATTCACCGCCTGTCTTGTATTAAATTTTGAAAGTTTGTATCTTTCCAATTTTTTCATTAAGGATCATTCTGAACTATACTCACTTGGCAGAGCTGGTGCTTCGTTATAACCTGGAATGAGAAGGGAAAATGATTAGAGGGCAACTAGACAGGTGGGGAGGGAAGAAAGAGACAAGTAGATGCAAGGATGGTCCAGAAAGAGTGGTAAAGAAAACTGTTAAGAAATCAGCTGGTTACCATTGACATAGAGACTGTCCTTGTCCAGGGTGTAGTGACAAATAGGATGGTCCAGAAAGAGCAGTAGGGCATAAAACACTCACTGACTTTCTATGGTATCTGGTTATTCTGGGGTTGGGACTCTTTCTTGCTATACGTGATCTTTAACGTCCATCAAATATATCGCTTCTCTATTGTTACATCGGCGCAATGAATTACATAGAACGGACAAGCCGTAAAGAAATCAGCTGGTTACCGTTGACATAGAGGCTGTCCTTGTCCAGGGTGTAGGGGCCGAGCTTGGTGATGCCGTTTGTCTTGTTGCGGATTTCATGGTAAACACCCACTCTGTCAAACGGGGGAGCAGTGGAGTCGCGCCTGTAGGAGCAGACGGCATCTACCCCGGTGTCCTTCCCAGCTCTCACCGGTCTACAATAGAAAAGCCAATGTCAGATTTGTTCATGTGTTTAAATTGTTTGCTAATGATGAAGATATATGTTTCATTCTGGGATCTCATTTTTAACATAAGATGGTAATTCATAAGTACTCCTATTAATGGAATGTAAAATAATCCCCTTAACGATGTTCTACCAATCAATAATGTAAATAGGCCATTTATGAACCTCTAACCATTCAGTGTCCCCTAGAAACCTATGCTGACATTAACACGTTCTTCTTCCGGCCACAGTGACAGAAGTTTCGTAGGGCTTAATTATGGAAGAGGGAAATATTTACGCTTTATTCTGATGCTAAACCAACTGATAGGAAATGTGTGCTCAGACTGTAGTGTTATAAATAAATGTCAGTGCCTGGATCCTTACCTGTAAGCCGTCACTTCACATCTTATATAATCTGGGCCGATGCTGCTGTTTGCAAATATTGGGTTGAGCTGGCAAAGAGAGGATGTCATTAGTCTGTCGTACTGCTGATAGCACCGGATACCCCAAACTGCCCGGAAAGGCTGTGAGCGAGTAACACTTACCAAAGAGATCAAGGCTTTCTCAGTAGCATTGAACCGGGCAGAATGAGGAGATCCCAGTTGTGAATCATATTTGAAATTGGTTATGGTGAAGTTCACTGTGAAATGTTCAATTGCTGGAGCGGGGGTTGAGATTGGCAAAACAGCTGCAAAAAATGAAATAGCAGAATGAAAAATCAATGATCTCACCCCTTCAGACACACTGAAACACATCTCTAATTCCACAGATCCATGTTTACGCAAATCGCAAATGGGATTTTATTCCCCCCTCCCCCTCCAAGGGTACTGCGGACAGTTCTCCTTAGAGAGCCAATTCCATTCCATTGTGAGCAGACTCACAGTTCTAGACAAGCTCTATTCACCGCCTGTCTTGTATTAAATTTTGAAAGTTTGTATCTTTCCAATTTTTTCATTAAGGATCATTCTGAACTATACTCACTTGGCAGAGCTGGTGCTTCGTTATAACCTGGAATGAGAAGGGAAAATGATTAGAGGGCAACTAGACAGGTGGGGAGGGAAGAAAGAGACAAGTAGATGCAAGGATGGTCCAGAAAGAGTGGTAAAGAAAACTGTTAAGAAATCAGCTGGTTACCATTGACATAGAGACTGTCCTTGTCCAGGGTGTAGTGACAAATAGGATGGTCCAGAAAGAGCAGTAGGGCATAAAACACTCACTGACTTTCTATGGTATCTGGTTATTCTGGGGTTGGGACTCTTTCTTGCTATACGTGATCTTTAACGTCCATCAAATATATCGCTTCTCTATTGTTACATCGGCGCAATGAATTACATAGAACGGACAAGCCGTAAAGAAATCAGCTGGTTACCGTTGACATAGAGGCTGTCCTTGTCCAGGGTGTAGGGGCCGAGCTTGGTGATGCCATTTGTCTTGTTGCGGATTTCACGGTAAACACCCACTCTGTCAAATGGGGGAGCAGTGGAGTCGCGCCTGTAGGTGCAGACGGCATCTACCCCGGTGTCCTTCCCAGCTCTCACCGGTCTACAATAGAAAAGCCAATGTCAGATTTGTTCATGTGTTTAAATTGTTTGCTAATGATGAAGATATATGTTTCATTCTGGGATCTCATTTTTAACATAAGATGGTAATTCATAAGTACTCCTATTAATGGAATGTAAAATAATCCCCTTAACGATGTTCTACCAATCAATAATGTAAATAGGCCATTTATGAAGCTCTAACCATTCAGTGTCCCCTAGAAACCTATGCTGACATTAACACGTTCTTCTTCCGGCCACAGTGACAGAAGTTTCGTAGGGCTTAATTATGGAAGAGGGAAATATTTACGCTTTATTCTGATGCTAAACCAACTGATAGGAAATGTGTGCTCAGACTGTAGTGTTATAAATAAATGTCAGTGCCTGGATCCTTACCTGTAAGCCGTCACTTCACATCTTATATAATCTGGGCCGATGCTGCTGTTTGCAAATATTGGGTTGAGCTGGCAAAGAGAGGATGTCATTAGTCTGTCGTACTGCTGATAGCACCAGATATCCCAAACTGCCCGGAAAGGCTGTGAGCCAGTCATACTTACCAAAGAGATCAAGGCTTTCTCAGTAGCATTGAACCGGGCAGAATGAGGAGATCCCAGTTGTGAATCATATTTGAAATTGGTTATGGTGAAGTTCACTGTGAAATGTTCAATTGCTGGAGCGGGGGTTGAGATTGGCAAAACAGCTGCAAAAAATGAAATAGCAGAATGAAAAATCAATGATCTCACCCCTTCAGACACACTGAAACACATCTCTAATTCCACAGATCCATGTTTACGCAAATCGCAAATGGGATTTTATTCCCCCCCCCCCCCCAAGGGTACTGCGGACAGTTCTCCTTAGAGAGCCAATTCCATTCCATTGTGAGCAGACTCACAGTTCTAGACAAGCTCTATTCACCACCTGTCTTGTATTAAACTTTGAAAGTTTGTATCTTTCCAATTTTTTCATTAAGGATCATTCTGAACTATACTCACTTGGCAGAGCTGGTGCTTCGTTATAACCTGGAATGAGAAGGGAAAATGATTAGAGGGCAACTAGACAGGTGGGGAGGGAAAGAAGTGACAAATAGGATGGTCCAGAAAGAGCAGTAGGGCATAAAACCGTCACTGACTTTCTATGGTGTGTGGTTATTCTGGGGTTGGGACTCTTTCTTGCTTTACGTGATCTTTAACGTCCATCAAATATATCGCTTCTCTATTGTTACATCGGCGCAATGAATTACATAGAACGGACAAGCCGTAAAGAAATCAGCTGGTTACCGTTGACATAGAGGCTGTCCTTGTCCAGGGTGTAGGGGCCGAGCTTGGTGATGCCATTTGTCTTGTTGCGGATTTCACGGTAAACACCCACTCTGTCAAACGGGGGAGCAGTGGAGTCGCGCCTGTAGGTGCAGACGGCATCTACCCCGGTGTCATTCCCAGCTCTCACCGGTCTACAATAGAAAAGCCAATGTCAGATTTGTTCATGTGTTTAAATTGTTTGCTGGTGACTGTCCAATGCCGAACAAAATGACAGCAAATGAACCTTCACATTGTAGGCTAATATGGTAATCTCAGCCCCAGGATCCTTACCTGTAAGCCGTCACTTCACATCTTATATAATCTGGGCCGATGCTGCTGTTTGCAAATATTGGGTTGAGCTGGCAAAGAGAGGATGTCATTAGTCTGTCGTACTGCTGATAGCACCGGATATCCCAAACTGCCCGGGAAGGCTGTGAGCGAGTAACACTTACCAAAGAGATCAAGGCTTTCTCAGTAGCATTGAACCGGGCAGAATAAGGAGATCCCAGTTGTGAATCATATTTGAAATTGGTTATGGTGAAGTTCACTGTGAAATGTTCAATTGCTGGAGCGGGGGTTGAGACTCGCAAAACAGCTGCAAAAAATGAAATAGCAGAATGAAAAATCAGTGAACTCACCCATGATGAAAGTAATAATATGGAGCTGGTAAAACAGATGTAGTTATATTGGAATAAAAATATCTTTTATTTTCCTAAAGGAACCGTTAAGCCATTATCATTAGACTGGAATATCAGACTGTCTCTAGCTATGCAAAATAACAATATGCAGAACTTTTTTCATGCTATTTGGAAGCTTCGTACACTGTGCTCTGCTCACAATGACATTGACAGCGTTTCCCTGCGAGATTAGATCTAATCAAACAACTGTTCCTTCTATTACTAGCGTTGGCAGAATTTGATTTTAATATTTTATAATTTTGACAGATAATATAGATGTTTATTTTTAAGCATTTTTAATTTTTTATTGATTTGAATGTTCACATTTGTGCAAAATCGAGTTTTAAGCTTTTAATTTTTTTATTGGAGGGGTGTCAGTGGGGAGTGTCAGACAGTAGTTATTTCATGACAGTAGATACACTAATGTTCAACATCACATGTCAAAATATACAAAGTGAACATCTTTAAAGCAAACTCTGAGAAGTTCTCAAGCAGCATTTTTCTGACTTTGCCTATCTGTAAATTTCCATTATTATGAAAATATTATGGCAATATTGTTTCATCAGTTTGTGTGTGTACTGTGGAAGTGACGTTTACCGACATTTATCAAGAAAAATCACATCCTTCCAAGCCTATGTATTACTTAGCAATTGCCTCTGTTGAATTTCATCTGACATCATGTTCCTAACATCCATAGGACCAGATTCTGCCACGTTTGGTCCAGCAGAATAGTCCCTTACTCTAAGTATATTCCATTGAATCAATGAGACTAGTCAATGAGTAAAATACTGTTCAGCATGAGTAAGGGTAGCTTGAAGCTCACATCACCTGTATATTTCCTAAGTAATGCGGCTCTGTGTGGGTGGCTTGTGAAAGTGAAATTGACCCCAACACACACTCGGAGGGGGCACCGGTTGCCATTCACCCTGCAGCCCCTTTACACCGTTTGCACTAGAACTGGTCAAAATGTTTTGAATTTTTGAAGATTTTTAAGCACAAAACATTAATGAAAAATTTCCATCTGACGGGGGGACAATTTTTTTTCTATTTTACCACTGGCCTTAATTCCCACAGCATGTAGGGACCACTAGATCCATGTAAATATGAATCTCATGGCCTCGTCCCTGGCCTGCCCCATCCGTGCCCTCCAGGCCGTCCTGTGCAGAGCTGGCTCAGAGATCTCCTCCATGTATGCTCCTGGAAAGCAGTATGACCTTCACTCTCACACAGCGAAGGCGTGGAGCTGAGCCCCAAGGAGTCTGCATTCTAACTCATCCCAAGAAACATTTGAACATTTAGAGTAACATTTTCAGAAGCATCTAAGTCGGTGGTTCTCAAACTTTTGTACTGGTGACCCCTTTCACATAGCAAGCCTTACAAATTAAAAACACTTTTTAATATATTTAACACCATTATAAATGCTGGAGGCAAAGCAGGGTTTGGGGTGGAGGCTGACAGCTCGTGACCACTTGGAGGGTCCTGACCCCCAGTTTGAGAACCCCTGATCTAAGTGATTATGTCCTACTGAAAATCTGGACATACCCTAGGTGCTTTTGGAAATGATACCTTTCAAAGACCAAAGCCTCCCTATTAGCATTTTTTGGTCCTGTCTAAAGAATCTAGCCCAAGAAAAGGTCTCGCTTGTTGGCTGGGAAGTGGTGGCTGGGAAGAAGGAAGTTGTCATCTGAAGGGAAGTGCAAGCAGTACATAGAGTGGGTTGTGGTACTTTTGAGGATGCCATCTCTAAGTTGGGCAAAACAACTGGCTGACATGAGTATGTGGTTTTACTTCTACTAAGAATAATGGCAAAACACTGTAAAATATAAATCTATAGTAAAAAGCAGGGGTCACCATTAACTATCCATCTGTCTAGGCATTCATACCTGAAGTAAGCATCGGAGAAACTCATACTGTTTTCCTCTCTACTGTAGAGGTACTAATTACTGCTGTAGTCTCACCTGGGAAAGTGGTCTGTAGAGATGTGGACATTTCTGTTGTTGCAGAGGTGGCTGCAACGGTCATAACAGACGTTGAACTAGCAGGCAGAGTGATTGTGGTTGGCTGTGATGTGGAAGTGCTAATTAGTGCTGTGGGCTCAGCTAGGGAGGAGGTTGGACGAGCAGAAGTGGATGTCTCTGCTAACGTAGAGGTAGCTGCAGTTTTAGTCTCACCTGTGGAAGTGGTCACTGGGGCTGCGGTGATGGATTCTGCTCCTGTTGTGAGATACGTTGTTGTAGTCCCAGGTTTGTTTGGGATCACGGGAGCTGCTGCTTTGGTGGTACTCTCTAATGTTGTACTTTTAGTGGTGGTGGTGGTTTTAACCACAGGAGTTGTCTGTGTTGTTGTGACATTATTATCTTTATTTTGTTCCACTGGCTTAACGGTCTTCTGGTAGATTATTTCAGTTATTTCATGATCTGTGTAGAGAAATGTATCTCCATTATGCTATTTTACATAGGTGCTTATACACATATTGAGTGAAAATCAATGGAATATGCATATCAATAATATATGGTTATTGTGAATATACATGGTGTTTGTTTTAGCTTGAACATTCCAACATCTTTTCCCCAGTTGTGAATTTTTTCTATGTATGTTTATCACAATTTACATGTTGAACATATATAAGAGAGTCAATCTATAGTTTGCTCTTTTCCATTTCCTACTCCCTGGACCTTAATTTTACTGAATTGGGGCTTTAGTACTTAATATTTCCACTTCAAGCTTTCAAGATAAGGTTGTAAATGGGAAATAACTACCAAGAAAAATGCAGAGAATTCCAGTTTCAATACCTTTCTTGTCAGTTTGTATCCCCTTTGCTCCCATATTTATTTATGTTCGTTAATAAGTTTCAAGAAGATTATTTAACTTCAGTTAAGCAGGCAACATTTTTATAATAAGACACTCCCATATGTTCTATATATTTTTTCTTTTATGTTCATATCTCCCTTGTTTCCTATACCCAGGGAAAGTCTACATTTTGCCACCTCTATCCCAAATAATATTCAATTACTCTAGGTAGCATGAAACGTTCATTTTTTTTACCCACAAAATATCTCCATTCTAATTAGATAAACACTGATAAAAATGGTTTCTTTTAATATGTGACTTCAAAAGGATGACAACCCGGACTCCTGCTGCTTAAAATTGGTCTGAACTCATGGGAAAGCAAATTATGCAACTACAAAGGATACACAAGAGGAAAACAATGCCCTTACTTGTCAAAGCAGCTGTGGTAGGTGAAAGCGATGTTGTGGTTGTCACAGAGATGGCTGCCGTTGTGTCCCCTCTGACAGGGACGCCCAAAGCGGTTGTGGTCTCAGCTGGGGAAGTTGTAAAAAGGGCAGATGTGGTTGTTCCCTGTCGTGTAGTGGAAGTGGAAGTTGTTGTGGTCTCAGCAGGGGTAGTGGTGATTGGAGCCACTGTGCTTCTCTCTGCAGCTGTAGCAATGGGTGATGTTTTAGTAGTCTCTGCTAGAACAGTGGTGACAGGGGATGCTGTGGGTGTCCCCAGTTCTGTAGTGGTGCCCAAAGCTATTGGGATCTCAGATGGGGAATTGGTCTCCACAGCAGATGTGGATGTTGTAGGACCTGCTGTGGTGGGAGACAGTGTCACTGTGGTCTCAGCCGGAGTAGTCACCGTAACAGCAACTGTGGATGTCTCTGCTAAAGAGGAAGTGACTGCACTTGTGTTCGCAGTGGGATAAGTGACAAGAAGGGCAGCTGTGGGTGTCTCAACTTCTCTAGAGGTGCTGGGAATTCTTGTGGTCTCAGAGGGCAAACTTGTCTCAAGACGGACTGTGGATGTCAATGGTAAAATAGAAGTGACTCCAGTTGTGGTCTCAGTGTGGGATGTGGCCACAGGGGCTGGTGTGGTGATAGCCAGAGTGGTGGTTGTTTCAACTGGGGAAGTAGTAGGAAGGGCAACTGTGGTTGTCTCCTCCACTGTACTGGCAGTAGTTACTGCTGTAGTCTCTGCTGAGGAACCGGTCTCTAAAGGAGATGTGAATGTTTCTGCGATGGTAGATGTCCCTACAGGTGTACTCTTAGGTAACAAAGTGGTAGGAAGAGGAACCGTGGTAGTCTCTTCCACAGTAGAGGAGCCAGTTATTGCTGAAGACTGAGCTTGGGAAGTAGTCTCTACAGGAGCTGGGAAGGTCTTTAGAATAGTAGAAGTAGCTACAGCCATGCTCCCAGGTAGTGCAGTGGTAGGAGGTGAAGCTGTGGTTGTCTCCTCCACGGAGCTGGAACTCGTTGTTGCTGTAGTCGCAGCTGCAGAAGTGGTCTCTCCAGGAGTTGTTAGTGTTTCTGCTATGGTAGAAGTGGTTATAGCTGTGCTCTTATGGGTTGAAGTGGTAGGAAGGGCAACCGTGGCTGTGTCTTCTACGTTAGTGGTACTAGTTATTGCAGTAGTCTCAGCTAAGGAAGTGGTCTTTAGAGTAGCTGTGGAGGTTTCTAGAATAGGAGATGTAACTGCAGCTGTGCTTTCAGGCTGTGAAATTGTAGGAAGGGGAAGTGTGGTTGTCTCCTTGACTGTAGAGGCAGTAGTTATTGCTGCTGTCTCTGCTAAGGAAGTAGATTCTAGTGGAGCGGTGGAGGTCTCTGGACTAGCAGAAGTGGCTACGGTTGTGCTCTGAGGTAATGAAGTGGTGGGAAGCGCAACCGTGGTTGTCTCTTCTACTATAGTCGTACGAGTTATTGCTGTAGTCTCAGCCAGGGAAGTGGACTCCCGAGGAGCTGTGGAGGTCTCTGGAATAAGAGAAGAAGCTACTCTTGTGCTTTCAGGAAGAGAAGTGGTAGGAAAGGCAACTGTGGTTGTCTCTTCAGGGGTAGTGGCATTAGTTGTTGCTGTAGTCTCAGCTAGGGAAATGGTCTCTTGAAGAGCTGTGGAGGTCTTTTGAATAACAGAAGTGGTTGAAGCCATAGTCCCAGGTAGTGAAGCAGTAGGAAAGAGAACCGTGGTTGTCTCTTCTGCTGTGCTGGTACTAGATATTGCTGTAGTCTTAGCGACAGACGTGGTCTCTATGGGAGACGTGGAGGTCTCTGGTATAGTAGAGGTGGCTATAGCTGTGCTCTCATGGGGTGAAGTAGTAGGAAGAGTAATTGTGGTTGTCTCACCTACTGCAGTGGTACCAGTTACTGCTGTAGTCTCATTTGGGGAAGAGGTCTCCAGAGCACCAGTGGAGGTCTCTGAAATAGTAGAGGTGGCTGACGCTGTGATCCTAAGTAGTGCAGTCGTAGAAAGAGGTACTGCGGTTATCCCCTCTATTGTAGTAGTACTCGTTATTGCTGTAGTTTCAGCTGCAGAAGTTGTCTCTGGAGGAGAGGTGGATGTTTCTCCGATGGTTCTTGTGGATACAGCTGTGCTTTCGGGTTGTGAAATTGTAGAAAGGGGAAGTCTCATTGTCTCTTCAGTTGTAGTGGTACTAATTATTGCTCTAGTCTCAGCTGTGGATGTGGTCTGTAGAGAAGCTGTGGTCTCATAGAGTGAACTGGTTGGGAGGACAACTGTGGTTCTCTCCTTGACTGTAGTAGTAGTTGTTGCTGTAGTCTCAGTTGGAGAAGTGGTCTCTGGAGGAGCTGTGGATGTCGCTGGAATAGTAGAAGTGGCTGCAGCTGTGCTCTGAGGTAGTGAAGTGGTAGGAAGAGCAACAATGGTTGTCCCTTCTACTGTCCTGTTACCCGGTAATGCTGTAGTCTCACCTGGGAAAGTGGTCTCTAGCAGAGATGTGGACGTTTCTGCTGTTGCAGAGGTGGCTGCAACGGTCATAACAGACGTTGAACTAGCAGGCAGAGTGATTGTGGTTGGCTCTGATGTGGAAGTGCTAATTAGTGCTGTGGGCTCAGCTAGGGAGGAGGTTGGACGACCAGAAGTGGATGTCTCTGCTAACGTAGAGGTAGCTGCAGTTTTAGTCTCAGCGGTGGAAGTGGTCACTGGGGCTGCGGTGATGGATTCTGCTCCTGTTGTGAGATACATTGCTGTGGTCCCAGGTTTGTTTGGGATCACGGGAGCTGCTGCTTTGGTGGTACTCTCTAATGTTGTACTTTTGGTGGTGGTGGTGGTGGTGGTTTTAACCACAGGAGTTGTCTGTGTTGTTGTGACATTATCTTTATTTTGTTCCACTGGCTTAACGGTCTGCTGGTAGATTATTTCAGTTATTTCACCATCTGTGTAGAGAAATGTATCTCCATTATGCTATTTTACATTGGTGCTTATACCACATGTTGAGTGCAAATCAATGGTATATGCATATCAATAATATATGGTCATTGTGAATATACACAGTGTTTATTTTAGCTTAACCATTCCAACATTTTTTCCCCAGTTGTGAATTTATTCTATGTATGTTTATCACAATTTACATGTAGAATGCATGAGAGATTCACTGCAGCGGTAAAATAACCTGAGCATGCCTCCCAGAGCAGGCCACTCAGGTCAGTTCACCCAAAACAGCTTCGGGGGGAGTGGAGGAGAATGTCCTCCCTCATAACTTTTAGTCCAGTGGTTCAGGTCCTCACTTGGGATGTGGAAGACTGACTGTTGCATTGTGGATAAATAATAAAAGAATAATTTGTGCAGGGGATCTGGGTCCGGAATCTCCCACATTCCGGGTGAGTGCTCTAATGGAAAAGACATAGAATCATTCTTATGCATTCTCCCTCTCTCCTCCTATCCCTGCACACTCATTTTATAGGAGCCTAGGCGTCTATCTGAGGATCCGTGAATCACAGTGATCTTCTAACCGCCTATAAGAGCATCACAGCACCGAGCTCCATTTGTGCATTCAGGCTTTAACTTTTTAAGTTTGAACTTTTAAGTGCCGCTGACTTCAGTGAGACTGCTCAGTGGCTTGAGTGCGTTGCTGAAGAGGGACAAACTTAGTCATATGCTTAATGTTAAGCACGTGCGGAAGGACTTGAATATTTTACTGAATTGGGGCCTTAGTACTTAATATTTCCATTTCAAGCTTTCAAGATACTCTTGCAATTGGGAAATAACTACCAAGAAAAATGCAGAGAATTCTTGTTTCAATACCTTTCTTGTCAGTTTGTATCCCCTTTGCTCCCATATTTATTTATGTTCGTTAATAAGTTTCAAGAAGATTATTTAACTTCAGTTAAGCAGGCAACATTATTATAATAGGACACTCCCATATGTTCTATTTATTCTTTCTTTTATGTTCATATCTCCCTTGTTTCCGATACCCATGGAAAGTCTATATTTTGCCACCTCTATCCCAAATAATATTCAATTACTCTAGGTAGCATGAAACCATATTTTTTATCCTCAAAATATCTCCATTCTAGTTAGATAAACACTAATAAAAATGGTTTCTTTTAATATGTGACTTCAAAAGGATGACAACCTGGACTCCTGCTGCTTAAAATGGGTCTGAACTCATGGGAAAGCAAATTATGCAACTACAAAGCATACACAAGAGGAAAACAATGCCCTTACTTGTCAAAGCAGCTGTGGTAGGTGAAAGCGATGTTGTGGTTGTCACAGAGATGGCTGCTGTTGTCTCTCCTCTGATAGGGATGCCCAAAGCGGTTTTGGTCTCAGCTGGGGAAGTCGTAAAAAGGGCAGATGTGGTTGTTCCCTGTCGTGTAGTGGAAGTGTAAGTTGTTGTGGTCTCAGCAGGGGTAGTGCTGATTGGAGCCGCTGTGCTTCTCTCTGCTGCTGTAGCAATGGGTGATGTTTTAGTAGTCTTGGCGAGAACAGTGGTGACAGGGGATGCTGTGAGTGTCCCCAGTTCTGTAGTGGTGCCCAAAGCGATTGGGATCTCAGCTGAGGAACTGGTCTCCAGAGCAGATGTGGATGTTGTAGGACCTGCTGTGGTGGGAGACAGTGTCACTGTGGTCTCAGCTGGAGAAGTCACCGTAACAGCAACTGTGGATGACTCTGCTAAAGAGGAGGTGACTGCACTTGTGGTCACGGTGGGATAAGTGACAAGAAGGGCAGCTGTGGGTGTCTCAACTTCTCTAGAGGTGCTGGGAATTCTTGTGGTCTCAGAGGGCAAACTTGTCTCAAGACGGACCGTGGATGTCAACGGTAAAATAGAAGTGACTCCAGTTGTGGTCTCAGTGTGGGATGTGGCCACAGGGGCTGGTGTGGTGATAGCCAGAGTGGTGGTTGTTTCAACTGGGGAAGTAGTAGGAAGGGCAACTGTGGTTGTCTCCTCCACTGTACTGGCAGTAGTTACTGCTGTAGTCTCTGCTGAGGAACCGGTCTCTAAAGGAGATGTGAATGTTTCTGCGATGGTAGATGTCCCTACAGGTGTACTCTTAGGTAACGAAGTGGTAGGAAGAGGAACCGTGGTAGTCTCTTCCACAGTAGAGGAGCCAGTTATTGCTGAAGACTGAGCTTGGGAAGTAGTCTCTACAGGAGCTGGGAAGGTCTTTAGAATAGTAGAAGTAGCTACAGCCATGCTCCCAGGTAGTGCAGTGGTAGGAGGTGAAGCTGTGATTGTCTCCTCCACAGAGCTGGAACTCGTTGTTGCTGTAGTCGCAGCTGCAGAAGTGGTCTCTCCAGGAGTTGTTAGTGTTTCTGCTATGGTAGAAGTGGTTATAGCTGTGCTCTTATGGGTTGAAGTGGTAGGAAGGGCAACCATGGCTGTGTCTTCTACGTTAGTGGTACTAGTTATTGCAGTAGTCTCAGCTAAGGAAGTGGTCTTTAGAGTAGCTGTGGAGGTTTCTAGAATAGGAGATGTAACTGCAGCTGTGCTTTCAGGCTGTGAAATTGTAGGAAGGGAAAGTGTGGTTGTCTCCTTGACTGTAGAGGCAGTAGTTATTGCTGCTGTCTCTGCTAAGGAAGTAGATTCTAGTGGAGCGGTGGAGGTCTCTGGACTAGCAGAAGTGGCTACGGTTGTGCTCTGAGGTAATGAAGTGGTGGGAAGCGCAACCGTGGTTGTCTCTTCTACTATAGTCGTACGAGTTATTGCTGTAGTCTCAGCCAGGGAAGTGGACTCCCGAGGAGCTGTGGAGGTCTCTGGAATAAGAGAAGAAGCTACTCTTGTGCTTTCAGGAAGAGAAGTGGTAAGAAAGACAACTGTGGTTGTCTCTTCAGGGGTAGTGGCATTAGTTGTTGCTGTAGTCTCAGCTAGGGAAATGGTCTCTTGAAGAGCTGTGGAGGTCTTTTGAATAACAGAAGTGGTTGAAGCCATAGTCCCAGGTAGTGAAGCAGTAGGAAAGAGAACCGTGGTTGTCTCTTCTGCTGTGCTGGTACTAGATATTGCTGTAGTCTTAGCGACAGACGTGGTCTCTGTGGGAGAGGTGGAGGTCTCTGGTATAGTAGAGGTGGCTATAGCTGTGCTCTCATGGGGTGAAGTAGTAGGAAGAGTAATTGTGGTTGTCTCACCTACTGCAGTGGTACCAGTTACTGCTGTAGTCTCATTTGGGGAAGAGGTCTCCAGAGCACCAGTGGAGGTCTCTGAAATAGTAAAGGTGGCTGATGCTGTGGTCCTAAGAAGTGTACTGGTAGGAAGAGAAAGTGTGGTCGTCTCTTCTACAGTCGAGCTACTAGTCATTGCTGTAGTTTCAGATAGGGAAGTAGGCTCTAGAGGAGAGGTGGATGTTTCTCCGATGGTTCTTGTGGATACAGCTGTGCTTTCAGGTTGTGAAGCTGTAGAAAGGGGAAGTGTGGTTTTCTCTGCATTGGTACTAGTTATTGCTGTCATCTCAGCTGGAGACATGGTCTCTACAGGAGAGGTGGATATCTCTAGTATAGTAGAGGTGGCTGCCGCTGTGGTCCTAAGAAGTGTAGTGGTGGGAAGAGGAACGGTGGTTATCTTTTCTACTGTAGTTCTACTAGTTATTGCTGTAGTTTCAGGGGAAGAAGTCATCTCAAGGGGAGAGGTGGATGTTTCTCCTACAGTCGTGGTGGTTACAGCTGTGGTTTCAGGCTGTGAAGCTGTAGAATGGGGAAGTGTGGTTGTCCCCTCTATTGTTGTAGCACTAATTATTGCTGTAGTCTCTGCCAGGAAAGTGGTCTCTTCCAGAGCTGTGGAGGTCTCTGGAATGGAAGAGGAGGCTATAGCTGTGCTCCCAGGTAGTGTAGTCACAGGAAGAGGAATTGAGGTTGTCCCCTCTATTGTAGTGGTACCAGTTATGGCTGTACTTTCAGCTGCAGAAGTTGTCTCTAGAGGAGAGATGGATGTTTCCCCTATGGTAGAGGTGGCTTCAGGTGTGCTTTCAGGTTTTGAAATTGTAGAAAGGGGAAGCGTGGTTGTCTTTTCAACTGTAGTAGTGCTAATTATTGCTGCAGACTCAGATGGGGAAGTAGTCTCTAGCAGAGCTGTGGAGGTCTCTGGAATAGTTGAGGTGGCTATAGCTGTGCTCCCAGGTAGTGCAGTCGTAGAAAGAGGTACTACAGTCATCCCCTCTATTGTAGTACTAGTTATTGCTGTAGTTTCAGCTGCAGAAGTTGTCTCTAGAGGAGAGGTGGATGTTTCTCCTATGGTAGAGGTGGCTGCAGCTGTGGTTTCAGGTTGTGAAGTTGTAGGAAGGGGAAGTCTCGTTGTCTCTTCAATTGTAGTGGTACTAGTTATTGCTGTAGTCTCAGCCAGGGAAGTAGTTATTCCTGCTGTCTCTGCTAAGGAAGTAGATTCTAGTGGAGCGGTGGAGGTCTCTGGACTAGCAGAAGTGGCTACGGTTGTGCTCTGAGGTAATGAAGTGGTGGGAAGCGCAACTGTGGTTGTCTCTTCTACTATAGTCGTACGAGTTATTGCTGTAGTCTCAGCCAGGGAAGTGGACTCCCGAGGAGCTGTGGAGGTCTCTGGAATAAGAGAAGAAGCTACTCTTGTGCTTTCAGGAAGAGAAGTGGTAGGAAAGGCAACTGTGGTTGTCTCTTCTGGGGTAGTGGCATTAGTTGTTGCTGTAGTCTCAGCTAGGGAAATGGTCTCTTGAAGAGCTGTGGAGGTCTTTTGAATAACAGAAGTGGCTGAAGCCATAGTCCCAGGTAGTGAAGCAGTAGGAAAGAGAACCGTCGTTGTCTCTTCTACTGTGCTGGTAGCTGCAGTTTTAGTCTCAGCGGTGGAAGTGGTCACTGGGGCTGCGGTGATGGATTCTGCTCCTGTTGTGAGATACATTGCTGTGGTCCCAGGTTTGTTTGGGATCACGGGAGCTGCTGCTTTGGTGGTACTCTCTAATGTTGTACTTTTGGTGGTGGTGGTGGTGGTGGTTTTAACCACAGGAGTTGTCTGTGTTGTTGTGACATTATCTTTATTTTGTTCCACTGGCTTAACGGTCTGCTGGTAGATTATTTCAGTTATTTCACCATCTGTGTAGAGAAATGTATCTCCATTATGTTATTTTACATTGGTGCTTATACCACATGTTGAGTGCAAATCAATGGTATATGCATATCAATAATATATGGTCATTGTGAATATACACAGTGTTTATTTTAGCTTAACCATTCCAACATTTTTTCCCCAGTTGTGAATTTATTCTACGTATGTTTATCACAATTTACATGTAGAATGCATGAGAGATTCACTGCAGCGGTAAAATAACCTGAGCATGCCTCCCAGAGCAGGCCACTTAGGTCAGTTCACCCAAAACAGCTTTGGGGGGAGAGGAGGAGAATGTCCTCCCTCATAACTTTTAGTCCAGTGGTTCAGGTCCTCACTTGGGATGTGGAAGACTGACTGTTGCATTGTGGATAAATAATAAAAGAATAATTTGTGCAGGGGATCTGGGTCCGGAATCTCCCACATTCCGGGTGAGTGCTCTAATGAAAAAGACATAGAATCATTCTTATGCATTCTCCCTCTCTCCTCCTATCCCTGCACACTCATTTTATAGGAGTCTAGGCGTCTATCTGAGGATCCGTGAATCACAGTGATCTTCTAACCGCCTATAAGAGCATCACAGCACCGAGCTCCATTTGTGCATTCAGGCTTTAACTTTTTAAGTTTGAACTTTTAAGTGCCGCTGACTTCAGTGAGACTGCTCAGTGGCTTGAGTGCATTGCTGAAGAGGAACGAACTTAGTCATATGCTTAATGTTAAGCACGTGCGGAAGGACTTGAATATTTTACTGAATTGGGGCCTTAGTACTTAATATTTCCATTTCAAGCTTTCAAGATACTCTTGTAATTGGGAAATAACTACCAAGAAAAATGCAGAGAATTCTTGTTTCAATACCTTTCTTGTCAGTTTGTATCCCCTTTGCTCCCATATTTATTTATGTTCGTTAATAAGTTTCAAGAAGATTATTTAACTTCAGTTAAGCAGGCAACATTATTATAATAGGACACTCCCATATGTTCTATTTATTCTGTCTTTTATGTTCATATCTCCCTTGTTTCCGATACCCATGGAAAGTCTATATTTTGCCACCTCTATCCCAAATAATATTCAATTACTCTAGGTAGCATGAAACCATATTTTTTTATCCTCAAACTATCTCCATTCTAGTTAGATAAACACTAATAAAAATGGTTTCTTTTAACATGTGACTTCAAAAGGATGACAACCCGGACTCCTGCTGCTTAAAATGGGTCTGAACTCATGGGAAAGGAAATTATGCAACTACAAAGGATACCCAAGAGGAAAACAATGCCCTTACTTGTCAAAGCAGCTGTGGTAGGTGAAAGCGATGTTGTGGTTGTCACAGAGATGGCTGCTGTTGTCTCTCCTCTGATAGGGATGCCCAAAGCGGTTTTGGTCTCAGCTGGGGAAGTTGTAAAAAGGGCAGATGTGGTTGTTCCCTGTCGTGTAGTGGAAGTGTAAGTTGTTGTGGTCTCAGCAGGGGTAGTGCTGATTGGAGCTGCTGTGCTTCTCTCTGCTGCTGTAGCAATGGGTGATGTTTTAGTAGTCTTGGCGAGAACAGTGGTGACACGGGATGCTGTGAGTGTCCCCAGTTCTGTAGTGGTGCCCAAAGCGATTGGGATCTCAGCTGAGGAACTGGTCTCCAGAGCAGATGTGGATGTTGTAGGACCTGCTGTGGTGGGAGTCAGTGTCACTGTGGTCTCAGCCGGAGAAGTCACCGTAACAGCAACTGTGGATGTCTCTGCAAAAGAGGAGGTGACTGCACTTGTGGTCACGGTGGGATAAGTGACAAGAAGGGCAGCTGTGGGTGTCTCAACTTCTCTAGAGGTGCTGGGAATTCTTGTGGTCTCAGAGGGCAAACTTGTCTCAAGACGGACCGTGGATGTCAACGGTAAAATAGAAGTGACTCCAGTTGTGGTCTCAGTGTGGGATGTGGCCACAGGGGCTGGTGTGGTGATAGCCAGAGTGGTGGTTGTTTCAACTGGGGAAGTAGTAGGAAGGGCAACTGTGGTTGTCTCCTCCACTGTACTGGCAGTAGTTACTGCTGTAGTTTCTGCTGAGGAACCGGTCTCTAAAGGAGATGTGAATGTTTCTGCGATGGTAGATGTCCCTACAAGTGTACTCTTAGGTAACAAAGTGGTAGGAAGAGGAACCGTGGTAGTCTCTTCCACAGTAGAGGAGCCAGTTATTGCTGAAGACTGAGCTTGGGAAGTAGTCTCTACAGGAGCTGGGAAGGTCTTTAGAATAGTAGAAGTAGCTACAGCCATGCTCCCAGGTAGTGCAGTGGTAGGAGGTGAAGCTGTGGTTTTCTCCTCCACGGAGCTGGAACTCGTTGTTGCTGTAGTCGCAGCTGCAGAAGTGGTCTCTCCAGGAGTTGTTAGTGTTTCTGCTATGGTAGAAGTGGTTATAGCTGTGCTCTTATGGGTTGAAGTGGTAGGAAGGGCAACCGTGGCTGTGTCTTCTACGTTAGTGGTACTAGTTATTGCAGTAGTCTCAGCTAAGGAAGTGGTCTTTAGAGTAGCTGTGGAGGTTTCTAGAATAGGAGATGTAACTGCAGCTGTGCTTTCAGGCTGTGAAATTGTAGGAAGGGGAAGTGTGGTTGTCTCCTTGACTGTAGAGGCAGTAGTTATTCCTGCTGTCTCTGCTAAGGAAGTAGATTCTAGTGGAGCGGTGGAGGTCTCTGGACTAGCAGAAGTGGCTACGGTTGTGCTCTGAGGTAATGAAGTGGTGGGAAGCGCAACCGTGGTTGTCTCTTCTATTGTAGTCGTACGAGTTATTGCTGTAGTCTCAGCCAGGGAAGTGGACTCCCGAGGAGCTGTGGAGGTCTCTGGAATAAGAGAAGAAGCTACTCTTGTGCTTTCAGGAAGAGAAGTGGTAGGAAAGGCAACTGTGGTTGTCTCTTCAGGGGTAGTGGCATTAGTTGTTGCTGTAGTCTCAGCTAGGGAAATGGTCTCTTGAAGAGCTGTGGAGGTCTTTTGAATAACAGAAGTGGTTGAAGCCATAGTCCCAGGTAGTGAAGCAGTAGGAAAGAGAACCGTGGTTGTCTCTTCTGCTGTGCTGGTACTAGATATTGCTGTAGTCTTAGCGACAGACGTGGTCTCTATGGGAGACGTGGAGGTCTCTGGTATAGTAGAGGTGGCTATAGCTGTGCTCTCATGGGGTGAAGTAGTAGGAAGAGTAATTGTGGTTGTCTCACCTACTGCAGTGGTACCAGTTACTGCTGTAGTCTCATTTGGGGAAGAGGTCTCCAGAGCACCAGTGGAGGTCTCTGAAATAGTAAAGGTGGCTGACGCTGTGGTCCTAAGTGTACTGGTAGGAAGAGAAAGTGTGGTCGTCTCTTCTACAGTCGAGCTACTAGTCATTGCTGTAGTTTCAGATAGGGAAGTAGGCTCTAGAGGAGAGGTGGATGTTTCTCCGATGGTTCTTGTGGATACAGCTGTGCTTTCAGGTTGTGAAGCTGTAGAAAGGGGAAGTGTGGTTTTCTCTGCATTGGTACTAGTTATTGCTGTCATCTCAGCTGGAGACATGGTCTCTACAGGAGAGGTGGATGTCTCTAGTATAGTAGAGGTGGCTGCCGCTGTGGTCCTAAGAAGTGTAGTGGTGGGAAGAGGAACGGTGGTTATCTTTTCTACTGTAGTTCTACTAGTTATTGCTGTAGTTTCAGGGGAAGAAGTCATCTCAAGGGGAGAGGTGGATGTTTCTCCTACAGTCGTGGTGGTTACAGCTGTGGTTTCAGGCTGTGAAGATGTAAAAAGGGGAAGTGTGGTTGTCCCCTCTATTGTTGTAGCACTAATTATTGCTGTAGTCTCTGCCAGGAAAGTGGTCTCTTCCAGAGCTGTGGAGGTCTCTGGAATGGAAGAGGAGGCTATAGCTGTGCTCCCAGGTAGTGTAGTCACAGGAAGAGGAATTGAGGTTGTCCCCTCTATTGTAGTGGTACCAGTTATGGCTGTACTTTCAGCTGCAGAAGTTGTCTCTAGAGGAGAGATGGATGTTTCCCCTATGGTAGAGGTGGCTTCAGGTGTGCTTTCAGGTTTTGAAATTGTAGAAAGGGGAAGCGTGGTTGTCTTTTCAACTGTAGTAGTGCTAATTATTGCTGCAGACTCAGATGGGGAAGTAGTCTCTAGCAGAGCTGTGGAGGTCTCTGGAATAGTTGAGGTGGCTATAGCTGTGCTCCCAGGTAGTGCAGTCGTAGAAAGAGGTACTACAGTCATCCCCTCTATTGTAGTACTAGTTATTGCTGTAGTTTCAGCTGCAGAAATTGTCTCTAGAGGAGAGGTGAATGTTTCTCCTATGGTAGAGGTGGCTGCAGCTGTGGTTTCAGGTTGTGAAGTTGTAGGAAGGGGAAGTCTCGTTGTCTCTTCAATTGTAGTGGTACTAGTTATTGCTGTAGTCTCAGCCAGGGAAGTAGTTATTCCTGCTGTCTCTGCTAAGGAAGTAGATTCTAGTGGAGCGGTGGAGGTCTCTGGACTAGCAGAAGTGGCTACGGTTGTGCTCTGAGGTAATGAAGTGGTGGGAAGCGCAACTGTGGTTGTCTCTTCTACTATAGTCGTACGAGTTATTGCTGTAGTCTCAGCCAGGGAAGTGGACTCCCGAGGAGCTGTGGAGGTCTCTGGAATAAGAGAAGAAGCTACTCTTGTGCTTTCAGGAAGAGAAGTGGTAGGAAAGGCAACTGTGGTTGTCTCTTCTGGGGTAGTGGCATTAGTTGTTGCTGTAGTCTCAGCTAGGGAAATGGTCTCTTGAAGAGCTGTGGAGGTCTTTTGAATAACAGAAGTGGTTGAAGCCATAGTCCCAGGTAGTGAAGCAGTAGGAAAGAGAACCGTCGTTGTCTCTTCTACTGTGCTGGTAGCTGCAGTTTTAGTCTCAGCGGTGGAAGTGGTCACTGGGGCTGCGGTGATGGATTCTGCTCCTGTTGTGAGATACATTGCTGTGGTCCCAGGTTTGTTTGGGATCACGGGAGCTGCTGCTTTGGTGGTACTCTCTAATGTTGTACTTTTGGTGGTGGTGGTGGTGGTGGTTTTAACCACAGGAGTTGTCTGTGTTGTTGTGACATTATCTTTATTTTGTTCCACTGGCTTAACGGTCTGCTGGTAGATTATTTCAGTTATTTCACCATCTGTGTAGAGAAATGTATCTCCATTATGTTATTTTACATTGGTGCTTATACCACATGTTGAGTGCAAATCAATGGTATATGCATATCAATAATATATGGTCATTGTGAAAATACACAGTGTTTATTTTAGCTTAACCATTCCAACATTTTTCCCCCAGTTGTGAATTTATTCTACGTATGTTTGTCACAATTTACATGTAGAATGCATGAGAGATTCACTGCAGCGGTAAAATAACCTGAGCATGCCTCCCAGAGCAGGCCACTCAGGTCAGTTCACCCAAAACAGCTTCGGGGGGAGAGGAGGAGAATGTCCTCCCTCATAACTTTTAGTCCAGTGGTTCAGGTCCTCACTTGGGATGTGGAAGACTGACTGTTGCACTGTGGATAAATAATAAAAGAATAATTTGTGCAGGGGATCTGGGTCCGGAATCTCCCACATTCCGGGTGAGTGCTCTAATGAAAAAGATATAGAATCATTCTTATGCATTCTCCCTCTCTCCTCCTATCCCTGCACACTCATTTTATAGGAGCCTAGGCGTCTATCTGAGGATCCGTGAATCACAGTGATCTTCTAACCGCCTATAAGAGCATCACAGCACCGAGCTCCATTTGTGCATTCAGGCTTTAACTTTTTAAGTTTGAACTTTTAAGTGCCGCTGACTTCAGTGAGACTGCTCAGTGGCTTGAGTGCGTTGCTGAAGAGGGACAAACTTAGTCATATGCTTAATGTTAAGCACGTGCGGAAGGACTTGAATATTTTACTGAATTGGGGCCTTAGTACTTAATATTTCCATTTCAAGCTTTCAAGATACTCTTGTAATTGGGAAATAACTACCAAGAAAAATGCAGAGAATTCCTGTTTCAATACCTTTCTTGTCAGTTTGTATCCCCTTTGCTCCCATATTTATTTATGTTCGTTAATAAGTTTCAAGAAGATTATTTAACTTCATTTAAGCAGGCAACATTATTATAATAGGACACTCCCATATGTTCTATTTATTCTGTCTTTTATGTTCATATCTCCCTTGTTTCCTATACCCATGGAAAGTCTATATTTTGCCACCTCTATCCCAAATAATATTCAATTACTCTAGGTAGCATGAAACCATATTTTTTTATCCTCAAACTATCTCCATTCTAGTTAGATAAACACTAATAAAAATGGTTTCTTTTAACATGTGACTTCAAAAGGATGACAACCCAGACTCCTGCTGCTTAAAATGGGTCTGAACTCATGGGAAAGGAAATTATGCAACTACAAAGGATACCCAAGAGGAAAACAATGCCCTTACTTGTCAAAGCAGCTGTGGTAGGTGAAAGCAATGTTGTGGTTGTCACAGAGATGGCTGCTGTTGTCTCTCCTCTGATAGGGATGCCCAAAGCGGTTTTGGTCTCAGCTGGGGAAGTTGTAAAAAGGGCAGATGTGGTTGTTCCCTGTCGTGTAGTGGAAGTGTAAGTTGTTGTGGTCTCAGCAGGGGTAGTGGTGATTGGAGCCGCTGTGCTTCTCTCTGCTGCTGTAGCAATGGGTGATGTTTTAGTAGTCTCTGCTAGAACAGTGGTGACAGGGGATGCTGTGGGTGTCCCCAGTTCTGTAGTGGTGCCCAAAGCTATTGGGATCTCAGATGGGGAATTGGTCTCCAGAGCAGATGTGGATGTTGTAGGACCTGCTGTGGTGGGAGTCAGTGTCACTGTGGTCTCAGCCGGAGTAGTCACCGTAACAGCAACTGTGGATGTCTCTGCTAAAGAGGAGGTGACTGCACTTGTGTTCGCAGTGGGATAAGTGACAAGAAGGGCAGCTGTGGGTGTCTCAACTTCTCTAGAGGTGCTGGGAATTCTTGTGGTCTCAGAGGGCAAACTTGTCTCAAGCCAGACCGTGGATGTCAACGGTAAAATAGAAGTGACTCCAGTTGTGGTCTCAGTGTGGGATGTGGCCACAGGGGCTGGTGTGGTGATAGCCAGAGTGGTGGTTGTTTCAACTGGGGAAGTAGTAGGAAGGGCAACTGTGGTTGTCTCCTCCACTGTACTGGCAGTAGTTACTGCTGTAGTCTCTGCTGAGGAACCGGTCTCTAAAGGAGATGTGAATGTTTCTGCGATGGTAGATGTCCCTACAGGTGTACTCTTAGGTAACGAAGTGGTAGGAAGAGGAACCGTGGTAGTCTCTTCCACAGTAGAGGAGCCAGTTATTGCTGAAGACTGAGCTTGGGAAGTAGTCTCTACAGGAGCTGGGAAGGTCTTTAGAATAGTAGAAGTAGCTACAGCCATGCTCCCAGGTAGTGCAGTGGTAGGAGGTGAAGCTGTGGTTGTCTCCTCCACGGAGCTGGAACTCGTTGTTGCTGTAGTCGCAGCTGCAGAAGTGGTCTCTCCAGGAGTTGTTAGTGTTTCTGCTATGGCAGAAGTGGTTATAGCTGTGCTCTTATGGGTTGAAGTGGTAGGAAGGGCAACCGTGGCTGTGTCTTCTACGTTAGTGGTACTAGTTATTGCAGTAGTCTCAGCTAAGGAAGTGGTCTTTAGAGTAGCTGTGGAGGTTTCTAGAATAGGAGATGTAACTGCAGCTGTGCTTTCAGGCTGTGAAATTGTAGGAAGGGGAAGTGTGGTTGTCTCCTTGACTGTAGAGGCAGTAGTTATTGCTGCTGTCTCTGCTAAGGAAGTAGATTCTAGTGGAGCGGTGGAGGTCTCTGGACTAGCAGAAGTGGCTACGGTTGTGCTCTGAGGTAATGAAGTGGTGGGAAGCGCAACCGTGGTTGTCTCTTCTACTATAGTCATACGAGTTATTGCTGTAGTCTCAGCCAGGGAAGTGGACTCCCGAGGAGCTGTGGAGGTCTCTGGAATAAGAGAAGAAGCTACTCTTGTGCTTTCAGGAAGAGAAGTGGTAGGAAAGGCAACTGTGGTTGTCTCTTCTGGGGTAGTGGCATTAGTTGTTGCTGTAGTCTCAGCTAGGGAAATGGTCTCTTGAAGAGCTGTGGAGGTCTTTTGAATAACAGAAGTGGTTGAAGCCATAGTCCCAGGTAGTGAAGCAGTAGGAAAGAGAACCGTGGTTGTCTCTTCTGCTGTGCTGGTACTAGATATTGCTGTAGTCTTAGCGACAGACGTGGTCTCTGTGGGAGAGGTGGAGGTCTCTGGTATAGTAGAGGTGGCTATAGCTGTGCTCTCATGGGGTGAAGTAGTAGGAAGAGTAATTGTGGTTGTCTCACCTACTGCAGTGGTACCAGTTACTGCTGTAGTCTCATTTGGGGAAGAGGTCTCCAGAGCAGCAGTGGAGGTCTCTGAAATAGTAAAGGTGGCTGACGCTGTGGTCCTAAGAAGTGTACTGGTAGGAAGAGAAAGTGTGGTTGTCTCTTCTACAGTCGAGCTACTAGTCATTGCTGTAGATTCAGATAGGGAAGTAGGCTCTAGAGGAGAGGTGGATGTTTCTCCGATGGTTCTTGTGAATACAGCTGTGCTTTCAGGTTGTGAAGCTGTAGAAAGGGGAAGTGTGGTTTTCTCTGCATTGGTACTAGTTATTGCTGTCATCTCAGCTGGAGACATGGTCTCTACAGGAGAGGTGGATGTCTCTAGTATAGTAGAGGTGGCTGCCGCTGTGGTCCTAAGAAGTGTAGTGGTAGGAAGAGGAACTGTGGTTATCTTTTCTACTGTAGTTCTACTAGTTATTGCTGTAGTTTCAGGGGAAGAAGTCATCTCAAGGGGAGAGGTGGATGTTTCTCCTACAGTCGTGGTGGTTACAGCTGTGGTTTCAGGCTGTGAAGCTGGAGAAAGGGGAAGTGTGGTTGTCCCCTCTATTGTTGTAGCACTAATTATTGCTGTAGTCTCTGCCAGAAAAGTGGTCTCTTCCAGAGCTGTGGAGGTCTCTGGAATGGAAGAGGAGGCTATAGCTGTGCTCCCAGGTAGTGTAGTCACAGGAAGAGGAATTGAGGTTGTCCCCTCTATTGTAGTGGTACCAGTTATGGCTGTACTTTCAGCTGCAGAAGTTGTCTCTAGAGGAGAGATGGATGTTTCCCCTATGGTAGAGGTGGCTTCAGGTGTGCTTTCAGGTTTTGAAATTGTAGAAAGGGGAAGCGTGGTTGTCTTTTCAACTGTAGTAGTGCTAATTATTGCTGCAGACTCCGATGGGGAAGTAGTCTCTAGCAGAGCTGTGGAGGTCTCTGGAATAGTTGAGGTGGCTGTGGCTGTGCTCCCAGATAGTGCAGTCGTAGAAAGAGGTACTACAGTCATCCCCTCTATTGTAGTACTAGTTATTGCTGTAGTTTCAGCTGCAGAAGTTGTCTCTAGAGGAGAGGTGAATGTTTCTCCTATGGTAGAGGTGGCTGCAGCTGTGGTTTCAGGTTGTGAAGTTGTAGGAAGGGGAAGTCTCGTTGTCTCTTCAATTGTAGTGGTACTAGTTATTGCTGTAGTCTCAGCCAGGGAAGTAGTTATTCCTGCTGTCTCTGCTAAGGAAGTAGATTCTAGTGGAGCGGTGGAGGTCTCTGGACTAGCAGAAGTGGCTACGGTTGTGCTCTGAGGTAATGAAGTGGTGGGAAGCGCAACTGTGGTTGTCTCTTCTACTATAGTCGTACGAGTTATTGCTGTAGTCTCAGCCAGGGAAGTGGACTCCCGAGGAGCTGTGGAGGTCTCTGGAATAAGAGAAGAAGCTACTCTTGTGCTTTCAGGAAGAGAAGTGGTAGGAAAGGCAACTGTGGTTGTCTCTTCTGGGGTAGTGGCATTAGTTGTTGCTGTAGTCTCAGCTAGGGAAATTGTCTCTTGAAGAGCTGTGGAGGTCTTTTGAATAACAGAAGTGGTTGAAGCCATAGTCCCAGGTAGTGAAGCAGTAGGAAAGAGAACCGTCGTTGTCTCTTCTATTGTGCTGGTAGCTGCAGTTTTAGTCTCAGCGGTGGAAGTGGTCACTGGGGCTGCGGTGATGGATTCTGCTCCTGTTGTGAGATACATTGCTGTGGTCCCAGGTTTGTTTGGGATCACGGGAGCTGCTGCTTTGGTGGTACTCTCTAATGTTGTACTTTTGGTGGTGGTGGTGGTGGTGGTGGTGGTTTTAACCACAGGAGTTGTCTGTGTTGTTGTGACATTACCTTTATTTTGTTCCACTGGCTTAACGGTCTGCTGGTAGATTATTTCAGTTATTTCACCATCTGTGTAGAGAAATGTATCTCCATTATGCTATTTTACATTGGTGCTTATACCACATGTTGAGTGCAAATCAATGGTATATGCATATCAATAATATATGGTCATTGTGAATATACACAGTGTTTATTTTAGCTTAACCATTCCAACATTTTTTCCCCAGTTGTGAATTTACTACGTATGTTTATCACAATTTACATGTAGAATGCATGAGAGATTCACTGCAGCGGTAAAATAACCTGAGCATGCCTCCCAGAGCAGGCCACTCAGGTCAGTTCACCCAAAACAGCTTCGGGGGGAGAGGAGGAGAATGTCCTCCCTCATAACTTTTAGTCCAGTGGTTCAGGTCCTCACTTGGGATGTGGAAGACTGACTGTTGCACTGTGGATAAATAATAAAAGAATAATTTGTGCAGGGGATCTGGGTCCGGAATCTCCCACATTCCGGGTGAGTGCTCTAATGAAAAAGATATAGAATCATTCTTATGCATTCTCCCTCTCTCCTCCTATCCCTGCACACTCATTTTATAGGAGCCTAGGCGTCTATCTGAGGATCCGTAAATCACAGTGATCTTCTAACCGCCTATAAGAGCATCACAGCACCGAGCTCCATTTGTGCATTCAGGCTTTAACTTTTTAAGTTTGAACTTTTAAGTGCCGCTGACTTCAGTGAGACTGCTCAGTGGCTTGAGTGCATTGCTGAAGAGGGACAAACTTAGTCATATGCTTAATGTTAAGCACGTGCGGAAGGACTTGAATATTTTACTGAATTGGGGCCTTAGTACTTAATATTTCCATTTCAAGCTTTCAAGATACTCTTGTAATTGGGAAATAACTACCAAGAAAAATGCAGAGAATTCTTGTTTCAATACCTTTCTTGTCAGTTTGTATCCCCTTTGCTCCCATATTTATTTATGTTCGTTAATAAGTTTCAAGAAGATTATTTAACTTCAGTTAAGCAGGCAACATTATTATAATAGGACACTCCCATATGTTCTATTTATTCTTTCTTTTATGTTCATATCTCCCTTGTTTCCGATACCCATGGAAAGTCTATATTTTGCCACCTCTATCCCAAATAATATTCAATTACTCTAGGTAGCATGAAACCATATTTTTTATCCTCAAAATATCTCCATTCTAGTTAGATAAACACTAATAAAAATGGTTTCTTTTAACATGTGACTTCAAAAGGATGACAACCCGGACTCCTGCTGCTTAAAATGGGTCTGAATTCATGGGAAAGGAAATTATGCAACTACAAAGGATACCCAAGAGGAAAACAATGCCCTTACTTGTCAAAGCAGCTGTGGTAGGTGAAAGCAATGTTGTGGTTGTCACAGAGATGGCTGCTGTTGTCTCTCCTCTGATAGGGATGCCCAAAGCGGTTTTGGTCTCAGCTGGGGAAGTTGTAAAAAGGGCAGATGTGGTTGTTCCCTGTCGTGTAGTGGAAGTGTAAGTTGTTGTGGTCTCAGCAGGGGTAGTGCTGATTGGAGCCGCTGTGTTTCTCTCTGCTGCTGTAGCAATGGGTGATGTTTTAGTAGTCTTGGCGAGAACAGTGGTGACAGGGGATGCTGTGAGTGTCCCCAGTTCTGTAGTGGTGCCCAAAGCGATTGGGATCTCAGCTGAGGAACTGGTCTCCAGAGCAGATGTGGATGTTGTAGGACCTGCTGTGGTGGGAGTCAGTGTCACTGTGGTCTCAGCCGGAGAAGTCACTGTAACAGCGACTGTGGATGACTCTGCTAAAGAGGAGGTGACTGCACTTGTGGTCACGGTGGGATAAGTGACAAGAAGGGCAGCTGTGGGTGTCTCAACTTCTCTAGAGGTGCTGGGAATTCTTGTGGTCTCAGAGGGCAAACTTGTCTCAAGACGGACCATGGATGTCAACGGTAAAATAGAAGTGACTCCAGTTGTGGTCTCAGTGTGGGATGTGGCCACAGGGGCTGGTGTGGTGATAGCCAGAGTGGTGGTTGTTTCAACTGGGGAAGTAGTAGGAAGGGCAACTGTGGTTGTCTCCTCCACTGTACTGGCAGTAGTTACTGCTGTAGTCTCTGCTGAGGAACCGGTCTCTAAAGGAGATGTGAATGTTTCTGCGATGGTAGATGTCCCTACAGGTGTACTCTTAGGTAACGAAGTGGTAGGAAGAGGAACCGTGGTAGTCTCTTCCACAGTAGAGGAGCCAGTTATTGCTGAAGACTGAGCTTGGGAAGTAGTCTCTACAGGAGCTGGGAAGGTCTTTAGAATAGTAGAAGTAGCTACAGCCATGCTCCCAGGTAGTGCAGTGGTAGGAGGTGAAGCTGTGGTTGTCTCCTCCACGGAGCTGGAACTCGTTGTTGCTGTAGTCGCAGCTGCAGAAGTGGTCTCTCCAGGAGTTGTTAGTGTTTCTGCTATGGCAGAAGTGGTTATAGCTGTGCTCTTATGGGTTGAAGTGGTAGGAAGGGCAACCGTGGCTGTGTCTTCTACGTTAGTGGTACTAGTTATTGCAGTAGTCTCAGCTAAGGAAGTGGTCTTTAGAGTAGCTGTGGAGGTTTCTAGAATAGGAGATGTAACTGCAGCTGTGCTTTCAGGCTGTGAAATTGTAGGAAGGGGAAGTGTGGTTGTCTCCTTGACTGTAGAGGCAGTAGTTATTGCTGCTGTCTCTGCTAAGGAAGTAGATTCTAGTGGAGCGGTGGAGGTCTCTGGACTAGCAGAAGTGGCTACGGTTGTGCTCTGAGGTAATGAAGTGGTGGGAAGCGCAACCGTGGTTGTCTCTTCTACTATAGTCGTACGAGTTATTGCTGTAGTCTCAGCCAGGGAAGTGGACTCCCGAGGAGCTGTGGAGGTCTCTGGAATAAGAGAAGAAGCTACTCTTGTGCTTTCAGGAAGAGAAGTGGTAGGAAAGGCAACTGTGGTTGTCTCTTCAGAGGTAGTGGCATTAGTTGTTGCTGTAGTCTCAGCTAGAGAAGTGGTCTCTAGAAGAGCTGTGGAGGTCTTTTGAATAACAGAAGTGGTTGAAGCCATAGTCCCAGGTAGTGAAGCAGTAGGAAAGAGAACCATGGTTGTCTCTTCTGCTGTGCTGGTACTAGATATTGCTGTAGTCTTAGCGACAGACGTGGTCTCTATGGGAGAGGTGGAGGTCTCTGGTATAGTAGAGGTGGCTATAGCTGTGCTCTCATGGGGTGAAGTAGTAGGAAGAGTAATTGTGGTTGTCTCACCTACTGCAGTGGTACCAGTTACTGCTGTAGTCTCATTTGGGGAAGAGGTCTCCAGAGCACCAGTGGAGGTCTCTGAAATAGTAGAGGTGGCTGACGCTGTGGTCCTAAGAAGTGTACTGGTAGGAAGAGAAAGTGTGGTTGTCTCTTCTACAGTCGAGCTACTAGTCATTGCTGTAGTTTCAGATAGGGAAGTAGGCTCTAGAGGAGAGGTGGATGTTTCTCCGATGGTTCTTGTGGATACAGCTGTGCTTTCAGGTTGTGAAGCTGTAGAAAGGGGAAGTGTGGTTTTCTCTGCATTGGTACTAGTTATTGCTGTCATCTCAGCTGGAGACATGGTCTCTACAGGAGAGGTGGATGTCTCTAGTATAGTAGAGGTGGCTGCCGCTGTGGTCCTAAGAAATGTAGTGGTAGGAAGAGGAACGGTGGTTATCTTTTCTACTGTAGTTCTACTAGTTATTGCTGTAGTTTCAGGGGAAGAAGTCATCTCAAGGGGAGAGGTGGATGTTTCTCCTACAGTCGTGGTGGTTACAGCTGTGGTTTCAGGCTGTGAAGCTGTAGAATGGGGAAGTGTGGTTGTCCCCTCTATTGTTGTAGCACTAATTATTGCTGTAGTCTCTGCCAGGAAAGTGGTCTCTTCCAGAGCTGTGGAGGTCTCTGGAATGGAAGAGGAGGCTATAGCTGTGCTCCCAGGTAGTGTAGTCACAGGAAGAGGAATTGAGGTTGTCCCCTCTATTGTAGTGGTACCAGTTATGGCTGTACTTTCAGCTGCAGAAGTTGTCTCTAGAGGAGAGATGGATGTTTCCCCTATGGTAGAGGTGGCTTCAGGTGTGCTTTCAGGTTTTGAAATTGTAGAAAGGGGAAGCGTGGTTGTCTTTTCAACTGTAGTAGTGCTAATTATTGCTGCAGACTCAGATGGGGAAGTAGTCTCTAGCAGAGCTGTGGAGGTCTCTGGAATAGTTGAGGTGGCTATAGCTGTGCTCCCAGGTAGTGCAGTCGTAGAAAGAGGTACTACAGTCATCCCCTCTATTGTAGTACTAGTTATTGCTGTAGTTTCAGCTGCAGAAGTTGTCTCTAGAGGAGAGGTGGATGTTTCTCCTATGGTAGAGGTGGCTGCAGCTGTGGTTTCAGGTTGTGAAGTTGTAGGAAGGGGAAGTCTCGTTGTCTCTTCAATTGTAGTGGTACTAGTTATTGCTGTTGTCTCAGCTGGAGACATGGACTCTACGGGAGATGTGGATGTCTCTAGTATATTGGAGGTGGCTGCAGCTGTGCTCCCTGGTGTTGTAATGGGAGGAAGAGGAATTGTGCTTGTCTTTTCTACTGTAGTGGTACTAATTATTGCTCTAGTCTCAGCTGTGGATGTGGTCTGTAGAGAAGCTGTGGTCTCATAGAGTGAACTGGTTGGGAGGACAACTGTGGTTCTCTCCTTGACTGTAGTAGTAGTTGTTGCTGAAGTCTCAGTTGGAGAAGTGGTCTCTGGAGGAGCTGTGGATGTCTCTGGATTAGTAGAAGTGGCTGCAGCTGTGCTCTGAGGTAGTGAAGTGGTAGGAAGAGCAACAATGGTTGTCCCTTCTACTGTCCTGTTACCCGGTAATGCTGTAGTCTCACCTGGGAAAGTGGTCTCTAGCAGAGATGTGGACGTTTCTGCTGTTGCAGAGGTGACTGCAACAGTCATAACAGACGTTGAACTAGCAGGCAGAGTGATTGTGGTTGGCTCTGATGTGGAAGTGCTCATTAGTGCTGTGGGCTCAGCTAGCGAGGAGGTTGGATGAGCAGAAGTGGATGTCTCTGCTAACATAGAGGTAGCTGCAGTTTTAGTCTCAGCTGTGGAAGTGGTCACTGGGGCTGCGGTGATGGATTCTGCTCCTGTTGTGAGATACGTTGCTGTGGTCCCAGGTTTGTTTGGGATCACGGGAGCTGCTGCTTTGGTGGTACTCTCTAATGTTGTACTTTTGGTGGTGGTGGTGGTGGTGGTTTTAACCACAGGAGTTGTCTGTGTTGTTGTGACATTATTATCTTTATTTTGTTCTACTGGCTTAACCGTCTTCTGGTAGATTATTTCAGTTATTTCATGATCTGTGTAGAGAAATGTATCTCAGGTATACTATTATATATATATGTTCTTACACCACATATTGAGTGCGTATCCAAGGAATATATATACTGATAATATATCATCAGTATTAACATACATAGAGTTTGCTTTACTTTTGAAGATTGCAGCATTTTCTCTCCAGTTCTGAATTTTTTTTCCATGTATATTTCTCACAACTTACATGTTGAACATATATAAGAGAGTAATTCTGTAGTTTGCTCTAGAATACTTTTTGCATTTCCTACTCTCTGGACCTCATTCTCAGTTACACGAACGAATCTATACACTACTCTTGCAGTGGTTGTAACTGTAATTTGCACTCTCATTCATAGCTTCATACATTGCAAGGCCAGAGTGGACCACTGTGATAATCTAGTCTGACCTCCTGTAGGCCATAGAACTTCCCCGAAATAATTCCTTTTGAAATAGAGAATAACTTAAATAAAAAAAATCTTACCTTGATTTTAAAATTGCCAAGGGTGTTGTATCCACCACAACTCTTGGTAAATTTTTCCAAAGGCTAATTATTCTAGTTTTTTAAAATGTACATGTTTTTTCCCATCTGAATTTGTCTAGGTTCAACTTCCAGTTGCTGGATCTTGTGATACTTTCATTTGCTCTAGTGCCCTTTATCAAATATTTGTTCCCAAGGCAGGTCCTTATAGATTGAGGGGTGACTTGACCACAACCTTTTCTTTGTTAAGCTGAATAGATTTTGCTCACTGAATCTATCAGACTAAGGCATGTTTTCTAATTTTTAATCATTGTCTGGGCTTTTCTCTGACCCCTCTCCAGTTTACCAACATCCTTCTTGAATTGTGGGCACCAGAACTGGACACAATATTCCAGCAACAGTTGCACCAACGCCAAATACAAAAGTAAAATAACCTGAGCATGCCTCCTGGACTGGGCCCCTCAGGTGCATTCACACAAAACAGTTCTTGCGAGGGAGAGTAGGAGGTCCTCCCTCATAACTTTATAGCTCTGTGATTCGGTTACTCACCTGGGATGTGGGAGACATACTGTTGTGCTCTGGATAAATAATTAAAGAGTCATCTAGGCCCAGGGACTGCATCCTGGGTCTTCCCCATCCTGGCTAACGTGCACTTGCGTGCTCTCGATCTTCCTATCTCATTCTGAGTTATTTGGGCCACAGAAAGAGAGAAAGCACACGAGAACAACTCTATACCCTGGTGGATATCATTTTAAGGAACCTCTCTCCCCTCATTCATTGTATAACAGCCTAGGTACCTAACTCAGGTTTTGTGAATCTCAGTGACTTTCTAACTGCCTAAAAGTTCGGTGCTGTGACGCTCAGCCTCACCATGCCTAACTCCTTTTGTGCATTCAGACCATATTTTTTTAAGCATGAGTAGTTCCATTGACATCAGCAAGACTACTCACTTGCTTCAGTGCTTTGCTGAAAAGGGATAGACTTAATCATATGCTTAATGTTAAGCACATACTCCATTTCAAGTTTACAAGCAATTACTGTAAATGAGAAAAACTTACCAAGAAAAATTGGGACAATTGCCATTCCAATCCCTTTTTTATATCAGTTTGTATCCCCTCCCCCTCACATTATTTCTGTTAACGAACAACCTGAAAGACGGGTTGAGTTGAGCAGACGCCGTCATTAAAATAAGATACTCCCATCTATTCTATTTATTTTTTCTTTTATGTTCACCTTTCTCTTGTTTCCTATATATATGAAAATTCTAAATTTCACTACATATATCCCAAATAATATCTGGCTACTGTAGGTAGCAGGGCACCGTCACTTTTGCTGTATTCAAAATACCTCCATTCTAACAGGATAATAACAGATAGAAACAATTTGTTTCTTTGAATCTGAAAGGATAAACAAGAGGAAAATAATGCCCTTACATGTCAATGCAGCTGTGGTAGGTGAAAGCGATGTTGTGGTCGTCACAGAGATGGCTGCTGTTGTTTCTCCTCTGATAGGGACGCCCAGAGAGGTTGTGGTCTCAGCCGGAGAAGTTGTAAAAAGGGCACCTGTGGTAGTTCCCTGTCGTGTAGTGGAGGTGTAAGTTGTTGTGGTCTCAGCAGGGATAGTGGTGATTGGAGCTGCTGTGCTTCTCTCTGGTGCTGTAGCAATGGGTGATGTTTTAGTAGTCTTGGCGAGAATAGTGGTGACAGGGGATGCTGTGGGTGTCCCCAGTTCTGTAGTGGTGCCCAAAGCTATTGGGATCTCAGATGGGGAATTGGTCTCCAGAGCAGATGTGGATGTTTTAGGACCTGCTGTGGTGGGAGTCAGTGTCACTGTGGTCTCAGCCGGAGAAGTCACCGTAACAGCAACTGTGGATGTCTCTGCTAAAGAGGAGGTGACTGCACTTGTGGTCGCAGTGGGATAAGTGACAAGAAGGGCAGCTGTGGGTGTCTCAACTTCTCTAGAGGTGCTGGGAATTCTTGTGGTCTCAGAGGGCAAACTTGTCTCAAGACGGACCGTAGATGTCAACGGTAAAACAGAAGTGACTCCAGTTGTGGTCTCAGTGAGGGAAGTGGCCACAGGAGTTGGTGTGGTGATAGCCAGAGAAGTGGTAGCTTCAATTGGGGAAGTTCCTGGAAGGAAAATTGTGGTTTTCTCCTCAACTATAGTGGTTCTAGGTAATTCTGTAGTCTCAGCTAGAAGAGTGGTCTCTAGAGGAGCAATAGAGGTCTGTGGAACAGAAGAGGCAGCTGCTGTGCTCTGAGGTAGTGTAGTAGTAGGAAGACTAATTGTGGTTCTTTCTTCTAAAGGTGTGCGACTAGTCATGGCTGTAGTTTGAACTGGAGAAGTAGTCTCTAAAAGAGAGCTGAATGTCTGTCCGATGGTAGAGGTGGCCAAAGATGTGCTCTCAGTTCTAGTGATGGTCAGAGGAGGAACTATGGTTGTCTTTTCTACTGTAGTGGTTTCAGGTTGTGAAGTGCTAAGAAGGGGAAGGGTGGTTATCCCTTCCATTGTAGAAGTACTAGTTATTGGTGTACTCTCAGCTGGAGAAGTGGTCTTTAGCGTAACTGTGGTGGTTTCTAGAGCAGTTGAGGTGGCTGCAGCTGTGCTCGCAGGTAGTGTAGTCGTGGGATTAGGAACAGTGGTTGTCACCTCTGTTGTTGAAGTACTAGTTATTCCTGTAGTTTCAGCTGAAGAAGTCGTCTGGAAAGGTGAGTTGGATGTTTCTGCTGTGGTAGAGCTGGCTGCAGCTGTGCTTTCAGCTTGTGAAGTCGCAGGGAGAGAAGGTGTGGATGTCGCTTCAGGTCCAGTGGTACTAGTTATTGTTGTCCTCTCTGTTGGGGTTGGGGTCTCTACAGGAGTTGTGGAGGTCTCTGGAAAAGCTGAGGTGGCTATAGCTGTGCTCCCAGGTTCTGAAGTTGTAAGAAGGGGAAGCGTGGTTGTCTCTTCACTTCTAGTGGTACTAGTCATTGCTGTAGTTTCAGCTGCAGAAGTCGTCTCTAGAGGAGAGGTGGAGGTTATTCCTATGGTAGAGGTGGCTGCAGCAGTGGTTTCAGGTTGTGAAGTGCTGAGAAGGGGAAGGGTGGTTGTCCCTTCCATTGTAGAAGTAGTAATTATTGGTGTAGTCTCAGATGGGGAAGTGGTCTTTAGCGTAACTGTGGTGGTTTCTAGAACTGTTGAAGTGGCTATAGCTGTGCTCGCAGGTAGTGTAGTCGTGGGATTAGGAACAGTGGTTGTCACCTTTGTTGTTGAAGTACTAGTTATTCCTGTAGTTTCAGCTGAAGAAGTAGTCTGGAAAGGTGAGGTGGATGATTCTGCTGTGGTAGAACTGGCTCCAGATGTGTTTTCAGCTTGTGAAGTTGCAGGGAGGGAAGGTGTGGATGTCACTTCAGCTCCAGTGGTACTAGCAATTGTTGTCCTCTCTGTTGGGGTTGTGGTCTCTACAGGAGTTGTGGAGGTCTCTGGAAAAATTGAGGTGGCTATAGCTGTGCTCCCAGGTTCTGAAGTTGTAAGAAGTGGAAGCATGGTTGTCTCTTCACTTCTAGTGCTACTAGTCATTGCTGTAGTTTCAGCTGCAGAAGTCGTCTCTAGAGGAGAGGTGGAGGTTATTCCTATGGTAGAGGTGGCTGCAGCTGTAGTTTCAGGTTGTGAAGTGCTAAGAAGGGGAAGGGTGGTTGTCCCTTCTATTGTAGAAGTACTAATTATTGGTGTAGTCTCAGCTGGGGAAGTGGTCTTTAGCGTAACTGTGGTGGTTTCTGGCGCAGTTGATGTGGCTACAGCTGTGCTTTCTGGTTGTGAAGTTGCAAGGAGGGAAGGTGTGGATGTCACTTCAGCTACAGTGGTACTAGTTATTGTTGTGCTCTCTGTTGGGGTTGGGGTCTCTACAGGAGTTGTGGAGGTCTCTGGAAAAGTTGAGGTGCCTATAGCTGTGCTCCCAGCTTCTGAAGTTGTAAGAAGGGGAAGCCTGGTTGTCTCTTCACTTCTAGGGGCACTAGTCATTGCTGTAGACTCAGGTGAGGAAGTGGTCTCTAGAGGAGAGGTGGAGGTTATTCCTATGGTAGAGCTGGCTGCAGCTGTGCTTTCAGCTTGTGAAGTCGCAGGGAGGGAAGGTGTGGATGTCCCTTCAGGTCCAGTGGTACTAGTTATTGTTGTCCTCTCTGTTGGGGTTGGGGTCTCTACAGGAGTTGTGGAGGTCTCTGGAAAAGCTGAGGTGGCTATAGCTGTGCTCCCAGGTTCTGAAGTTTTAAGAAGGGGAAGCGTGGTTGTCTCTTCACTGCTGGTGGTACTAGTCATTGCTGTAGTTTCAGCTGCAGAAGTCGTCTCTAGAGGAGAGGTGGAGGTTATTCCTATGGTAGAGGTGGCTGCAGCAGTGGTTTCAGGTTGTGAAGTGCTAAGAATGGGAAGGGTGGTTGTCCCTTCCATTGTAGAAGTACTAGTTATTGGTGTAGTCTCAGTTGGGGAAGTGGTCTTTAGCGTAACTGTGGTGGTTTCTAGAACTGTTGAAGTGGCTATAGCTGTGCTCGCAGGTAGTGTAGTCATGGGATTAGGAACAGTGGTTGTCACCTTTGTTGTTGAAGTACTAGTTATTCCTGTAGTTTCAGCTGAAGAAGTAGTCTGGAAAGGTGAGGTGGATGATTCTGCTGTGGTAGAACTGGCTCCAGATGTGTTTTCAGCTTGTGAAGTTGCAGGGAGGGAAGGTGTGGATGTCACTTCAGCTCCAGTGGTACTAGCAATTGTTGTCCTCTCTGTTGGGGTTGTGGTCTCTACAGGAGTTGTGGAGGTCTCTGGAAAAGTAGAGGTGGCTATAGCTGTGCTCCCAGGTTCTGAAGTTGTAAGAAGTGGAAGCGTGGTTGTCTCTTCACTTCTAGTGCTACTAGTCATTGCTGTAGTTTCAGCTGCAGAAGTCGTCTCTAGAGGAGAGGTGGAGGTTATTCCTATGGTAGAGGTGGCTGCAGTAGTGGTTTCAGGTTGTGAAGTGCTAAGAAGGGGAAGGGTGGTTGTCCCTTCCATTGTAGAAGTACTAGTTATTGGTGTACTCTCAGCTGGAGAAGTGGTCTTTAGCGTAACTGTGGTGGTTTCTGGTGTAGTTGATGTGGCTAAAGCTGTGCTTTCTGGTTGTGAAGTTGCAAGAAGGGAAAGTGTGGATGTCACTTCAGCTCCAGTGGTACTAGTTATTCTTGTGCTCTCTGTTGGGGCTGTGGTCTCTACAGGAGTTGTGGAGGTCTCTGGAAAAGTTGAGGTGGCTATAGATGTACTCCCAGGCTCTGAAGTTGTAAGAAGTGGAAGCATGGTTGTCTCTTCACTTCTAGTGCTACTAGTCATTGCTGTAGATTCAGCTGCAGAAGTGGTCTCTAGAGGAGAAGTGGAGGTTATTCCTATGGTAGAGGTGGCTGCAGTAGTGGTTTCAGGTTGTGAAGTGCTAAGAAGGGGAAGGGTGGTTGTCCCTTCTATTGTAGAAGTACTAATTATTGGTGTACTCTCAGCTGGGGAAGTGGTCTGTTGCAGAACTGTGGTTGTTTCTGGAGCAGTTGAGGGGGCTGCAGCTGTATTCGCAGGTAGTGTAGTCGTGGGATTAGGAACAGTGGTTGTCACCTCTGTTATTGAAGTACTAGTTATTCCTGTAGTTTCAGCTGAAGAAGTCGTCTCTAGAGGAGAGGTGGAGGTTATTCCTATGGTAGAGGTGGCTGCAGTAGTGGTTTCAGGTTGTGAAGTGCTAAGAAGGGGAAGGGTGGTTGTCCCTTCCATTGTAGAAGTACTAATTATTGGTGTAGTCTCAGTTGGGGAAGTGGTCTTTAGCGTAACTGTGGTGGTTTCTAGAGCTGTTGAAGTGGCTATAGCTGTGCTCGCAGGTAGTGTAGTCGTGGGATTAGGAACAGTGGTTGTCACCTCTGTTGTTGAAGTACTAATTATTGCTGTAGACTCAGGTGAGGAAGTGGTCTCTAGTGGAGAGGTGGAGGTTATTCCTATGGTAGAGGTGGCTGCAGTAGTGGTTTCAGGTTGTGAAGTGCTAAGAAGGGGAAGGGTGGTTGCCTCTTCCATTGTAGAAGTACTAGTTATTGGTGTACTCTCAGCTGGAGAAGTGGTCTTTTGCAGAACTGTGGTTGTTTCTGGAGCAGTTGAGGTGACTGCAGCTGTGCTCGCAGGTAGTGTAGTCGTGGGATTAGGAACAGTGGTTGTCACCTCTATTGTTGAAGTACTAGTTATTCCTGTAGTTTCAGCTGAAGCAGTAGTCTGGAAAGGTGAGGTGGATGTTTCTGGTGTGGTAGAGCTGGCTGCAGCTGTGCTTTCAGCTTGTGAAGTCGCAGGGAGGGAAGGTGTGGATGTCCCTTCAGCTCCAGTGGTACTAGTTATTGTTGTGCTCTCTGTTGGGGTTGGGGTCTCTACAGGAGTTGTGGAGGTCTCTGGAAAAGTTGAGGTGGCTATAGCTGTGCTACCAGGTTCTGAAGTTGTAAGAAGGGGAAGCGTGGTTGTCTCTTCACTTCTAGGGGCACTAGTTATTGCTGTAGATTCAGGTGAGGAAGAGGTCTCTAGAGGAGAGGTGGAGGTTATTCCTATGGTAGAGGTGGCTGCAGCTGTAGTTTCAGGTTGTGAAGTGCTAAGAAGGGGAAGGGTGGTTGTCCCTTCTATTGTAGAAGTACTAATTATTGGTGTAGTCTCAGCTGGGGAAGTGGTCTTTAGCGTAACTGTGGTGGTTTCTGGCGCAGTTGATGTGGCTACAGCTGTGCTTTCTGGTTGTGAAGTTGCAAGGAGGGAAGGTGTGGATGTCACTTCAGCTACAGTGGTACTAGTTATTGTTGTCCTCTCTGTTGGGGTTGTGGTCTCTACAGGAGTTGTGGAGGTCTCTGGAAAAGCTGAGGTGGCTATAGCTGTGCTCCCAGGTCCTGAAGTTGTAGGAAGGGGAAGCGTGGTTGTCTCTTCACTTCTAGTGCTACTAGTCATTGGTGTAGATTCAGCTGCAGAAGTCATCTCTAGAGGAGAGGTGGAGGTTATTCCTATGGTAGAGGTGGCTGCAGTAGTGGTCTCAGGTTGTGAAGTGCTAAGAAGGGGAAGGGTGGTTGTCCCTTCCATTGTAGAAGTACTAGTTATTGGTGTACTCTCAGCTGGGGAAGTGGTCTCTTGCCGAACTGTGGCTGTTTCTGGAGCAGTTGAGGTGGCTGCAGCTGTGCTCGCAGGTAGTGTAGTCGTGGGATTAGGAACAGTGGTTGTCACCTCTGTTGTTGAAGTACTAATTATTGCTGTAGACTCAGGTGAGGAAGTGGTCTCTAGAGGAGAGGTGGAGGTTATTCCTATGGTAGAGGTGGCTGCAGCTGTAGTTTCAGGTTGTGAAGTGCTAAGAAGGGGAAGGGTGGTTGCCTCTTCCATTGTAGAAGTACTAATTATTGGTGTAGTCTCAGTTGCGGAAGTGGTCTTTAGCGTAACTGTGGTGGTTTCTAGAGCTGTTGAAGTGGCTATAGCTGTGCTCGCAGGTAGTGTAGTCGTGGGATTAGGAACAGTGGTTGTCACCTCTGTTATTGAAGTACTAGTTATTCCTGTAGTTTCAGCTGAAGAAGTCGTCTCTAGAGGAGAGGTGGAGGTTATTCCTATGGTAGAGGTGGCTGCAGTAGTGGTTTCAGGTTGTGAAGTGCTAAGAAGGGGAAGGGTGGTTGTCCCTTCCATTGTAGAAGTACTAATTATTGGTGTAGTCTCAGTTGCGGAAGTGGTCTTTAGCGTAACTGTGGTGGTTTCTAGAGCTGTTGAAGTGGCTATAGCTGTGCTCGCAGGTAGTGTAGTCGTGGGATTAGGAACAGTGGTTGTCACCTCTGTTGTTGAAGTACTAATTATTGCTGTAGACTCAGGTGAGGAAGTGGTCTCTAGAGGAGAGGTGGAGGTTATTCCTATGGTAGAGGTGGCTGCAGCTGTAGTTTCAGGTTGTGAAGTGCTAAGAAGGGGAAGGGTGGTTGCCTCTTCCATTGTAGAAGTACTAGTTATTGGTGTACTCTCAGCTGGAGAAGTGGTCTTTTGCAGAACTGTGGTTGTTTCTGGAGCAGTTGAGGTGACTGCAGCTGTGCTCGCAGGTAGTGTAGTCGTGGGATTAGGAACAGTGGTTGTCACCTCTATTGTTGAAGTACTAGTTATTCCTGTAATTTCAGCTGAAGCAGTAGTCTGGAAAGGTGAGGTGGATGTTTCTGCTGTGGTAGAGCTGGCTGCATCTGTGCTTTCAGCTTGTGAAGTCGCAGGGAGGGAAGGTGTGGATGTCCCTTCAGGTCCAGTGGTACTAGTTATTGTTGTCCTCTCTGTTGGGGTTGGGGTCTCTACAGGAGTTGTGGAGGTCTCTGGAAAAGCTGAGGTGGCTATAGCTGTGCTCCCAGGTTCTGAAGTTGTAAGAAGGGGAAGCGTGGTTGTCTCTTCACTTCTAGTGGTACTAGTCATTGCTGTAGTTTCAGCTGCAGAAGTCGTCTCTAGAGGAGAGGTGGAGGTTATTCCTATGCTAGAGGTGGTTGCAGCAGTGGTTTCAGGTTGTGAAGTGCTAAGAAGGGGAAGGGTGGTTGTCCCTTCCATTGTAGAAGTAGTAATTATTGGTGTAGTCTCAGTTGGGGAAGTGGTCTTTAGCGTAACTGTGGTGGTTTCTAGAGCTGTTGAAGTGGCTATAGCTGTGCTCGCAGGTAGTGTAGTCGTGGGATTAGGAACAGTGGTTGTCACCTCTGTTGTTGAAGTACTAGTTATTCCTGTAGTTTCAGCTGAAGAAGTCGTCTGGAAAGGTGAGTTGGATGTTTCTGCTGTGGTAGAGCTGGCTGCAGCTGTGCTTTCAGCTTGTGAAGTCGCAGGGAGGGAAGGTGTGGATGTCCCTTCAGCTCCAGTGGTACTAGTTATTGTTGTGCTCTCTGTTGGGGTTGGGGTCTCTACAGGAGTTGTGGAGGTCTCTGGAAAAGTTGAGGTGGCTATAGCTGTGCTACCAGGTTCTGAAGTTGTAAGAAGGGGAAGCGTGGTTGTCTCTTCACTTCTAGGGGCACTAGTTATTGCTGTAGATTCAGGTGAGGAAGAGGTCTCTAGAGGAGAGGTGGAGGTTATTCCTATGGTAGAGGTGGCTGCAGCTGTAGTTTCAGGTTGTGAAGTGCTAAGAAGGGGAAGGGTGGTTGCCTCTTCCATTGTAGAAGTACTAGTTATTGGTGTACTCTCAGCTGGAGAAGTGGTCTTTTGCAGAACTGTGGTTGTTTCTGGAGCAGTTGAGGTGACTGCAGCTGTGCTCGCAGGTAGTGTAGTCGTGGGATTAGGAACAGTGGTTGTCACCTCTATTGTTGAAGTACTAGTTATTCCTGTAATTTCAGCTGAAGCAGTAGTCTGGAAAGGTGAGGTGGATGTTTCTGCTGTGGTAGAGCTGGCTGCATCTGTGCTTTCAGCTTGTGAAGTCGCAGGGAGGGAAGGTGTGGATGTCCCTTCAGGTCCAGTGGTACTAGTTATTGTTGTCCTCTCTGTTGGGGTTGGGGTCTCTACAGGAGTTGTGGAGGTCTCTGGAAAAGCTGAGGTGGCTATAGCTGTGCTCCCAGGTTCTGAAGTTGTAAGAAGGGGAAGCGTGGTTGTCTCTTCACTTCTAGTGGTACTAGTCATTGCTGTAGTTTCAGCTGCAGAAGTCGTCTCTAGAGGAGAGGTGGAGGTTATTCCTATGCTAGAGGTGGTTGCAGCAGTGGTTTCAGGTTGTAAAGTGCTAAGAAGGGGAAGGGTGGTTGTCCCTTCCATTGTAGAAGTAGTAATTATTGGTGTAGTCTCAGTTGGGGAAGTGGTCTTTAGCGTAACTGTGGTGGTTTCTAGAGCTGTTGAAGTGGCTATAGCTGTGCTCGCAGGTAGTGTAGTCGTGGGATTAGGAACAGTGGTTGTCACCTCTGTTGTTGAAGTACTAGTTATTCCTGTAGTTTCAGCTGAAGAAGTCGTCTGGAAAGGTGAGTTGGATGTTTCTGCTGTGGTAGAGCTGGCTGCATCTGTGCTTTCAGCTTGTGAAGTCGCAGGGAGGGAAGGTGTGGATGTCCCTTCAGGTCCAGTGGTACTAGTTATTGTTGTCCTCTCTGTTGGGGTTGGGGTCTCTACAGGAGTTGTGGAGGTCTCTGGAAAAGCTGAGGTGGCTATAGCTGTGCTCCCAGGTTCTGAAGTTGTAAGAAGGGGAAGCGTGGTTGTCTCTTCACTTCTAGTGGTACTAGTCATTGCTGTAGTTTCAGCTGCAGAAGTCGTCTCTAGAGGAGAGGTGGAGGTTATACCTATGCTAGAGGTGGCTGCAGTAGTGGTTTCAGGTTGTGAAGTGCTGAGAAGGGGAAGGGTGGTTGTCCCTTCCATTGTAGAAGTACTAGTTATTGCTGTAGATTCAGCTGCAGAAGTCATCTCTAGAGGAGAGGTGGAGGTTATTCCTATGGTAGAGGTGGCTGCAGCAGTGGTTTCAGGTTGTGAAGTGCTGAGAAGGGGAAGGGTGGTTGTCCCTTCCATTGTAGAAGTAGTAATTATTGGTGTAGTCTCAGTTGGGGAAGTGGTCTTTAGCGTAACTGTGGTTGTTTCTGGAGCAGTTGAGGTGACTGCAGCTGTGCTCGCAGGTAGTGTAGTCGTGGGATTAGGAACAGTGGTTGTCACCTCTATTGTTGAAGTACTAGTTATTCCTGTAATTTCAGCTGAAGCAGTAGTCTGGAAAGGTGAGGTGGATGTTTCTGCTGTGGTAGAGCTGGCTTCAGCTGTGCTTTCAGCTTGTGAAGTCGCAGGGAGGGAAGGTGTGGATGTCCCTTCAGGTCCAGTGGTACTAGTTATTGTTGTCCTCTCTGTTGGGGTTGGGGTCTCTACAGGAGTTGTGGAGGTCTCTGGAAAAGCTGAGGTGGCTATAGCTGTGCTCCTAGGTTCTGAAGTTGTAAGAAGGGGAAGCGTGGTTGTCTCTTCACTTCTAGTGGTACTAGTCATTGCTGTAGTTTCAGCTGCAGAAGTCGTCTCTAGAGGAGAGGTGGAGGTTATTCCTATGGTAGAGGTGGCTGCAGCACTGGTTTCAGGTTGTGAAGTGCTAAGAAGGGGAAGGGTGGTTGTCCCTTCCATTGTAGAAGTACTAGTTATTGGTGTACTCTCAGCTGGGGAAGTGGTCTCTTGCCGAACTGTGGCTGTTTCTGGTGTAGTTGATGTGGCTAAAGCTGTGCTTTCTGGTTGTGAAGTTGCAAGAAGGGAAAGTGTGGATGTCACTTCAGCTCCAGTGGTACTAGTTATTCTTGTGCTCTCTGTTGGGGCTGTGGTCTCTACAGGAGTTGTGGAGGTCTCTGGAAAAGTTGTGGTGGCTATAGATGTACTCCCAGGTTCTGAAGTTGTAAGAAGTGGAAGCATGGTTGTCTCTTCACTTCTAGTGCTACTAGTCATTGCTGTAGATTCAGCTGCAGAAGTGGTCTCTAGAGGAGAGGTGGAGGTTATTCCTATGGTAGAGGTGGCTGCAGTAGTGGTTTCAGGTTGTGAAGTGCTAAGAAGGGGAAGGGTGGTTGTCCCTTCTATTGTAGAAGTACTAATTATTGGTGTACTCTCAGCTGGGGAAGTGGTCTGTTGCAGAACTGTGGTTGTTTCTGGAGCAGTTGAGGGGGCTGCAGCTGTATTCGCAGGTAGTGTAGTCGTGGGATTAGGAACAGTGGTTGTCACCTCTGTTATTGAAGTACTAGTTATTCCTGTAGTTTCAGCTGAAGAAGTCGTCTCTAGAGGAGAGGTGGAGGTTATTCCTATGGTAGAGGTGGCTGCAGTAGTGGTTTCAGGTTGTGAAGTGCTAAGAAGGGGAAGGGTGGTTGTCCCTTCCATTGTAGAAGTACTAATTATTGGTGTAGTCTCAGTTGCGGAAGTGGTCTTTAGCGTAACTGTGGTGGTTTCTAGAGCTGTTGAAGTGGCTATAGCTGTGCTCGCAGGTAGTGTAGTCGTGGGATTAGGAACAGTGGTTGTCACCTCTGTTGTTGAAGTACTAATTATTGCTGTAGACTCAGGTGAGGAAGTGGTCTCTAGAGGAGAGGTGGAGGTTATTCCTATGGTAGAGGTGGCTGCAGCTGTAGTTTCAGGTTGTGAAGTGCTAAGAAGGGGAAGGGTGGTTGCCTCTTCCATTGTAGAAGTACTAGTTATTGGTGTACTCTCAGCTGGAGAAGTGGTCTTTTGCAGAACTGTGGTTGTTTCTGGAGCAGTTGAGGTGACTGCAGCTGTGCTCGCAGGTAGTGTAGTCGTGGGATTAGGAACAGTGGTTGTCACCTCTATTGTTGAAGTACTAGTTATTCCTGTAATTTCAGCTGAAGCAGTAGTCTGGAAAGGTGAGGTGGATGTTTCTGCTGTGGTAGAGCTGGCTGCATCTGTGCTTTCAGCTTGTGAAGTCGCAGGGAGGGAAGGTGTGGATGTCCCTTCAGGTCCAGTGGTACTAGTTATTGTTGTCCTCTCTGTTGGGGTTGGGGTCTCTACAGGAGTTGTGGAGGTCTCTGGAAAAGCTGAGGTGGCTATAGCTGTGCTCCCAGGTTCTGAAGTTGTAAGAAGGGGAAGCGTGGTTGTCTCTTCACTTCTAGTGGTACTAGTCATTGCTGTAGTTTCAGCTGCAGAAGTCGTCTCTAGAGGAGAGGTGGAGGTTATTCCTATGCTAGAGGTGGTTGCAGCAGTGGTTTCAGGTTGTGAAGTGCTAAGAAGGGGAAGGGTGGTTGTCCCTTCCATTGTAGAAGTAGTAATTATTGGTGTAGTCTCAGTTGGGGAAGTGGTCTTTAGCGTAACTGTGGTGGTTTCTAGAGCTGTTGAAGTGGCTATAGCTGTGCTCGCAGGTAGTGTAGTCGTGGGATTAGGAACAGTGGTTGTCACCTCTGTTGTTGAAGTACTAGTTATTCCTGTAGTTTCAGCTGAAGAAGTCGTCTGGAAAGGTGAGTTGGATGTTTCTGCTGTGGTAGAGCTGGCTGCAGCTGTGCTTTCAGCTTGTGAAGTCGCAGGGAGGGAAGGTGTGGATGTCCCTTCAGCTCCAGTGGTACTAGTTATTGTTGTGCTCTCTGTTGGGGTTGGGGTCTCTACAGGAGTTGTGGAGGTCTCTGGAAAAGTTGAGGTGGCTATAGCTGTGCTACCAGGTTCTGAAGTTGTAAGAAGGGGAAGCGTGGTTGTCTCTTCACTTCTAGGGGCACTAGTTATTGCTGTAGATTCAGGTGAGGAAGAGGTCTCTAGAGGAGAGGTGGAGGTTATTCCTATGGTAGAGGTGGCTGCAGCTGTAGTTTCAGGTTGTGAAGTGCTAAGAAGGGGAAGGGTGGTTGCCTCTTCCATTGTAGAAGTACTAGTTATTGGTGTACTCTCAGCTGGAGAAGTGGTCTTTTGCAGAACTGTGGTTGTTTCTGGAGCAGTTGAGGTGACTGCAGCTGTGCTCGCAGGTAGTGTAGTCGTGGGATTAGGAACAGTGGTTGTCACCTCTATTGTTGAAGTACTAGTTATTCCTGTAATTTCAGCTGAAGCAGTAGTCTGGAAAGGTGAGGTGGATGTTTCTGCTGTGGTAGAGCTGGCTGCATCTGTGCTTTCAGCTTGTGAAGTCGCAGGGAGGGAAGGTGTGGATGTCCCTTCAGGTCCAGTGGTACTAGTTATTGTTGTCCTCTCTGTTGGGGTTGGGGTCTCTACAGGAGTTGTGGAGGTCTCTGGAAAAGCTGAGGTGGCTATAGCTGTGCTCCCAGGTTCTGAAGTTGTAAGAAGGGGAAGCGTGGTTGTCTCTTCACTTCTAGTGGTACTAGTCATTGCTGTAGTTTCAGCTGCAGAAGTCGTCTCTAGAGGAGAGGTGGAGGTTATTCCTATGCTAGAGGTGGTTGCAGCAGTGGTTTCAGGTTGTAAAGTGCTAAGAAGGGGAAGGGTGGTTGTCCCTTCCATTGTAGAAGTAGTAATTATTGGTGTAGTCTCAGTTGGGGAAGTGGTCTTTAGCGTAACTGTGGTGGTTTCTAGAGCTGTTGAAGTGGCTATAGCTGTGCTCGCAGGTAGTGTAGTCGTGGGATTAGGAACAGTGGTTGTCACCTCTGTTGTTGAAGTACTAGTTATTCCTGTAGTTTCAGCTGAAGAAGTCGTCTGGAAAGGTGAGTTGGATGTTTCTGCTGTGGTAGAGCTGGCTGCATCTGTGCTTTCAGCTTGTGAAGTCGCAGGGAGGGAAGGTGTGGATGTCCCTTCAGGTCCAGTGGTACTAGTTATTGTTGTCCTCTCTGTTGGGGTTGGGGTCTCTACAGGAGTTGTGGAGGTCTCTGGAAAAGCTGAGGTGGCTATAGCTGTGCTCCCAGGTTCTGAAGTTGTAAGAAGGGGAAGCGTGGTTGTCTCTTCACTTCTAGTGGTACTAGTCATTGCTGTAGTTTCAGCTGCAGAAGTCGTCTCTAGAGGAGAGGTGGAGGTTATACCTATGCTAGAGGTGGCTGCAGTAGTGGTTTCAGGTTGTGAAGTGCTGAGAAGGGGAAGGGTGGTTGTCCCTTCCATTGTAGAAGTACTAGTTATTGCTGTAGATTCAGCTGCAGAAGTCGTCTCTAGAGGAGAGGTGGAGGTTATTCCTATGGTAGAGGTGGCTGCAGCAGTGGTTTCAGGTTGTGAAGTGCTGAGAAGGGGAAGGGTGGTTGTCCCTTCCATTGTAGAAGTAGTAATTATTGGTGTAGTCTCAGTTGGGGAAGTGGTCTTTAGCGTAACTGTGGTTGTTTCTGGAGCAGTTGAGGTGACTGCAGCTGTGCTCGCAGGTAGTGTAGTCGTGGGATTAGGAACAGTGGTTGTCACCTCTATTGTTGAAGTACTAGTTATTCCTGTAATTTCAGCTGAAGCAGTAGTCTGGAAAGGTGAGGTGGATGTTTCTGCTGTGGTAGAGCTGGCTTCAGCTGTGCTTTCAGCTTGTGAAGTCGCAGGGAGGGAAGGTGTGGATGTCCCTTCAGGTCCAGTGGTACTAGTTATTGTTGTCCTCTCTGTTGGGGTTGGGGTCTCTACAGGAGTTGTGGAGGTCTCTGGAAAAGCTGAGGTGGCTATAGCTGTGCTCCTAGGTTCTGAAGTTGTAAGAAGGGGAAGCGTGGTTGTCTCTTCACTTCTAGTGGTACTAGTCATTGCTGTAGTTTCAGCTGCAGAAGTCGTCTCTAGAGGAGAGGTGGAGGTTATTCCTATGGTAGAGGTGGCTGCAGCACTGGTTTCAGGTTGTGAAGTGCTAAGAAGGGGAAGGGTGGTTGTCCCTTCCATTGTAGAAGTACTAGTTATTGGTGTACTCTCAGCTGGGGAAGTGGTCTCTTGCCGAACTGTGGCTGTTTCTGGTGTAGTTGATGTGGCTAAAGCTGTGCTTTCTGGTTGTGAAGTTGCAAGAAGGGAAAGTGTGGATGTCACTTCAGCTCCAGTGGTACTAGTTATTCTTGTGCTCTCTGTTGGGGCTGTGGTCTCTACAGGAGTTGTGGAGGTCTCTGGAAAAGTTGTGGTGGCTATAGATGTACTCCCAGGTTCTGAAGTTGTAAGAAGTGGAAGCATGGTTGTCTCTTCACTTCTAGTGCTACTAGTCATTGCTGTAGATTCAGCTGCAGAAGTGGTCTCTAGAGGAGAGGTGGAGGTTATTCCTATGGTAGAGGTGGCTGCAGTAGTGGTTTCAGGTTGTGAAGTGCTAAGAAGGGGAAGGGTGGTTGTCCCTTCTATTGTAGAAGTACTAATTATTGGTGTACTCTCAGCTGGGGAAGTGGTCTGTTGCAGAACTGTGGTTGTTTCTGGAGCAGTTGAGGGGGCTGCAGCTGTATTCGCAGGTAGTGTAGTCGTGGGATTAGGAACAGTGGTTGTCACCTCTGTTATTGAAGTACTAGTTATTCCTGTAGTTTCAGCTGAAGAAGTCGTCTCTAGAGGAGAGGTGGAGGTTATTCCTATGGTAGAGGTGGCTGCAGTAGTGGTTTCAGGTTGTGAAGTGCTAAGAAGGGGAAGGGTGGTTGTCCCTTCCATTGTAGAAGTACTAATTATTGGTGTAGTCTCAGTTGCGGAAGTGGTCTTTAGCGTAACTGTGGTGGTTTCTAGAGCTGTTGAAGTGGCTATAGCTGTGCTCGCAGGTAGTGTAGTCGTGGGATTAGGAACAGTGGTTGTCACCTCTGTTGTTGAAGTACTAATTATTGCTGTAGACTCAGGTGAGGAAGTGGTCTCTAGAGGAGAGGTGGAGGTTATTCCTATGGTAGAGGTGGCTGCAGCTGTAGTTTCAGGTTGTGAAGTGCTAAGAAGGGGAAGGGTGGTTGCCTCTTCCATTGTAGAAGTACTAGTTATTGGTGTACTCTCAGCTGGAGAAGTGGTCTTTTGCAGAACTGTGGTTGTTTCTGGAGCAGTTGAGGTGACTGCAGCTGTGCTCGCAGGTAGTGTAGTCGTGGGATTAGGAACAGTGGTTGTCACCTCTATTGTTGAAGTACTAGTTATTCCTGTAATTTCAGCTGAAGCAGTAGTCTGGAAAGGTGAGGTGGATGTTTCTGCTGTGGTAGAGCTGGCTGCATCTGTGCTTTCAGCTTGTGAAGTCGCAGGGAGGGAAGGTGTGGATGTCCCTTCAGGTCCAGTGGTACTAGTTATTGTTGTCCTCTCTGTTGGGGTTGGGGTCTCTACAGGAGTTGTGGAGGTCTCTGGAAAAGCTGAGGTGGCTATAGCTGTGCTCCCAGGTTCTGAAGTTGTAAGAAGGGGAAGCGTGGTTGTCTCTTCACTTCTAGTGGTACTAGTCATTGCTGTAGTTTCAGCTGCAGAAGTCGTCTCTAGAGGAGAGGTGGAGGTTATTCCTATGCTAGAGGTGGTTGCAGCAGTGGTTTCAGGTTGTGAAGTGCTAAGAAGGGGAAGGGTGGTTGTCCCTTCCATTGTAGAAGTAGTAATTATTGGTGTAGTCTCAGTTGGGGAAGTGGTCTTTAGCGTAACTGTGGTGGTTTCTAGAGCTGTTGAAGTGGCTATAGCTGTGCTCGCAGGTAGTGTAGTCGTGGGATTAGGAACAGTGGTTGTCACCTCTGTTGTTGAAGTACTAGTTATTCCTGTAGTTTCAGCTGAAGAAGTCGTCTGGAAAGGTGAGTTGGATGTTTCTGCTGTGGTAGAGCTGGCTGCAGCTGTGCTTTCAGCTTGTGAAGTCGCAGGGAGGGAAGGTGTGGATGTCCCTTCAGCTCCAGTGGTACTAGTTATTGTTGTGCTCTCTGTTGGGGTTGGGGTCTCTACAGGAGTTGTGGAGGTCTCTGGAAAAGTTGAGGTGGCTATAGCTGTGCTACCAGGTTCTGAAGTTGTAAGAAGGGGAAGCGTGGTTGTCTCTTCACTTCTAGGGGCACTAGTTATTGCTGTAGATTCAGGTGAGGAAGAGGTCTCTAGAGGAGAGGTGGAGGTTATTCCTATGGTAGAGGTGGCTGCAGCTGTAGTTTCAGGTTGTGAAGTGCTAAGAAGGGGAAGGGTGGTTGCCTCTTCCATTGTAGAAGTACTAGTTATTGGTGTACTCTCAGCTGGAGAAGTGGTCTTTTGCAGAACTGTGGTTGTTTCTGGAGCAGTTGAGGTGACTGCAGCTGTGCTCGCAGGTAGTGTAGTCGTGGGATTAGGAACAGTGGTTGTCACCTCTATTGTTGAAGTACTAGTTATTCCTGTAATTTCAGCTGAAGCAGTAGTCTGGAAAGGTGAGGTGGATGTTTCTGCTGTGGTAGAGCTGGCTGCATCTGTGCTTTCAGCTTGTGAAGTCGCAGGGAGGGAAGGTGTGGATGTCCCTTCAGGTCCAGTGGTACTAGTTATTGTTGTCCTCTCTGTTGGGGTTGGGGTCTCTACAGGAGTTGTGGAGGTCTCTGGAAAAGCTGAGGTGGCTATAGCTGTGCTCCCAGGTTCTGAAGTTGTAAGAAGGGGAAGCGTGGTTGTCTCTTCACTTCTAGTGGTACTAGTCATTGCTGTAGTTTCAGCTGCAGAAGTCGTCTCTAGAGGAGAGGTGGAGGTTATTCCTATGCTAGAGGTGGTTGCAGCAGTGGTTTCAGGTTGTAAAGTGCTAAGAAGGGGAAGGGTGGTTGTCCCTTCCATTGTAGAAGTAGTAATTATTGGTGTAGTCTCAGTTGGGGAAGTGGTCTTTAGCGTAACTGTGGTGGTTTCTAGAGCTGTTGAAGTGGCTATAGCTGTGCTCGCAGGTAGTGTAGTCGTGGGATTAGGAACAGTGGTTGTCACCTCTGTTGTTGAAGTACTAGTTATTCCTGTAGTTTCAGCTGAAGAAGTCGTCTGGAAAGGTGAGTTGGATGTTTCTGCTGTGGTAGAGCTGGCTGCAGCTGTGCTTTCAGCTTGTGAAGTCGCAGGGAGGGAAGGTGTGGATGTCCCTTCAGCTCCAGTGGTACTAGTTATTGTTGTGCTCTCTGTTGGGGTTGGGGTCTCTACAGGAGTTGTGGAGGTCTCTGGAAAAGTTGAGGTGGCTATAGCTGTGCTACCAGGTTCTGAAGTTGTAAGAAGGGGAAGCGTGGTTGTCTCTTCACTTCTAGGGGCACTAGTTATTGCTGTAGATTCAGGTGAGGAAGAGGTCTCTAGAGGAGAGGTGGAGGTTATTCCTATGGTAGAGGTGGCTGCAGCTGTAGTTTCAGGTTGTGAAGTGCTAAGAAGGGGAAGGGTGGTTGTCCCTTCTATTGTAGAAGTACTAATTATTGGTGTAGTCTCAGCTGGGGAAGTGGTCTTTAGCGTAACTGTGGTGGTTTCTGGCGCAGTTGATGTGGCTACAGCTGTGCTTTCTGGTTGTGAAGTTGCAAGGAGGGAAGGTGTGGATGTCACTTCAGCTACAGTGGTACTAGTTATTGTTGTCCTCTCTGTTGGGGTTGTGGTCTCTACAGGAGTTGTGGAGGTCTCTGGAAAAGTTGAAGTGGCTATAGCTGTGCTCCGAGGTCCTGAAGTTGTAAGAAGGGGAAGCGTGGTTGTCTCTTCAATTCTAGTGCTACTAGTCATTGGTGTAGATTCAGCTGCAGAAGTCGTCTCTAGAGGAGAGGTGGAGGTTATTCCTATGGTAGAGGTGGCTGCAGCAGTGGTTTCAGGTTGTGAAGTGCTAAGAATGGGAAGGGTGGTTGTCCCTTCCATTGTAGAAGTACTAATTATTGGTGTACTCTCCGCTGGGGAAGTGGTCTCTTGCCGAACTGTGGTTGTTTCTGGAGCAGTTGAGGTGGCTGCAGCTGTGCTCGCAGGTAGTGTAGTCGTGGGATTAGGAACAGTGGTTGTCACCTCTATTGTTGAAGTACTAGTTATTCCTGTAGTTTCAGCGGAAGAAGTCGTCTGGAAAGGTGAGTTGGATGATTCTGCTGTGGTAGAACTGGCTGCAGCTGTGCTTTCAGCTTGTGAAGTTGCAGGGAGGGAAGGTGTGGATGTCCCTTCAGCTCCAGTGGTACTAGTTATTGTTGTGCTCTCTGTTGGGGTTGGGGTCTCTACAGGAGTTGTGGAGGTCTCTGGAAAAGGTGAGGTGGCTATAGCTGTGCTCCCAGGTTCTGAAGTTGTAAGAAGGGGAAGCGTGGTTGTCTCTTCACTTCTAGGGGCACTAGTCATTGCTGTAGACTCAGTTGAGGACGTGGTCACTAGAGGAGAGGTGGAGGTTATTCCTATGGTAGAGGTGGCTGCAGCAGTGGTTTCAGGTTGTGAAGTGCTAAGAAGGGGAAGGGTGGTTGTCCCTTCCATTGTAGAAGTACTAGTTATTGGTGTACTCTCAGCTGGGGAAGTGGTCTTTAGCGTAACTGTGGTTGTTTCTGGAGCAGTTGAGGTGGCTGTAGCTGTGCTCGCAGGTAGTGTAGTCATGGGATTAGCAACAGTGGTTGTTACCTCTGTTATTGAAGTACTAGTAATTCCTGTAGTTTCAGCTGAAGAAGTCGTCTGGAAAGGTGAGGTGGATGATTCTGCTGTGGTAGAACTGGCTCCAGATGTGATTTCAGCTTGTGAAGTCGCAGGGAGGGAAGGTGTGGATGTCCCTTCAGGTCCAGTGGTACTAGTTATTCTTGTGCTCTCTGTTGGGGTTGGGGTCTCTACAGGAGTTGTGGAGGTCTCTGGAAAAGCTGAGGTGGCTATAGCTGTGCTCCCAGCTTCTGAAGTTGTAAGAAGGGGAAGCGTGGTTGTCTCTTCACTTCTAGTGCTACTAGTCATTGCTGTAGACTCAGCTGCAGAAGTGGTCTCTAGAGGAGAGGTGGAGGTTATTCCTATGGTAGAGGTGGCTGCAGCAGTGGTTTCAGGTTGTGAAGTGCTAAGAAGGGGAAGGGTGGTTGTCCCTTCCATTGTAGAAGTACTAGTTATTGGTGTACTCTCAGCTGGGGAAGTGGTCTTTAGCGTAACTGTGGTTGTTTCTGGAGCAGTTGAGGTGACTGCAGCTGTGCTCGCAGGTAGTGTAGTCGTGGGATTAGGAACAGTGGTTGTCACCTCTGTTATTGAAGTACTAGTTATTCCTGTAGTTTCAGCTGAAGAAGTTGTCTCTAGAGGAGAGGTGGAGGTTATTCCTATGGTAGAGGTGGCTGCAGTAGTGGTTTCAGGTTGTGAAGGGCTAAGAAGGGGAAGGGTGGTTGTCCCTTCCATTGTAGAAGTACTAATTATTGGTGTAGTCTCAGTTGGGGAAGTGGTCTTTAGCGTAACTGTGGTTGTTTCTGGAGCAGTTGAGGTGACTGCAGCTGTGCTCGCAGGTAGTGTAGTCGTGGGATTAGGAACAGTGGTTGTCACCTCTATTGTTGAAGTACTAGTTATTCCTGTAATTTCAGCTGAAGCAGTAGTCTGGAAAGGTGAGGTGGATGTTTCTGCTGTGGTAGAGCTGGCTGCAGCTGTGCTTTCAGCTTGTGAAGTCGCAGGGAGGGAAGGTGTGGATGTCCCTTCAGGTCCAGTGGTACTAGTTATTGTTGTGCTCTCTGTTGGGGTTGGGGTCTCTACAGGAGTTGTGGAGGTCTCTGGAAAAGCTGAGGTGGCTATAGCTGTGCTCCCAGGTTCTGAAGTTGTAAGAAGGGGAAGCGTGGTTGTCTCTTCACTTCTAGTGCTACTAGTCATTGCTGTAGACTCAGCTGCAGAAGTGGTCTCTAGAGGAGAGGTGGAGGTTATTCCTATGCTAGAGGTGGTTGCAGCAGTGGTTTCAGGTTGTGAAGTGCTGAGAAGGGGAAGGGTGGTTGTCCCTTCCATTGTAGAAGTACTAGTTATTGGTGTACTCTCAGCTGGGGAAGTGGTCTTTAGCGTAACTGTGGTTGTTTCTGGAGCAGTTGAGGTGACTGCAGCTGTGCTCGCAGGTAGTGTAGTCGTGGGATTAGGAACAGTGGTTGTCACCTCTGTTATTGAAGTACTAGTTATTCCTGTAGTTTCAGCTGAAGAAGTTGTCTCTAGAGGAGAGGTGGAGGTTATTCCTATGGTAGAGGTGGCTGCAGTAGTGGTTTCAGGTTGTGAAGGGCTAAGAAGGGGAAGGGTGGTTGTCCCTTCCATTGTAGAAGTACTAATTATTGGTGTAGTCTCAGTTGGGGAAGTGGTCTTTAGCGTAACTGTGGTTGTTTCTGGAGCAGTTGAGGTGACTGCAGCTGTGCTCGCAGGTAGTGTAGTCGTGGGATTAGGAACAGTGGTTGTCACCTCTATTGTTGAAGTACTAGTTATTCCTGTAATTTCAGCTGAAGCAGTAGTCTGGAAAGGTGAGGTGGATGTTTCTGCTGTGGTAGAGCTGGCTGCAGCTGTGCTTTCAGCTTGTGAAGTCGCAGGGAGGGAAGGTGTGGATGTCCCTTCAGGTCCAGTGGTACTAGTTATTGTTGTGCTCTCTGTTGGGGTTGGGGTCTCTACAGGAGTTGTGGAGGTCTCTGGAAAAGCTGAGGTGGCTATAGCTGTGCTCCCAGGTTCTGAAGGTGTAAGAAGGGGAAGCGTGGTTGTCTCTTCACTTCTAGTGGTACTAGTCATTGCTGTAGTTTCAGCTGCAGAAGTCGTCTCTAGAGGAGAGGTGGAGGTTATACCTATGCTAGAGGTGGCTGCAGCAGTGGTTTCAGGTTGTGAAGTGCTGAGAAGGGGAAGGGTGGTTGTCCCTTCCATTGTAGAAGTACTAGTTATTGGTGTAGTCTCAGTTGGGGAAGTGGTCTTTAGCGTAACTGTTGTGGTTTCTAGAGCTGTTGAAGTGGCTATAGCTGTGCTCGCAGGTAGTGTAGTCGTGGGATTAGGAACAGTGGTTGTCACCTCTGTTGTTGAAGTACTAGTTATTCCTGTAATTTCAGCTGAAGCAGTAGTCTGGAAAGGTGAGGTGGATGATTCTGCTGTGGTAGAACTGGCTGCAGCTGTGATTTCAGCTTGTGAAGTTGCAGGGAGGGAAGGTGTGGATGTCCCTTCAGCTCCAGTGGTACTAGTTATTGTTGTGCTCTCTGTTGGGGTTGGGGTCTCTACAGGAGTTGTGGAGGTCTCTGGAAAAGTAGAGCTGGCTATAGCTGTGCTCCCAGCTTCTGAAGTTGTAAGAAGGGGAAGCATGGTTGTCTCTTCACTTCTAGTGCTACTAGTCATTGCTGTAGATTCAGCTGCAGAAGTGGTCTCTAGAGGAGAGGTGGAGGTTATTCCTATGGTAGAGGTGGCTGCAGTAGTGGTTTCAGGTTGTGAAGTGCTAAGAAGGGGAAGGGTGGTTGTCCCTTCTATTGTAGAAGTACTAATTATTGGTGTACTCTCAGCTGGGGAAGTGGTCTGTTGCAGAACTGTGGTTGTTTCTGGGGCAGTTGAGGGGGCTGCAGCTGTATTCGCAGGTAGTGTAGTCGTGGGATTAGGAACAGTGGTTGTCACCTCTGTTATTGAAGTACTAGTTATTCCTGTAGTTTCAGCTGAAGAAGTCGTCTCTAGAGGAGAGGTGGAGGTTATTCCTATGGTAGAGGTGGCTGCAGTAGTGGTTTCAGGTTGTGAAGTGCTAAGAAGGGGAAGGGTGGTTGTCCCTTCCATTGTAGAAGTACTAATTATTTGTGTAGTATCAGTTGGGGAAGTGGTCTTTAGCGTAACTGTGGTGGTTTCTAGAGCTGTTGAAGTGGCTATAGCTGTGCTCGCAGGTAGTGTAGTCGTGGGATTAGGAACAGTGGTTGTCACCTCTGTTGTTGAAGTACTAATTATTGCTGTAGACTCAGGTGAGGAAGTGGTCTCTAGAGGAGAGGTGGAGGTTATTCCTATGGTAGAGGTGGCTGCAGCAGTAGTTTCAGGTTGTGAAGTGCTAAGAAGGGGAAGGGTGGTTGCCTCTTCCATTGTAGAAGTACTAGTTATTGGTGTACTCTCAGCTGGAGAAGTGGTCTTTTGCAGAACTGTGGTTGTTTCTGGAGCAGTTGAGGTGACTGCAGCTGTGCTCGCAGGTAGTGTAGTCGTGGGATTAGGAACAGTGGTTGTCACCTCTGTTGTAGAAGTACTAGTTATTGCTGTAGTTTCAGCTGCAGAAGTCGTCTGGAAAGGTGAGGTGGATGTTTCTGCTGTGGTAGAGCTGGCTCCAGATGTGTTTTCAGCTTGTGAAGTTGCAGGGAGGGAAGGTGTGGATGTCACTTCAGGTCCAGTGGTACTAGTTATTGTTGTCCTCTCTGTTGGGGTTGTGGTCTCTACAGGAGTTGTGGAGGTCTCTGGAAAAGTTGAGGTGGCTATAGCTGTGCTCCCAGGTTCTGAAGTTGTAAGAAGGGGAAGTCTGGTTGTCTCGTCACTTCTAGGGGCACTAGTTATTGCTGTAGATTCAGGTGAGGAAGAGGTCTCTAGAGGAGAGGTGGAGGTTATTCCTATGGTAGAGGTGGCTGCAGCTGTAGTTTCAGGTTGTGAGGTGCTAAGAAGGGGAAGGGTGGTTGTCCCTTCTATTGTAGAAGTACTAATTATTGGTGTAGTCTCAGCTGGGGAAGTGGTCTTTAGCGTAACTGTGGTGGTTTCTGGCGCAGTTGATGTGGCTACAGCTGTGCTTTCTGGTTGTGAAGTTGCAAGGAGGGAAGGTGTGGATGTCACTTCAGCTACAGTGGTACTAGTTATTGTTGTCCTCTCTGTTGGGGTTGTGGTCTCTACAGGAGTTGTGGAGGTCTCTGGAAAAGTTGAAGTGGCTATAGCTGTGCTCCCAGGTCCTGAAGTTGTAAGAAGGGGAAGCGTGGTTGTCTCTTCAATTCTAGTGCTACTAGTCATTGGTGTAGATTCAGCTGCAGAAGTCGTCTCTAGAGGAGAGGTGGAGGTTATTCCTATGGTAGAGGTGGCTGCAGTAGTGGTTTCAGGTTGTGAAGTGCTAAGAAGGGGAAGGGTGGTTGTCCCTTCCATTGTAGAAGTACTAATTATTGGTGTAGTCTCAGCTGGGGAAGTGGTCTTTTGCACAACTGTGGTTGTTTCTGGAGCAGTTGAGGTGACTGCAGCTGTGCTCGCAGGTAGTGTAGTCGTGGGATTAGGAACAGTGGTTGTCACCTCTGTTGTTGAAGTACTAGTTATTCCTGTAGTTTCAGCTGAAGAAGTAGTCTGGAAAGATGAGGTGGATCTTTCTGCTGTGGTAGATCTGGCTGCCGCAGTGCTTTCAGCTTGTGAAGTTGCAGGGAGGGAAGGTGTGGATGTCACTTCAGCTCCAGTGGTACTAGCAATTGTTGTCCTCTCTGTTGGGGTTGTGGTCTCTACAGGAGTTGTGGAGGTCTCTGGAAAAGTTGAGGTGGCTATAGCTGTGCTCCCAGGTTCTGAAGTTGTAAGAAGGGGAAGCGTGGTTGTCTCTTCACTTCTAGTGGTACTAGTCATTGCTGTAGTTTCAGCTGCAGAAGTCGTCTCTAGAGGAGAGGTGGAGGTTATTCCTATGGTAGAGGTGGCTGCAGCAGTGGTTTCAGGTTGTGAAGTGCTAAGAAGGGGAAGGGTGGTTGTCCCTTCTATTGTAGTAGTACTAATTATTGGTGTAGTCTCAGTTGGGGAAGTTGTCTTTAGCGTAACTGTGGTGGTTTCTGGCGCAGTTGAGGTGGCTGCATCTGTTCTTTCTGGCTGTGAAGTTGGAGAGAGGGAGAATGTGGTTGTCTCTTCCACTCTACTCGTACTGGTTATTATTGTCATTTCTGTTGGGAATGTGGTCTCTACAGGAGACGTGGATGTCTCTGGTACAGTAGAAGTGGCTACAGCTGTGCTCCCAATTATAGTGCTGTTTGGAGGAGGAACTGTGGTTGTCTTTTCTACTGTAGTGGTAGTAGGTATTCCTGTCGACTCTTCTGGGGAAGTTGTTTCTCTTGGAGCTGTGGAGGTCTCTGGAATATCTGAAGTGGCTATATCTGTGCTCCCAGGTAGTGAAGTTGTAAAAAGGGGAAGCGTCGTTGTTTTCTCAATTGTAGCGATACTCCTTATTGTTGTCATCTCTGTTGTAGATGTGGTATCTAGAGGAAATGTGGATGTGTCAGGTATAGTTGAAGTGTCTAGAACTGTGCTTTCAGGAACTGTGTTTGTCTGTGAAACTGTCGTTGTTCTCGTGATTGCTGTAGTTTCTGCTACGGAAGTTGTTTTTAATGTAGTAATGTAGGTCTCCGTAGTCGTAGAACTCTCTGCAGCTTGAAGCTCTGGTAGTACAATGGGAATAGGAGTTATTATGCTTGTAGTCTCTACTGAAAGAGAGAGAATAAAACAAGGAAAAATAGAAAAATTAAAACGTGGGGGGAAAGTAAGCTCTAGACAGCCTTCATTCTATTTTATTCAGTTGTGAAAAAGTGGAAGGAGATGGAAAACAAATATTTATAATTTGAAAATAATTCAATTTTTACAAGAAAAAATAAATTTCAGAAAAAATCTTCCTATGTACATTTTTTTGAGTTGGAGTGAGGATCTGTTTAACCAATTGTGCTTATGTTTTATGGACAAGTAGAAGTTATTTTCTGGAGCCACAAATACCTGTTCACTCCATCCCCTTTCTGTTCCCCTCCCCACTCAGAAGTGTTATTTAATCAGACTTGAATATGACAAATGTGACATTTGCAAAGGGTGACCATGAGTCCCACTTCTTCCTCTTGCTGCATGAATGTCTCATCTCGCCTCCCTTTTTATTGTTGTGCATTAAGATCATAGTTTCAAAGGCAAACAGAGAGGTTTCTCCTCAAAGGTCTGTGTCGTGCGTCATCATGAACCTTCTGGGCCACCACAGCTATTCAGATAAAAGGGCTGAGTCCCCATCGGAATGTTATTGTCGGAAAGGGCATCTAATAGGTGTTAACTATTTTAGACTAAGTACTCAGCGAAAGGTTTGGGTTATCCTCTGCAGATTATTTTGTTGTGAATTTGGTGTCCAAAACAATAAGGGGACCTTTTACGGCAAGGGATTTAAAGTCAATTGGACTGCTCATGTGCTTACAGTTAAGTAGATGCTTAATTGACTTGACGGATCGGGGCTAGAATGCTTAGTACACTACACTGTAAGATCAAGCATTTATAGTAGCTCTGAACAACTTTCCTATGTCTAATAGCCAAAACACCATGGTCGCCCAGAGTGATGGTCCAAAACATGACGGCTTACGGTAGTGTCACTGCAGCATTATGCTGTCTGGCAAGGCCAGAGTCTAAGGGTACATCTACACTGTGAAAAAAACCACACCAAAAAACCTTGCATCAGCAAGTCTCATAGCCTGGCTCAACTGACTCAGGCTCACGAGTCTCGCGCGGTGGGATTAAAAATAGCAGTGTAGATGTTCCTACTCGGGATGGAGTCCAGGCTCTGAGACCCACCCCACTCACCGGGTTTCAGAACCCAGGTGCCAGCCCAAGCAGGAATGTCTACTGTGCTATTTTAGCTCCATAACACAAGCCCGAGTCACTTGACCCAGGCTCTGAGACTTGCTGCTGTAGGATTTGGTTGGTTGGTTTTTTTGCACTAGAGATGTGCCCTTGTGATTGGAGAGAAACTTCACAGGAGGCCCCTTTAACAGCAAAAAAAAGTCAACGGCCGGGGTTTCTGGATTATTTACTTGGTAATCATGGGACCAAAGAAAACCAAACTAGCAAAGGCCCTGACCACATTCCCTTCATGCAGCTCAACAGTCAGTAAAGTCCAGACAAACCATATACAATCAAACAAATTACCACAAAGGGGGTCCTAAGCAGCAAAACTCCCCTCCCCTATCCCCACATAAAAGCAGCCCAGTCCTGTGTGAGGTTTTGAAAAGAGCTGGTCAAAATGTTTTTATGAAAAAAAATATTCGAAGGAGGGGAGGAGGAAGGTTGTAAAAATAGGACTTTTGTGTGAAAAACAATCATCCAGTGATATTATTCATTTTCTGAAAAAATACTCTAAACAAAAATGTTTAGGGAAAAGTAGTAGTCGTAGTAGTTATCTGTATTTTCAATTTTTTTCATTTCAGAACTGTGAGGAAAAGCTAATTAACTTTCAATCATGCCAGTGTATGGCACTGTGATGAGAATAAAAACCCAGTTATAAGTAGGTTAGGAAACCACCAACATATGACCTAAGCCAGGTGTCCAGAGTTAAAAACTAGGTCACTAACTTATTAAACTATGATAGCTCTACATGTTTGTCATCCTAAAAGAATTACTCTCTCCTTGTGAGATAGCCATATGTCCAAAGTCATCTAGATCAAATGTTCTTAAGGAGGGGCCCATTCTATTAATACTTGCTCATTGCTTTTTTGCTGTAACACTCCATGCCATCACAATCCATTCATGTTTAAGTTACCTGAGTCACTTAGGAGACTAATTTACTGCTGAAGAGAAACCATTCTGTTTATATAACGCTTGTGACACCAACCAGGAAATTCAAAGTCAATGTTCTGCTTCAACTAGTGCTATTGTGGACTAGGAGAGGAAGGAAAGGGATAGAGGCTCTATACTCAGAGTGTGTCTACACTACAGCTGCTACAGGAAGTCTGTGGTGGAGCAGGGACTTGATCCTGGCTTTCACAAGCCTTAAGCCAGTGTTTTTCAACCACTGTTCCGCGGCACACTAGTGTGCCGCGAGATGTTGCCTGGTGTGCCGTGGGAAAAAAATATTAAACCATGCTTGAATGTCGGAACTGGTTACTAAAATTTTTGAATCCCACCACTGATGTTAAGGACTATAAATAGCTCAGAATATCAGCTTTGTGTTCAGCCAAACAGGCCCAGGTTGCGCACTGAATAAAGTATTTTATAATTTTTCATATTTCTGTTTACTTACTATTTCATAATAAAGTAATTATAAAATACTTTCTTTGTGTTTATTTGATTCCTATTCAAGAGAATTACTTTATATATAGTCAATATAGGCACAGAGTTAAATTTTTTAACATTTTCTAATGGTGGTGTGCCTCGTGATTTTTTTCATGAAACAAGTGTGCCTTTGCCCAAAAAAAGGTTGAAAAACACTGCCTTAAGCTACCACCCTAACCCCAAGACCATCCTTCCTCTCAGGCCTTTAATCTTCCTGCAGCTTTGTCTTTCCATCTCTCAAACAGAAATGCTAATTTACCACCTCTCTAAAGCACTTTGACCCCAGTTCAGCATAAGTATATGCTAACTCTAAGCAGGCTACATTCCAGTGACTTCAGCGGGATTTAAGCACAAGTGTGTTTTGCTGAACTGGGACCTTTGAGAGCTATCTAGCCATCTAATTTCCTACAGGAAAACAAGTTTTCCATAACTTTTTTTTCCACAGAAAATGTCAGTTTGTCAAAATTGATTAAACTGTCCATGAGCAAGAACCAGTTTCAACAAATCTCCCAATTTGAAAAAAATTTGGAAAAAAATATTTCAAAATGATCAGAACATCCCATTTTGACATTTTCAAAATGCAAAGTTTAGTTTTTTGAGACACAATGAATTTTTGTTTTGAAATTTTAGTTAATTTATACTAAAAAAAATCAAAAATAAAAATGAAGCATTTTGCAATTATCAAAACAAAATCTGTTGACCAATCTGACCGATTTGAACTTTTGGGGGATAGCTGTTCACGAAAATTCGCAAGATTTGCACTTTGTCCTGTTTTAGGAGGGGGGGAAATGTTGAAATCTTGAAAAAATCTCATGACAGGAAAATTGTTTCCTGCTCTGCTCTAAGTCATTAATAATATCTGCTATTGCTGTAAAAACTCCGGATCCAAAACTTAGACATAGTCAAGAAGTGATTTGTTTTGACAGAGAAATTACACTTGACATTTTAGGGTATTTTTAGGACTGATTTACAGTGAGTATGTCTAGGGTACAATAATCCATGGAATTTTTGGCTGATGAATACTACCGTGGGCTAAAATCTGTGCTTACAGGAAACAATTGTGCTGGGGAAGCAGGGAACTCTAAGTCAGTGCTTGCAGCTGAGGGGGGTATACATGTTAGCCATCTGGGGAGCTGACGATGCCAGTCTCTCGGGGCTGGCCAGCATGTTATCTGGTTACCTCTCCTAGCACTTCCTTGAGCCCAGCGGGGAGATTCTGCCCTGCTGCTTGTGACGAGGTGTATGTACGAATTTAAGACGACCACTTATCTCCTTCACCTCTATTGACGTCACCAGTTGGGACAGGGTCTAGTCCTGCATGTTTTAAATAACATCTGCTTTGAATGCAGCTGTCGATCAAATTGTAACTTGTCTTCGGGAAGGAGGATTAGGCCGGAATGCACAGCTTTGTACCTGCACCTCTATTCACCCAGCACGCTCTAACCTGCACCCCACGCTCTGCCAAGTTATCGTGCCTTCTCCCGACTCCCCATCATGCCTGGACTGTCCTTTCTGATCCTTCCAGCCCCGCCTCCACACCCTCCTTTTCCCACCATTACTAAACAGCTACCCTCTAATTCTGTAACCAGGATGAGTGTGCCACCCTTTCTCCTGCTCTTTTGTCTGTATCTTGTCCTTTTAGATGATAATTTCTCTAGGGCAAGGCTCTGCCTTTTTACATATTTTTTGACAAGGGTGTGGCATGCTTTGGGACACTAAAAATAACAAACATGGTAACCATAATAAAAGTACATGCCGTTACTAGGCGAGCAGGTGCAAATCTCTTGAGTATGAGCAGCAACTTCTGCTTTAGAGGGAGAAAACCTGTGCAGTTAACCTTCTGTTCTGACCCAGCCAGCTCTACATGCCCTGTGTTAAAGGGCTGACTCCCGCCCTTACCTGGAACAAATTCAACATATCTACTGTGTTTTTCTAAATACCACATGAATAGGCCAAACATGACACATTCATTTCACATCTTGATTCTCTATCTGTGGTCTCCTTTACTACCATAGCGTCTGTGCGCCACACAATCTTTAATGTATTTACCCTCACAAAACCGCTGTGCGGTAGAGCAGTGCTATTAGCTCCATTTTATAGATAGGAAACTTAGCCACAGGGAGACTAAGTGACTCGCCCAAGGTCACACAAGGAATCTGTGGCAGAGCAAGGAATCGAACCCAAGTCTCCGAGTAACCTCCTGCCCAGTGGACCAGCCTGATTTGCTTATTACTGATTTGCTTATTACTGGCTTTAAGCAATCAGTGGTAAGCAATCAGGCTGTCTGAAAGGCAATCAGCTGCACTTATACATAACATATCGTGAAACACTGAGATTCAGTACTGACATACATGACCAGGAGCTTGATTTACTATGTTTGCTATGCAGCAGTATTCACACCGAACTCAATAAACTCTCAAAGTCTCGTCCCAGCCTATACTGGGCTATGCAATGGATTTTCTGGGGTCACTTTTTCCTAACTCCTGAGCAGGAGTTTGGAGTGGATAACCCTAGCACATTATAATGCCATTTTTCATGTTGTAAATTAAAGCTGTCTGTCTGCTGTTTGTGGGCTAATCTAGTTGTGGGCTGAGATCCTTTCTGCCAAGTTTCAGCCTGGAGCAGATTTTTATAGACCAGCTATGAAACCTCTGAAGAGATCAAAACAAAAAACTACCAGGAACGATCTAAGCCAACACCATCTTTGCATCGTGATATTTCAAGGTTTACAGGAGTCTCTGTGTCCTTTTCAGACACTTCGCCAGTAATATGAAATCTTACCACAGGATGGATTGCAAAACTGATAATAAAAGGCAGCTGCTGAAAACATGAAATATCAGGAGACCTTTCCAGGAAAAGAGAGACACTTTCCCAGAGGAGCGTTCAAGTTTACCAATGGTAACTGCTTAGAAAGTGCAAATAACCCAACTGATAGCACGCACTATCAGCAGCATGGTCCACCTAATTCCTACCCACTTTACCAGCCTGGGGATATTCAGTCCATGCCAAGGTTAGAGGCACCTGCGCGACTCCATGGGCATTTGCCAAACATTTCACTGACGTTTCCTGGCATTCAGTAGGTCGTGTGGAAATCCACATACCTGTTGAGTGTGCAAGGCTTGTGGCACACAAGTAGTTAAGCCTTTGGTCATTTAGTGTCATAATATTGGTCCAGGTCATGCCCTTTTGAACCCGTTAGTGAGAGTGCCACAAATCTGAAGATCTGCACCAGGGCATCAGGGGGAGTCAGGCAGGTGAGCAAAGTGAGGAGTGGGGGGTCAGAGTGAGGACACGGTTATGTGTATTTTCCCCCTCCCTTTGTTGGCATTATGCAGAGTCTTCTGGAAGTGTGATACAGAGAGAAGCTGTTACATTTATGCACCCCCATCACACCTATTTAAGACAGGTCACAGGGGCAATTGTGGCCAGTGTCTCCAATAGAGATATAGCCTTTTGTTCCCTGTGGATTCACAGGCTTTGAGGGCTAGATCTTCGCTTCCTTTCATGTGTGGTGGACCGGTTAGACAAGCCCAGCTCCTGGTGGCAGAATGTAGAGGACATTCTGCAAGGGGCAATTCACTAACTTCCCTGCCCTCTATGCAGGTTTATTTACAGTGTTTGGGTGGGATCTAGTCTATTGCTGGTAAAACCCCATCAGACACTCCCCAGTGAATGCGGTTTGCAATTCTATACACATGTCGGTACAGTGCAGCTTGGATTGGTGCCCAGGAAATACTGCCTTTCATACACCCTTGATGAGTATTGTACTAGACACCTAGGTCAGATTCTGATCACTGTTACACCAGCGAGAAAACAGAGAACAGTAGCTCCGACAGCAAAAAATACTGTAGGATTTTACACCTGCAAATAAAACTCCGTGTTGGACAAGACACTTTTAGAATTACCTACGATGTACTGGGTCTAAATTCTCTTTAGTCAGGTTTGTAGAACCATGGAACTGTCGGGCTGGAAGGGACCACAAGAGGTCATCAAGTCCAACCTCCTGGACTGAGCCAGGACCAAATAAACCTAGAGCATCCCTGACAGGTGTTTGTCCAACCTGGTCTTAAAAACCTCCAATAATGGGGATTCCACAACCTCCCTTGGAAGCCTGTTCCAGAGCGTAACTATCCTTAAAGTTAGAAATTTTTTCCTAATATCTAACTTAGATATCTTCCTTGCTGCAGATTAAGCCCATTACTTCTTGTCCTACCTTCAGTGGACATGGAGAACAACTGATCAGAGTCCTCTTTATAACAACCCTTAGCATTTTGAAGACTGTTACCAGGTCCCCACTCAGTCTTCTTTTCTCAAGACTAAACATGCCCAGTTTTTTTAACCTTTCCTCACAGGTCCGGTTCTCATTTGTGTTACTCTCTTCTGAACTCTCTCCAGTTTATCCACATCTTTCCTAAAGTGTTCCCCGGACACAGTACTCCAGCGGAGGCTTCACCAGTGCCGAGTAGAGCAGGACAATTATCTCCAGTGTCTTACATACAACACTCCTGTTAATACAGGATTACTCCTGGAGAATTAAACACGTCTAACGAAGAATATTGGCTGCGATTTTCAAAGGAGTGCAGATGAGTTAGATCCTCAACTCCCATGGGATGGGGGCATCTAACTCCATTAAACTCCTTTGAAAATCCCAACTGTATGCCTGGAAACAGGCTTTTTAAAATATAGCCAAAGACCAAGCTTAAAAGCATACTTATATTTCTGCTAAAAAGGCTGTCACAAATTCCCTGGTTGTTGCCCTCAAACAAAATCAGAGATATCACATTCTCACTGTAGCCACTCACACTGCGGTCATGTTGCTAATGCAGTCAATTAGCTTAAACCTTATTATGAGGAGCTGAATCATAATGTGTCTCTTAATTGCTCTTAATCACCATAATACAATCTCCAAAAGACTAAGCATAAAGAATAAGGGGTGTAATTTTCAAAAGTGCCTAAATGACTAAGTATTTAGAGCTTTAGTCACTTTTGAAAATGAGACTTAGGGTAAAATTTTCCACACCAGTTATGTGATTTAGGAGCTTAAGTCTTATTTTCAAAGGCAATTTATGGTCAGATTTTTAAAGGCATTTATGCACCTAGTGGGATTTTCAAAAGCAGCTAGGCACCTATTTGCATTTTGGTGCCTAAATGCCTTTACAAATCAGGTCCTTAGGTGCCTAAGTCCCATTGATGTCACATTTTCCAAGTGACTTGGGCACTTAAGTGATTTAGGCTCCTGAGTCACTTAGATGCCTTTGACAAGTTTATCTTTAGGATCCCAAGACACTTGGGTGCTTTTAAAAAGTTTATCCAGATTGAAAAATTTGTAATTGAAGATACCTTTCATTAAATCTTCAAACAAATGTAATATTTCTCACCAATGTGATTTTTTCCTATATGCCATTTAAAAAAAAACTTTCATCATTATAAAGATATTGAAGGATTAGATTAATGAGCAGTTTATGAGCAGTTCAATATACAGGTGTGTCATGGGATTTGCTAAATGAAATGCAATTAATTCATTATAAGTTTGTTTGTTCTTTAAGTAACTTCCTTACAAAAGTTTGGAGAAGAAATTCCTCTCTATTATCCTAGCAAAGTAGCTGATGAAAGCTTGATTTGAGTTGTGTGCTCTAAAACGACATTGTGATAATCAAGATACAATGCCCCTTAGGAAAAAACTAAGGCTCATTATTTTCTCACTTTTAGTCGGAGGTAAATCCTAAGTAACTTCATGAAAGTAAGTGGAATTGCCTTTGGATTTACACTGACGTAAGAGCAAAATTTGGTCCCTTGCCTGTAGTTTTTGGTAATGAGTCATTTTATTTTTTTCAAAAATCTAAGCCTTTAAGATCTATATCCACAAATTTTCTCTCCTGTCAAAATAGTAAATAAATAAAACTTACCTGAAACAAAGCATAGTACTAGGGTTATACATATGTTCTGCAGTTTACACCGAGGTAAATGTAATGTCCAGTCCATCTCTATTTTTATGGAATTACAGTCTTACTAATTTAGTCCAAAATTCCCTTTCTCTGTTGCTGTACTCTTTATGATAAGAGAATAACTCTGACAACCAGTGAAGAGGAGGACTCCAACAACCAAGATATAGTGTTGTTAACCTATAGTATCTTGCATAATGCCAGCACTTTGGGTTTGGTGACATGACACACCCAGCCACACCTCACAGCACGGGCGTTTTAAAATTAGAATATCATACCTTCCCGCTAGGTAAGGAAAATAAGAAACTGGTGCCTTGAAAAGGTCAATGTGCATTATTCAAACATGAAATTATGACAGAGAATAGTGACTAATCTACATCTTTAAGGAGGGTACAATCATACATTCATCTACTAAATATTTAAGTAAAGTGCATTCTTCTAGCTAAGACAGACAAACTTTTGGGTGTCAAGTTTTGTGAAAGTTCCGATTCAAACAATATAGCTTTTTGTGCATATATAAAAAAATATTCTGTGATGCTATTTGGTGTAAAACTTTGAGAAAAACTATTTTAGGAAGCAATAAAGGCTCCAATCCAACCGAACACTTAAGCGTGTGCTTAGTTTTAAGCCTGGGAGTAGTCAGTAGATTTTTTTTTAAGTTCTTCTGTGCTTAAAGTTAAGCATATGTTTAAGTGCTTACTTGGATCAGAGCCACAAAGCCGCTCTCATTCAAAAAAGTTAATCTTCTGAATAATGAAAAAATAAATACAAACAATTAAAAAAACACAGTTTGGCCTTTCGATCCCTGAACATCCCCATTCATCATGTGCATCATGGGAGTCCTGGATCCAGTGAGTGCCTGATTCCAACTAAAGGCTCAATGGCCGTATTACTCTCTCAGTCTCACCACTGCAACTGTGAGAAGGGGATTTTCCTGGTATTTGTTGGCTTTGGGGCTATTTTTCAGTGGGCTGGGGGGAAGGAAAGGATGGAGACGGGATGTGCAGGAGTAAGTGGGATGAAGGAATGGGGCAATCAGGAAAATTAGGAATCAGAGAATGAATAAGAGACTGTGTAGGGATGCGGGAGATGAGTGAGTGAAAAAGACAATGTGTAGCAGAATTTGTAGAAGTAAGGGGACTGGGCAGATCAGATACTATGACACTCAAACACCCCATGCTGCTGGGTGCCACTGTAAGAAGATAGCTGGATGGAAAGGGAGCTGGGGTGTCATAGTGGATCACAAGCTAAATATGAGTCAACAGTGTAACGCTGTTGTAAAAAAAAGCAAACATCATTCTGGGATGTATTAGCAGCAGTATTGTAAGCAAGACATGAGAAGTAATTCTTCCGCTCTACTCCGTGCTGATTAGGCCTCAACTGGAGTATTGTGTCCAGTTCTGGGCCCCACATTTCAGGAAAGATGTGGAGAAAGATTGGAGAAAGTCCAGAGAAGAGGAACAAAAATGATTAAAGGTCTAGAAAACATGACCTATGAGGGAAGATGGAAAAAACTGGGCTTGTTTAGTCTGGAGAAGAGAAGACTGAGAGGGGACATGATAACAGTTTTCAAGTACATAAAAGTTTGTTACAAGGAGGAGGAAGAAAAATTGTTCTTCTTAACCTCTGAGGATAGGACAAGAAGCAATGGGCTTAAATTGCAGCAAGGGCGGTTTAGGTTGGACATTAGGAAAAGCTTCCTAACTATCAGAGTGGTTAAGCACCGGAATAAATTGCCTAGGGAGGCTGTGGAATCTCCATCATTGGGGATTTTTAAGAGCAGGTTGGACAAACACTTGTCAGGGATGGTCTAGATAATACTTAGTCCTGCCTTGATTGCAGGGGACTGGACTAGACGACCTTTCTTTCGAGGGCCCTTCCAGTTCTATGATTCTATGACAGTGGATGGAGGAGTGAGATGATCATCATTCATAGCCAGATAAGCAAGCTTATTAAATGTTCAACTAAATAAACCCCACACATCAGCAAAAAGCAGCAAGCAAAGGCTGTGGGCATGTCAGGAGCTCTGTGGGGACACGGAAACCCAGACTGATAGAGAAGCTGGCAAAACAAAACAAATTTAACTGCTGCTACCGCTAGACCCCCCAGGCAACGAAGACAAAGAGGAAGGACTCTGTTAAAATCGGTGAGTTAAGAAAGTTAGCTAAGCTACGCTTGGGCACAGCCGTAACTATTTAGGGAGTTCGAGGTGATCTCCATGGCTATCGATAGCTTTACCATGGTTAATCTGTTTTCTCCCCCAAATCTACAAGAATAAATTACAGCTCAAACACTAGTTGGCCTCAGATTCCCCTCTTCAGACCTCCGCTCGCTATATATACTTCCACAGCCCTAGTTCCCTTCTCTCTGACACTTCCCTGAGAAATCAAAACTACTTGTCCCACACAGGTCCAGTGAAATTTACAAATTGACTGAACCAGTGCATAAGAGTCTGATTAAAGACTTTTATTAAGCCATTTGGGAAAGGTAAGGGAGTGGTCACTACACCCATTTCACTCCCAGCTCCCTATGAAGGAGTTTCATTGTCCAGGACATGAGTTGGCCCCTTGCACTGTCGATTATGTCTTTATATAACCCAATCCTAGCATCACAAGGTCTGCTTGCAAACAGTTATTAGTAATGTCCCTCAGAGGGTAGGAGTCAGAGTGCATTGGGGGGAAGAATCTCTAATTACTCGGACATATTGATAGCCCAAGCACGTAATTTCTGGCCACAGATGACATACTTCAGGTAAGAATACAAATAATGAAAAAACAAAGAAGAAACTGCATTGGTATTTGCCGCACGATCCCTCCAAGCCTGGAGAGGCGTGAGAATGAAAAATTCTTGGACTATCTAAAAGCAAACAATGAATAGGGTACTCGTGCAGAACCTCTAAAAGACCCACCAGAATTTTACCATTCAATGTTCTATAGCTAAACTACATTCTTTCTCTGTCAGTAGATCTGGAATTCATCTGTTATTCAGGATGACTCACCAAATCATTTCAGCCAATAATGTTGTCATTTGCTGGCAAGAATCCAAAATTTGATCTCTGCTGGCTAGCTTTGATTGGACCCATAGGTCTCGCGGTATTGTTTCTATGCTGTGCCTGGCTGAGTGTAGCTCTGGGGCGAATACATACATTTCCAAGTTCAAAATTCACGTTATGCATATATTTGAGAATATTCCCATAAAAACTGTTATTTCCACAGACCTTCCTGCTTGTAAACTTGTTGGCTAGAATATTAATAGAGAGCAAACACAAAAGGGGCACCATCAAAGCCAAAGTGAATTCAATTTTATTATTAAAGCAATTAGGGGAGATTTTTTGGTCTATTTACTCATTAACTTCAATCTTATTTTTCTTTAAAAGCCAGTTTCCATTGTTTTTATACAAAATGTTAGGGTTCCAAATGTTTGAAAAATCATACATTTTTTTAAAATTACTTGGCCATTGGTTGGGTAACAAATAAAGCTAAAAAGAATATCAAAGAGGTTCCTAAGAGGACAAACTTCATGGTTCGGAGACCGTTAGTGTCTGATTCCTGGCTGGATGTGCAAGGGATGGGAGAAGCTGTAAAGAGCCTCTTTGACCTTTCAGCAAACACTACCAAGGTCAGAAAAATCAGTCAGAAAGGGTGAGATGCATGGGGAAGAAGAAAAAAAAAAACTTGTAGGGAAATGCAAGCTAGGACATCTTGTGCAAATGATCTGCAACCTATCGGCGTACCTGCAAAAATGATAAGGTGACATTCTACCCAGAAGTGAACATCAAGGAGACTGACTTGCTTTCCCCAGTTACTACCATCTACAGTACTGGGTCAGCCAGCAAGCAGCGTGGGCATGTATTTCATTGGGATACACTTGCTGGGCCAAATCCTGGCCCCTCCTGCAGCTGCTTTATGCCCATCTCCCAGCATAAAGCATGTTGGGGTAAATGGCTTGCTTAATAATAAAATATATGGAGCTATACCTATCTCATAGAACTGAAGGGACACTGAAACGTCATGGAGTCCAGCCCCCTGCCTTCACTAGCAGGACCAAGTACTGATTTTTGCCCCAGATCCTTAAGTGGCCCCTTCAAGGATTGAACTCACAACCCTGGGTTCATCAGGCCAATGCTCAAACCACTGAACTATCCTCCCATATAACCCTGTAGTGGGAGAATTCTCCGGTGCCATAAGGTGAGCATAGCTGCTCTGATGCCGCAGCCCTTCCAACCACTGGTGTAGGGGATGTAGCTGGGACCAGGGGTGTGGGAACAATGTGTATAGTGGGGGTGCTGGGAGCCATTGAATCAAATTGTAAACCCTGTGTATAATGGGGTGCAGCAGCACCCCTAGTTCTAGCCCCTCTGGCTGGGACAAGGGAATGCAACCAGGGAAGCCAGTACTTCTGGTCAATCCCTGGCATCTAGAATGGCCTCTTGGAAGCCATTACGAACTGGTGCAATTTAGCACAGCTTTGATCCCCAGACTAAAGCAGACATAAAGTGGTCGATGGGACAACTTGCATGCTAAAAGTTAATCAGGTCCTTAAGTGCTTTGCTTTATGGGGACCACAGTGCTAAGCAATTTCCCTATGCTACTTGATGGCTTTTGAGCCGGTACTATAAATAGTAGTAACTGGGGAAAGCAAGTCAGCTTCCTTGATGTTCACCTCTGGGTGGAGTGGCACGTGTCACCGTATCTTTTTGCAGGCACGTCAATAGGGTGTAGATCATTTGTGAGCCCCGTAAAGGTCATTCAAACGTCACAAAAATGTTGCATAAGCAGTGTTGAGTAAGCTAGTAAATGTAGAGCTAATATCTTTCAATTGAAATGAACTGGGGCCTGAAATTAAAGAAATGTGGTCTCTTCTAGTCTGAAAGATTTGTGATTCCCAGGTCATACCACCTTCATGCTGAGTAATCCTCTTTGTTATGATATTTACATTTTTCCAAGTATCGGCCGTGATGTGTAAAGGGAATTCTCATGTTTTGGAAATTAAGAAAAAGACAGACAACCCCCTGTCCAATAAATGCTGCCTGCCACAAAATAACAAGCACATGCTGTAGCATGTCTAACATACAGCTGTCTGTAGCTATATTAATTAAGGAGAGAAGTCAACAGAATCTGAAGAGTATCCCATCTAGTGTTCCTTAAATAGAAGGATAGTGGCTGTGAAAAGGAACCTCACTGGTGGCGAATATGGATTAAATAAGAGCAGAACCTTGGAACTTTCTTAGAGATCCAGAAAACCTCACATCTCCTGTGTGGGGAAATGGTCTTCTAGAGCTCTTCTGGGAAGCGGGAAGATGTATATGCAAGGGGGCTGGGACAATTTGTAGAGTGGGGGGGCTGTGAGCCATTGAACCAAACTGTAAACTTTGTATATAATGGAAACCACTTCAAGCTCAGGGGTGCAAGTGCACCCCCAGCATCCCTAGTTCTAGAACCTATGTGTATTTGTGTGATTTCTTTGAGGCTCAGCATGCGTAGAAACATGAAAACACAATGAGCAGAGCATGTTTGAATTTTGAAGTTGCATCTGTTTCCCAGGGTTCACAGTGGAATAGTTTTTGTTTTGTTTTGTTTTTTTCTAATTTTTTGGTGAATTATTTTCAAAACTTTTCAAAATTTCAGATTTCCTTTTCTCCCCACTCCTTTTTGTAAAAGACCAATTGCAGCGCAGTGTATAATGTGCAGGGGTTTTTACCTCAACCTCTCCCCCACCAACTTTAACTTCTGCACCGTTGAGGAAGTTTTGAAAAAGTTACAGAGCAGAGAAAAGAAAAAGAAAAAAGCAAGTGGGGTAACCTGGACCTCTTTCATGTGATTAAAGGCAGTGGCAAAAAAAAAATAAAAAAGGCAGGAGAAGGGAAAAATACAAAACTTTGAACGAATTTTAGCTGCTGAAAACAAAAACAAATAACAAATTCCAATTTAACACGAAACAAAACAAAAACATGTGTTTAATTCGTTTCAAAATTTCCCCCCAAACAGCTGGATTTTGTTGGTTTTGTTTTATTTTGCTTTCTAGGAAACTCCATTTTTCTGTGGGTGAAAACATTTCAGTCACAAAATATGGACCATCCCTTTTCATCCTTAATGTGTCCTTCATAGCTCACAAAGGAGGACTGGGGAAACTATATCTCATACTTTGACTTTCTGCAGTGTCACGCCCTGACTCCACTTCTCCGCTCCTCCAGAGGGTCATTAAGCAAAAGGAGAGATGTAATATAATATAACAAACAAGCAGAAAAGGACATTCAGAAACAAAGCAATTTGCCTTTCACATATCGTTGTGAATCCTGAAGGAGTATGAAATGGCACATGCAAACCACCCCCATCCCCATGTTTTATTTTGTTGTTCACCTTTATGGCCAATCCAAATATAGCCCCCTACCCTTCATTCTGGGAGAATCTGTGTATCATTTCTATTTCCTGCACATCCAAATCCCAAAAGCCAAGCAGGAGACTTATACACAATCCTTGACTAAGAGGTAGAATTTGATGCTATTACAGCTAAAAGAATCAGCCAGCAAATTCCACGCAAGGAATTGCTACCTAATTACAAACCCGTTTCCACCAACTTCAAGTGCATCACCTGTTGCATGCAATGAACCTGGAATCCCTCAACACAGGAAATGAGAATTCAAAAGTGGCTTGTGTTCCTGGTCTCTTCTCTGTTAACATTTGCATTCATGCAGGCACAAGTATTGTATAATTGAGTACACCCGTGTTTGCACCTGCAATGTATGGGCACATGTACAGAAAGGTTGTAGAGAAACTGGAAAGGATCCAGAGGCAAGCGACAAAGATGATCAAAGGGATGGAATGCAGCCAGACAAGCAAAGGCTGAAGGAACTGGGTATGTTTAGTTTGGAAAAGAGGAGATTAAGGGGGGACATGAGAGCAGTCTTCAAATACTTGAAAGGCTGCCATAAAAAAGATGGGGAAAAGTTGTTCTCTCTTGCCACAGAGGGCAGGACAAGAGGCCCTGGGTTCAAATGACAGCAGAGCAGATTTAGATTAAATCTCAGGAAAAGCTTCCGAACTGTGAGAACAGTCGGCGAATGGACCAGACCTGCCCTGGGAGGTTCTGGAACCTCCTTCACTGGAGGTTTTCGAAAGGAGGCTGGAGCCATCTGCCTGGGATGGTTTAGACCAGTGGTTCTCAAACTAGGGCCGCCGCTTGTTTAGGGAAAGCCCCTGGCGGGCCGGGCCGGTTTGTTTATCTGCCGCGTCTGCAGGTTCGGCTGATTGCGGCTCCCACTGGCCGTGGTTCGCTGCTCCAGGCCAATGGGGGCTGCAGGAAGCGGCGCGGGCCGAGGGACGTGCTGGCCGCCCTTCCTGAAGCCCCCATTGGCCTGGAGCGGCGAACCGCGGCCAGTGGGAGCTGGGATCGGCCGAACCTGCAGACGCGGCAGGTAAACAAACTATCCTGGCCCGCCAGGGGCTTTCCCTAAACAAGCGGCGTCCCTAGTTTGAGAACCACTGGCTTAGAAACAACAAATCCTGCATATTGGCAGGGGGTGAGACTAGATGACTGTTCTAACTCTATGGTTCTATGTAAGTTTGTGCACAATTTTAATGCACAGTCAAACAAAGGCCCACCCCATAAGGGACAGAACTGTTTAGAAATTGTTCAATATCTGTAGCTTTAACTTGGAACAAATTTGGATGCAAGCCCCGGAACACAAATATTTCATGCAGTTTTGCTCGTTTGGAAAAAAATCTTTGCAGGAAATGACAAGTAACATATCTTGCGAACCAACTGAAAAGTAAGTCACGCTGCCTTTCACTGCTTGCGGTAAAGGCTCCCTTTGATTTGCTATCATTTTATTTGACAAAACTTTTACTGGCTTATTAGTGACTAAACACTCCCATCTGCTGGTCTCATTGGGGAACGACATTTTCCATGCAGATGACATAAAGCTTAGTGGGAGTGATTAAGACAGGGGTGGCCAACTTGAGCCTGAGAAAGAGCCAGAATTTACCAATGTTCATTGCCAAAAAGCCACAGTAACATGTCAGCAGCCCCTCCCCCCCCGTCAGCTCCCCCACCCAGCCCAGTGTCTCCCACCCGCCAGCATAGGGTGACCAGATGTCCCGATTTTATAGGGACAGTCCCGATATTTGGGGCTTTTTTTTATATAGGCTCCTATTACCCCCCAACCCCATCCCGATTTTTCACACTTGCTGTCTGGTCACCCTACGCCAGCAGCACTGCCAATCAGCACCTAACCCTCCATCCCTGCGCCTCCTGCCCACTGCAATCATCTGTTTTCTGGTGTGCAGGAGGCTGGGGCGGGGGGGAGGAGGAGCAGCAAGGGCGTGGCAGACTCAGGGGAAGGGGCAGGGTCCTTGCGGGAAGGAGTGGAATGGGGCCGGGGCCTGGGGCAGAGCCAGGGGTTGAGCAGTGAGCAACTTGTAGCACATTGGAAAGTTGGCGTCTGTCGCTCCAGCCCCAGAGTCGGTGCCTATGCAAGAAGCCGCAGATTAACTTCTGAAGAGCTGCAGGTGGCTCCGGAGCCACAGGTTGGCCACCCCTGGATTAAGATAATCCCCAGCAGTGCCATGTGGTTACTTCAGTGAGGCTCATCCAGGCATTAAGGTCCGCCCACACTGATCCTTTGACAGGGTTGACAGGGTTGACTCTGAGACTGTGTGTGATTTTATTATTATTTAATATCCTCTTCATTATTAAATGACCAAAAGGCACCTTAAATTTTAATCCCACTTTTGCTACTGTGTGTCCGTGACCACGTCACTGAAATCCTCTCTTTCCACATCTGTAAAATGAGAATACTAATACTTCAGGTGGTAGGTCATGAGGACTCAGCTAAGGAGTGTTCAGTGCTTTGGGAATATAAAGAGCTACATTGACTTCCCCCTTTAATTTGATAAAAAATATTTCTTTAGGGCAAAGGTGGTTCTCTGGCATGCCCAGGAACGCTGGCACACTGGATGCAAGGTGTCTCTTCAATCCCCTGCACCCACAACCTACATCTCAGACCATAGAGCAGTGAGGAAAGCCTTCACAGATCTCCCCACCCCTCGCATAAGTGGACATGGAATGGACATGGTTTTCACTCCACCCTTCAAAATATTTTCCAGTTCAGCAGAGCAAACACAGTAGAAGAAATCTCTTACTGGTGCACACCGTGTGAACTACAGGCCTGATCCAGAGTTTGCTGCGAATCATACTTCTTGTCTTACCTGGGGGACTGGTGACAGAGGAAGATGTAATCAGTTCTTCTGCAGCATGGGTGCCGATGGTCGTTGATAGCTCAGCTACAGTACTGATGACAGAGGAGCTTCCAGTTTTCTCAGCTGGTGAAGTAATGCTGCCAGTTCTGCTGGATGGAGTTTGGGGAACACTTGTTGGAGAATTTCCCAGTTCTGCTCTAAAGCCATTTGTAACAGCGACTATCGTCCCTAGAGATAAAGGAGTAACAAAGACAGACGTTAGAATCTCTTGGGATTTAGCCGTATAATCTCAAATTCGGGCTGGAGATACAGTACTTGATATCGGAATGGAATTACTCGTGCAGAAGAACGTACCGCTTTCTGAGGCCGAAGTAGCTGTCTTCATTCCATTAGAAGCATGTTGTGAGCTGACAGTGACATCAGGTGCAGTAAACGGCACTTCTGTTGTTACAGTAATACGTCGAAATGTCGATGTTTCTGCAGTGAGGGGGCTAGTTACAGAGCCAGTCGTGGTCTCAACAGACGGGGAACTTGCAGCCATCTCTGTGGTTTCTGCCGATATTCTGGGTAGGGAGGTATTTGGGCTTGTGCCTCTGTCACTAGTGCTGCGCGCCATGCTTGTTGTGGTCTCAGCTGGAGTGCTGGTGTGTGGCCCAGCAGGAGATGTCTCTGTTGCTACAGTGCCCGTCTCAGGCAAGGGAGTGCTCCCTTGAGACGTTGGCCTTGATCCAGCTGCTGAACTGCTGGCCAGGCCTGAAGTGTCTTGGACTGGGCTTGTGGCGAGAGAGGCGCTCTTCTTCTCAGCAGTTGCACTTGTACCCGTTTCTGTGGATTCACTTGTTGCACTAGAAGGAAAGAACTTTGGAGTTGTCTTTGCTACTGTGGTGTTTGCAGGAATAGTGCTCGTCTCACTAGGGCTAGAAGTTGCTCTTGAAGCAGTGGGCATCTCCGCTGTTACACTAGTGCCTTGAGAGGTGCTTGTCTCTGCTAGAGTAGAGGTAGTAGGGCTTGATTTTTCCACCGTACTCTGGGCTACGGTGCCTGGGCTCCCCTCTGTAGTAGCCGTGAGAGGCGCAAAAGTGGTGGGAACAGATGTTCTTCTGGACATCTCTGTGGACCTGCCTGATGGAACTGCAGGAGAGACGGTTGTGGTTTCTCCTCGTGCATTAGTGCTGCCCAAAGTTTCAGCCGTTGCCTGGGCACTACTGATTCTTGGGAGAACTGTGGATACTTCCGTTTCTATCGAGGTACTTGCTCTGGTAGGCGTATCTGATGTCGTAGTGCTCTCTGCGGTGCTTACAACTGAATTCTCTGGCGGGCTGCTCCCAACAGTTAACGTACTGTCAGTCTGGGAAGTTGTCTGAGACGAGTCTGTCATCGAAGTAGATTTACTTGCAGACACTTTTGTGGACTCAGATGCCGTAGTGGGATGGACGGGAACTGTGCTGGTCTCTGCTATTCTAGTGGTGTCTTCTCCAGTTGTCGTCCCACCAGGCGTACTTGTGTGTGGCGCAGCGATGGTGCTTTCCGCACTTGTGAAGGTTTCCCTTGGACTTGCAGTAAGGGAAGGGTTACTGGAGAGTGGAATGGTTGTGATAGTGTCTCTACTTGTTAGGGACTCAGAGGTTGTGATCTCAGCTTGGCTGGAGGTCTCAGCGACACTCGTCGTCTGAGAAGGTGGCGTTGCCTTTTCCGTAGTGCTCTCAGTTGATGGACTTGAGAAAAAGAGGCCGGTGGTGCTCTCAGTTCCAACAGTGGTGCCCACCTTAAGTGTTGTATGAAGCGGGGTAGCGCTTTCCGGTGCCGAGGTAGGTCCCATTCTTTGCGTAGTGGTGGGTGTCCCGGCGGTTGTACTGCTTGGAATTGTCGATGTTTCTGCAGTGAGGGGGCTAGTTACAGAGCCAGTCGTGGTCTCAACAGATGGGGAACTTCCAGCCATCTCTGTGGATTCTGCCGATGTTCTGGGTAGGGAGGTATTTGGGCTTGTGCCTCTGTCACTAGTGCTGCGCGCCGTGCTTGTTGTGGTCTCAGCTGGAGTGCTGGTGTGTGGCCCAGCAGGAGATGTCTCTGTTGCTACAGTGCCCGTCTCAGGCAAGGGAGTGCTCCCTTGAGACGTTGGCCTTGATCCAGCTGCTGAACTGCTGGCCAGGCCTGAAGTGTCTTGAACTGGGCTTGTGGCGAGAGAGGCGCTCGTCTTCTCAGCAGTTGCACTTGTACCCGTTTCTGTGGATTCACTTGTTGCACTAGAAGGAAAGAACTTTGGAGTTGTCTTTGCTACTGTGGTGTTTGCAGGAATAGTGCTCGTCTCACTAGGGCTAGAAGTTGCTCTTGAAGCAGTGGGCATCTCCGCTGTTACACTAGTGCCTTGAGAGGTGCTCGTCTCTGCTAGAGTAGAGGTAGTAGGGCTTGATTTTTCCACCGTACTCTGGGCTACGGTGCCTGGGCTCCCCTCTGTAGTAGCCGTGAGAGGCGCAAAAGTGGTGGGAACAGATGTTCTTCCGGACATCTCTGTGGACCTGCCTGATGGAACTGCAGGAGAGACGGTTGTGCTTTCTCCTCGTGCATTAGTGCTGCCCAAAGTTTCAGCCGTTGCCTGGGCACTACTGATTCTTGGGAGAACTGTGGATACTTCCGTTTCTATCGAGGTACTTGCTCTGGTAGGCGTATCTGATGTCGTAGTGCTCTCTGCGGTGCTTACAACTGAATTCTCTGGCGGGCTGCTCCCAACAGTTAACGTACTGTCAGTCTGGGAAGTTGTCTGAGACGAGTCTGTCATCGAAGTAGATTTACTTGCAGACACTTTTGTGGACTCAGATGACGTAGTGGGATGGACGGGAACTGTGCTGGTCTCTGCTATTCTAGTGGTGTCTTCTCCAGTTGTCGTCCCACCAGGCGTACTTGTGTGTGGCGCAGCGGTGGTGCTTTCCGCACTTGTGAAGGTTTCCCTGGGACTTGCAGTAAGGGAAGGGTTACTGGAGAGTGGAACGGTTGTGATAGTGTCTCTACTTGTTAGGGACTCAGAGGTTGTGATCTCAGCTTGGCTGGAGGTCTCAGCGACACTCGTCGTCTGAGAAGGTGGCGTTGCCTTTTCCGTAGTGCTCTCAGTTGATGGACTTGAGAAAAAGAGGCCGGTGGTGCTCTCAGTTCCAACAGTGGTGCCCACCTTAAGTGTTGTATGAAGCGGGGTAGCGCTTTCCGGTGCCGAGGTAGGTCCCATTCTTTGCATAGTGGTGGGTGTCCCGGCGGTTGTACTGCTTGGAATTGTCGATGTTTCTGCAGTGAGGGGGCTAGTTACAGAGCCAGTCGTGGTCTCAACAGATGGGGAACTTCCAGCCATCTCTGTGGATTCTGCCGATGTTCTGGGTAGGGAGGTATTTGGGCTTGTGCCTCTGTCACTAGTGCTGCGCGCCGTGCTTGTTGTGGTCTCAGCTGGAGTGCTGGTGTGTGGCCCAGCAGGAGATGTCTCTGTTGCTACAGTGCCCGTCTCAGGCAAGGAAGTGCTCCCTTGAGACGTTGGCCTTGATCCAGCTGCTGAACTGCTGGCCAGGCCTGAAGTGTCTTGGACTGGGCTTGTGGCGAGAGAGGCGCTCGTCTTCTCAGCAGTTGCACTTGTACCCGTTTCTGTGGATTCACTTGTTGCACTAGAAGGAAAGAACTTTGGAGTTGTCTTTGCTACTGTGGTGTTTGCAGGAATACTGCTCATCTCACTAGGGCTAGAAGTTGCTCTTGAAGCAGTGGGCATCTCTGCTGTTACACTAGTGCCTTGAGAGGTGCTCGTCTCTGCTAGAGTAGAGGTAGTAGGGCTTGATTTTTCCACCGTACTCTGGGCTACGGTGCCTGGGCTCCCCTCTGTAGTAGCCGTGAGAGGCGCAAAAGTGGTGGGAACAGATGTTCTTCCGGACATCTCTGTGGACCTGTCTGATGGAATTGCAGGAGAGACGGTTGTGCTTTCTCCTCGTGCATTAGTGCTGCCCAAAGTTTCAGCCGTTGCCTGGGCACTACTGATTCTTGGGAGAACTGTGGATACTTCCGTTTCTATCGAGGTACTTGCTCTGGTAGGCGTATCTGATGTCGTAGTGCTCTCTGCGGTGCTTACAACTGAATTCTCTGGCGGGCTGCTCCCAACAGTTAACGTACTGTCAGTCTGGGAAGTTGTCTGAGACGAGTCTGTCATCGAAGTAGATTTACTTGCAGACACTTTTGTGGACTCAGATGACGTAGTGGGATGGACGGGAACTGTGCTGGTCTCTGCTATTCTAGTGGTGTCTTCTCCAGTTGTCGTCCCACCAGGCGTACTTGTGTGTGGCGCAGCGGTGGTGCTTTCCGCACTTGTGAAGGTTTCCCTGGGACTTGCAGTAAGGGAAGGGTTACTGGAGAGTGGAACGGTTGTGATAGTGTCTCTACTTGTTAGGGACTCAGAGGTTGTGATCTCAGCTTGGCTGGAGGTCTCAGCGACACTCGTCGTCTGAGAAGGTGGCGTTGCCTTTTCCGTAGTGCTCTCAGCTGATGGACTTGAGAAAAAGAGGCCGGTGGTGCTCTCAGTTCCAACAGTGGTGCCCACCTTAAGTGTTGTATGAAGCGGGGTAGCGCTTTCCGGTGCCGAGGTAGGTCCCATTCTTTGCATAGTGGTGGGTGTCCCGGCGGTTGTACTGCTTGGAATTGTCGATGTTTCTGCAGTGAGGGGTCTAGTTACAGAGCCAGTCGTGGTCTCAACAGATGGGGAACTTGCAGCCATCTCTGTGGATTCTGCCGATGTTCTGGGTAGGGAGGTATTTGGGCTTGTGCCTCTGTCACTAGTGCTGCGCGCCGTGCTTGTTGTGGTCTCAGCTGGAGTGCTGGTGTGTGGCCCAGCAGGAGATGTCTCTGTTGCTACAGTGCCCGTCTCAGGCAAGGGAGTGCTCCCTTGAGACGTTGGCCTTGATCCAGCTGCTGAACTGCTGGCCAGGCCTGAAGTGTCTTGGACTGGGCTTGTGGCGAGAGAGGCGCTCGTCTTTTCAGCAGTTGCACTTGTACCCGTTTCTGTGGATTCACTTGTTGCACTAGAAGGAAAGAAGTTTGGAGTTGTCTTTGCTACTGTGGTGTTTGCAGGAATAGTGCTCGTCTCACTAGGGCTAGAAGTTGCTCTTGAAGCAGTGGGCATCTCCGCTGTTACACTAGTGCCTTGAGAGGTGCTCGTCTCTGCTAGAGTAGAGGTAGTAGGGCTTGATTTTTCCACCGTACTCTGGGCTACGGTGCTTGGGCTCCCCTCTGTAGTAGCCGTGAGAGGCGCAAAAGTGGTGGGAACAGATGTTCTTCTGGACATCTCTGTGGACCTGCCTGATGGAACTGCAGGAGAGACGGTTGTGGTTTCTCCTCGTGCATTAGTGCTGCCCAAAGTTTCAGCCGTTGCCTGGGCACTACTGATTCTTGGGAGAACTGTGGATACTTCCGTTTCTATCGAGGTACTTGCTCTGGTAGGCGTATCTGATGTCGTAGTGCTCTCTGCGGTGCTTACAACTGAATTCTCTGGCGGGCTGCTCCCAACAGTTAACGTACTGTCAGTCTGGGAAGTTGTCTGAGACGAGTCTGTCATCGAAGTAGATTTACTTGCAGACACTTTTGTGGACTCAGATGCCGTAGTGGGATGGACGGGAACTGTGCTGGTCTCTGCTATTCTAGTGGTGTCTTCTCCAGTTGTCGTCCCACCAGGCGTACTTGTGTGTGGCGCAGCGATGGTGCTTTCCGCACTTGTGAAGGTTTCCCTTGGACTTGCAGTAAGGGAAGGGTTACTGGAGAGTGGAACGGTTGTGATAGTGTCTCTACTTGTTAGGGACTCAGAGGTTGTGATCTCAGCTTGGCTGGAGGTCTCAGCGACACTCGTCGTCTGAGAAGGTGGCGTTGCCTTTTCCGTAGTGCTCTCAGCTGATGGACTTGAGAAAAAGAGGCCGGTGGTGCTCTCAGTTCCAACAGTGGTGCCCACCTTAAGTGTTGTATGAAGCGGGGTAGCGCTTTCCGGTGCCGAGGTAGGTCCCATTCTTTGCATAGTGGTGGGTGTCCCGGCGGTTGTACTGCTTGGAATTGTCGATGTTTCTGCAGTGAGGGGGCTAGTTACAGAGCCAGTCGTGGTCTCAACAGATGGGGAACTTCCAGCCATCTCTGTGGTTTCTGCCGATGTTCTGGGTAGGGAGGTATTTGGGCTTGTGCCTCTGTCACTAGTGCTGCGCGCCGTGCTTGTTGTGGTCTCAGCTGGAGTGCTGGTGTGTGGCCCAGCAGGAGATGTCTCTGTTGCTACAGTGCCCGTCTCAGGCAAGGGAGTGCTCCCTTGAGACGTTGGCCTTGATCCAGCTGCTGAACTGCTGGCCAGGCCTGAAGTGTCTTGGACTGGGCTTGTGGCGAGAGAGGCGCTCGTCTTCTCAGCAGTTGCACTTGTACCCGTTTCTGTGGATTCACTTGTTGCACTAGAAGGAAAGAACTTTGGAGTTGTCTTTGCTACTGTGGTGTTTGCAGGAATAGTGCTCGTCTCACTAGGGCTAGAAGTTGCTCTTGAAGCAGTGGGCATCTCCGCTGTTACACGAGTGCCTTGAGAGGTGCTCGTCTCTGCTAGACTAGAGGTAGTAGAGCTTGATTTTTCCACCGTACTCTGGGCTACGGTGCTTGGAGTCCCCTCTGTAGTAGCCGTGAGAGGCGCAAAAGTGGTGGGAACAGATGTTCTTCTGGACATCTCTGTGGACCTGCCTGATGGAACTGCAGGAGAGACGGTTGTGGTTTTTCCTCGTGCATTAGTGCTGCCCAAAGTTTCAGCTGTTGCCTGGGCACTACTGATTCTTGGGAGAACTGTGGATACTTCCGTTTCTATCGAGGTACTTGCTCTGGTAAGCGTACCTGATGTCGTAGTGCTCTCTGCGGTGCTTACAACTGAATTCTCTGGCGGGCTACTCCCAACAGTTAACGTACTGTCAGTCTGGGAAGTTGTCTGAGACGAGTCTGTCATCGAAGTAGATTTACTTGCAGACACTTTTGTGGACTCAGATGACGTAGTGGGATGGACGGGAACTGTGCTGGTCTCTGCTATTCTAGTGGTGTCTTCTCCAGTTGTCGTCCCACCAGGCGTACTTGTGTGTGGCGCAGCGGTGGTGCTTTCCGCACTTGTGAAGGTTTCCCTGGGACTTGCAGTAAGGGAAGGGTTACTGGAGAGTGGAACGGTTGTGATAGTGTCTCTACTTGTTAGGGACTCAGAGGTTGTGATCTCAGCTTGGCTGGAGGTCTCAGCGACACTCGTCGTCTGAGAAGGTGGCGTTGCCTTTTCCGTAGTGCTCTCAGTTGATGGACTTGAGAAAAAGAGGCCGGTGGTGCTCTCAGTTCCAACAGTGGTGCCCACCTTAAGTGTTGTATGAAGCGGGGTAGCGCTTTCCGGTGCCGAGGTAGGTCCCATTCTTTGCGTAGTGGTGGGTGTCCCGGCGGTTGTACTGCTTGGAATTGTCGATGTTTCTGCAGTGAGGGGGCTAGTTACAGAGCCAGTCGTGGTCTCAACAGATGGGGAACTTCCAGCCATCTCTGTGGATTCTGCCGATGTTCTGGGTAGGGAGGTATTTGGGCTTGTGCCTCTGTCACTAGTGCTGCGCGCCGTGCTTGTTGTGGTCTCAGCTGGAGTGCTGGTGTGTGGCCCAGCAGGAGATGTCTCTGTTGCTACAGTGCCCGTCTCAGGCAAGGAAGTGCTCCCTTGAGACGTTGGCCTTGACCCAGCTGCTGAACTGCTGGCCAGGCCTGAAGTGTCTTGGACTGGGCTTGTGGCGAGAGAGGCGCTCGTCTTCTCAGCAGTTGCACTTGTACCCGTTTCTGTGGATTCACTTGTTGCACTAGAAGGAAAGAACTTTGGAGTTGTCTTTGCTACTGTGGTGTTTGCAGGAATACTGCTCATCTCACTAGGGCTAGAAGTTGCTCTTGAAGCAGTGGGCATCTCTGCTGTTACACTAGTGCCTTGAGAGGTGCTCGTCTCTGCTAGAGTAGAGGTAGTAGGGCTTGATTTTTCCACCGTACTCTGGGCTACGGTGCCTGGGCTCCCCTCTGTAGTAGCCGTGAGAGGCGCAAAAGTGGTGGGAACAGATGTTCTTCCGGACATCTCTGTGGACCTGTCTGATGGAATTGCAGGAGAGACGGTTGTGCTTTCTCCTCGTGCATTAGTGCTGCCCAAAGTTTCAGCCGTTGCCTGGGCACTACTGATTCTTGGGAGAACTGTGGATACTTCCGTTTCTATCGAGGTACTTGCTCTGGTAGGCGTATCTGATGTCGTAGTGCTCTCTGCGGTGCTTACAACTGAATTCTCTGGCGGGCTGCTCCCAACAGTTAACGTACTGTCAGTCTGGGAAGTTGTCTGAGACGAGTCTGTCATCGAAGTAGATTTACTTGCAGACACTTTTGTGGACTCAGATGACGTAGTGGGATGGACGGGAACTGTGCTGGTCTCTGCTATTCTAGTGGTGTCTTCTCCAGTTGTCGTCCCACCAGGCGTACTTGTGTGTGGCGCAGCGGTGGTGCTTTCCGCACTTGTGAAGGTTTCCCTGGGACTTGCAGTAAGGGAAGGGTTACTGGAGAGTGGAACGGTTGTGATAGTGTCTCTACTTGTTAGGGACTCAGAGGTTGTGATCTCAGCTTGGCTGGAGGTCTCAGCGACACTCGTCGTCTGAGAAGGTGGCGTTGCCTTTTCCGTAGTGCTCTCAGCTGATGGACTTGAGAAAAAGAGGCCGGTGGTGCTCTCAGTTCCAACAGTGGTGCCCACCTTAAGTGTTGTATGAAGCGGGGTAGCGCTTTCCGGTGCCGAGGTAGGTCCCATTCTTTGCGTAGTGGTGGGTATCCCGGCGGTTGTACTGCTTGGAATTGTCGATGTTTCTGCAGTGAGGGGGCTAGTTACAGAGCCAGTCGTGGTCTCAACAGATGGGGAACTTCCAGCCATCTCTGTGGATTCTGCCGATGTTCTGGGTAGGGAGGTATTTGGGCTTGTGCCTCTGTCATTAGTGCTGCGCGCCGTGCTTGTTGTGGTCTCAGCTGGAGTGCTGGTGTGTGGCCCAGCAGGAGATGTCTCTGTTGCTACAGTGCCCGTCTCAGGCAAGGGAGTGCTCCCTTGAGACGTTGGCCTTGATCCAGCTGCTGAACTGCTGGCCAGGCCTGAAGTGTCTTGGACTGGGCTTGTGGCGAGAGAGGCGCTCGTCTTCTCAGCAGTTGCACTTGTACCCGTTTCTGTGGATTCACTTGTTGCACTAGAAGGAAAGAAGTTTGGAGTTGTCTTTGCTACTGTGGTGTTTGCAGGAATAGTGCTCGTCTCACTAGGGCTAGAAGTTGTTCTTGAAGCAGTGGGCATCTCCGCTGTTACACTAGTGCCTTGAGAGGTGCTCGTCTCTGCTAGAGTAGAGGTAGTAGGGCTTGATTTTTCCACCGTACTCTGGGCTACGGTGCTTGGGCTCCCCTCTGTAGTAGCCGTGAGAGGCGCAAAAGTGGTGGGAACAGATGTTCTTCCGGACATCTCTGTGGACCTGCCTGATGGAATTGCAGGAGAGACGGTTGTGCTTTCTCCTCGTGCATTAGTGCTGCCCAAAGTTTCAGCCGTTGCCTGGGCACTACTGATTCTTGGGAGAACTGTGGATACTTCCGTTTCTATCGAGGTACTTGCTCTGGTAAGCGTACCTGATGTCGTAGTGCTCTCTGCGGTGCTTACAACTGAATTCTCTGGCGGGCTACTCCCAACAGTTAACGTACTGTCAGTCTGGGAAGTTGTCTGAGACGAGTCTGTCATCGAAGTAGATTTACTTGCAGACACTTTTGTGGACTCAGATGACGTAGTGGGATGGACGGGAACTGTGCTGGTCTCTGCTATTCTAGTGGTGTCTTCTCCAGTTGTCGTCCCACCAGGTGTACTTGTGTGTGGCGCAGCGGTGGTGCTTTCCGCACTTGTGAAGGTTTCCCTTGGACTTGCAGTAAGGGAAGGGTTACTGGAGAGTGGAACGGTTGTGATTGTGTCTCTACTTGTTAGGGACTCAGAGGTTGTGATCTCAGCTTGGCTGGAGGTCTCAGCGACACTCGTCGTCTGAGAAGGTGGCGTTGCCTTTTCCGTAGTGCTCTCAGTTGATGGACTTGAGAAAAAGAGGCCGGTGGTGCTCTCAGTTCCAACAGTGGTGCCCACCTTAAGTGTTGTATGAAGCGGGGTAGCGCTTTCCGGTGCCGAGGTAGGTCCCATTCTTTGCGTAGTGGTGGGTGTCCCGGCGGTTGTACTGCTTGGAATTGTCGATGTTTCTGCAGTGAGGGGGCTAGTTACAGAGCCAGTGGTGGTCTCAACAGATGGGGAACTTCCAGCCATCTCTGTGGTTTCTGCCGATGTTCTGGGTAGGGAGGTATTTGGGCTTGTGCCTCTGTCACTAGTGCTGCCCGCCGTGCTTGTTGTGGTCTCAGCTGGAGTGCTGGTGTGTGGCCAAACAGGAGATTTCTCTGTTGCTACAGTGCCCGTCTCAGGGAAGGGAGTGCTCCCTTGAGACGTTGGCCTTGATCCAGCTGCTGAACTGCTGGCCAGGCCTGAAGTGTCTTGGACTGGGCTTGTGGCGAGAGAGGCGCTCGTCTTCTCAGCAGTTGCACTTGTACCTGTTTCTGTGGATTCACTTGTTGCACTAGAAGGAAAGAAGTTTGGAGTTGTCTTTGCTACTGTGGTGTTTGCAGGAATAGTGCTCGTCTCACTAGGGCTAGAAGTTGCTCTTGAAGCGGTGGGCGTCTCCGCTGTTACACTAGTGCCTTGAGAGGTGCTCGTCTCTGCTAGAGTAGAGGTAGTAGGGCTTGATTTTTCCACCGTACTCTGGGCTACGGTGCCTGGGCTCCCCTCTGTAGTAGCCGTGAGAGGCGCAAAAGTGGTGGGAACAGATGTTCTTCCGGACATCTCTGTGGACCTGCCTGATGGAATTGCAGGAGAGACGGTTGTGCTTTCTCCTCGTGCATTAGTGCTGCCCAAAGTTTCAGCCGTTGCCTGGGCACTACTGATTCTTGGGAGAACTGTGGATACTTCCGTTTCTATCGAGGTACTTGCTCTGGTAGGCGTATCTGATGTCGTAGTGCTCTCTGCGGTGCTTACAACTGAATTCTCTGGCGGGCTGCTCCCAACAGTTAACGTACTGTCAGTCTGGGAAGTTGTCTGAGACGAGTCTGTCATCGAAGTAGATTTACTTGCAGACACTTTTGTGGACTCAGATGCCGTAGTGGGATGGATGGGAACTGTGCTGGTCTCTGCTATTCTAGTGGTGTCTTCTCCAGTTGTCGTCCCACCAGGCGTACTTGTGTGTGGCGCAGCGGTGGTGCTTTCCGCACTTGTGAAGGTTTCCCTGGGACTTGCAGTAAGGGAAGGGTTACTGGAGAGTGGAACGGTTGTGACAGTGTCTCTACTTGTTAGGGACTCAGAGGTTGTGATCTCAGCTTGGCTGGAGGTCTCAGCGACACTCGTCGTCTGAGAAGGTGGCGTTGCCTTTTCCGTAGTGCTCTCAGCTGATGGACTTGAGAAAAAGAGGCCGGTGGTGCTCTCAGTTCCAACAGTGGTGCCCACCTTAAGTGTTGTATGAAGCGGGGTAGCGCTTTCCGGTGCCGAGGTAGGTCCCATTCTTTGCGTAGTGGTGGGTGTCCCGGCGGTTGTACTGCTTGGAATTGTCGATGTTTCTGCAGTGAGGGGGCTAGTTACAGAGCCAGTCGTGGTCTCAACAGATGGGGAACTTCCAGCCATCTCTGTGGTTTCTGCCGATGTTCTGGGTAGGGAGGTATTTGGGCTTGTGCCTCTGTCACTAGTGCTGCGCGCCGTGCTTGTTGTGGTCTCAGCTGGAGTGCTGGTGTGTGGCCCAGCAGGAGATTTCTCTGTTGCTACAGTGCCCGTCTCACGCAAGGGAGTGCTCCCTTGAGACGTTGGCCTTGATCCAGCTGCTGAACTGCTGGCCAGGCCTGAAGTGTCTTGGACTGGGCTTGTGGCGAGAGAGGCGCTCGTCTTCTCAGCAGTTGCACTTGTACCCGTTTCTGTGGATTCACTTGTTGCACTAGAAGGAAAGAAGTGTGGAGTTGTCTTTGCTACTGTGGTGTTTGCAGGAATAGTGCTCGTCTCACTAGGGCTAGAAGTTGCTCTTGAAGCGGTGGGCGTCTCCGCTGTTACACTAGTGCCTTGAGAGGTGCTCGTCTCTGCTAGAGTAGAGGTAATAGGGCTTGATTTTTCCACCGTACTCTGGGCTACGGTGCCTGGGCTCCCCTCTGTAGTAGCCGTGAGAGGCGCAAAAGTGGTGGGAACAGATGTTCTTCCGGACATATCTGTGGACCTGCCTGATGGAATTGCAGGAGAGACGGTTGTGCTTTCTCCTCGTGCATTAGTGCTGCCCAAAGTTTCAGCCGTTGCCTGGGCACTACTGATTCTTGGGAGAACTGTGGATACTTCCGTTTCTATCGAGGTACTTGCTCTGGTAGGCGTATCTGATGTCGTAGTGCTCTCTGCGGTGCTTACAACTGAATTCTCTGGCGGGCTGCTCCCAACAGTTAACGTACTGTCAGTCTGGGAAGTTGTCTGAGACGAGTCTGTCATCGAAGTAGATTTACTTGCAGACACTTTTGTGGACTCAGATGACGTAGTGGGATGGATGGGAACTGTGCTGGTCTCTGCTATTCTAGTGGTGTCTTCTCCAGTTGTCGTCCCACCAGGCGTACCTGTGTGTGGCGCAGCGGTGGTGCTTTCCGCACTTGTGAAGGTTTCCCTGGGACTTGCAGTAAGGGAAGGGTTACTGGAGAGTGGAACGGTTGTGATAGTGTCTCTACTTGTTAGGGACTCAGAGGTTGTGATCTCAGCTTGGCTGGAGGTCTCAGCGACACTCGTCGTCTGAGAAGGTGGCGTTGCCTTTTCCGTAGTGCTCTCAGCTGATGGACTTGAGAAAAAGAGGCCGGTGGTGCTCTCAGTTCCAACAGTGGTGCCCACCTTAAGTGTTGTATGAAGCGGGGTAGCGCTTTCCGGTGCCGAGGTAGGTCCCATTCTTTGCGTAGTGGTGGGTGTCCCGGCGGTTGTACTGCTTGGAATTGTCGATGTTTCTGCAGTGAGGGGGCTAGTTACAGAGCCAGTCGTGGTCTCAACAGATGGGGAACTTCCAGCCATCTCTGTGGATTCTGCCGATGTTCTGGGTAGGGAGGTATTTGGGCTTGTGCCTCTGTCACTAGTGCTGCGCACCGTGCTTGTTGTGGTCTCAGCTGGAGTGCTGGTGTGTGGCCCAGCAGGAGATGTCTCTGTTGCTACAGTGCCCGTCTCAGGCAAGGGAGTGCTCCCTTGAGACGTTGGCCTTGATCCAGCTGCTGAACTGCTGGCCAGGCCTGAAGTGTCTTGGACTGGGCTTGTGGCGAGAGAGGCGCTCGTCTTCTCAGCAGTTGCACTTGTACCCGTTTCTGTGGATTCACTTGTTGCACTAGAAGGAAAGAAGTTTGGAGTTGTCTTTGCTACTGTGGTGTTTGCAGGAATAGTGCTCGTCTCACTAGGGCTAGAAGTTGCTCTTGAAGCAGTGGGCATCTCTGCTGTTACACTAGTGCCTTGAGAGGTGCTCGTCTCTGCTAGAGTAGAGGTAGTAGGGCTTGATTTTTCCACCGTACTCTGGGCTACGGTGCTTGGGCTCCCCTCTGTAGTAGCCGTGAGAGGCGCAAAAGTGGTGGGAACAGATGTTCTTCCGGACATCTCTGTGGACCTGCCTGATGGAATTGCAGGAGAGACGGTTGTGCTTTCTCCTCGTGCATTAGTGCTGCCCAAAGTTTCAGCTGTTGCCTGGGCACTACTGATTCTTGGGAGAACTGTGGATACTTCCGTTTCTATCGAGGTACTTGCTCTGGTAAGCGTACCTGATGTCGTAGTGCTCTCTGCGGTGCTTACAACTGAATTCTCTGGCGGGCTACTCCCAACAGTTAACGTACTGTCAGTCTGGGAAGTTGTCTGAGACGAGTCTGTCATCGAAGTAGATTTACTTGCAGACACTTTTGTGGACTCAGATGACGTAGTGGGATGGACGGGAACTGTGCTGGTCTCTGCTATTCTAGTGGTGTCTTCTCCAGTTGTCGTCCCACCAGGTGTACTTGTGTGTGGCGCAGCGGTGGTGCTTTCCGCACTTGTGAAGGTTTCCCTTGGACTTGCAGTAAGGGAAGGGTTACTTGGGAGTGGAACGGTTGTGATTGTGTGTCTACCTGTTAGGGACTCAGAGGTTGTGATCTCAGCTTGGCTGGAGGTCTCAGCGACACTCGTCGTCTGAGAAGGTGGCGTTGCCTTTTCCGTAGTGCTCTCAGTAGATGGACTTGAGAAAAAGAGGCCGGTGGTGCTCTCAGTTCCAACAGTGGTGCCCACCTTAAGTGTTGTATGAAGCGGGGTAGCGCTTTCCGGTGCCGAGGTAGGTCCCATTCTTTGCGTAGTGGTGGGTGTCCCGGCGGTTGTACTGCTTGGAATTGTCGATGTTTCTGCAGTGAGGGGGCTAGTTACAGAGCCAGTCGTGGTCTCAACAGATGGGGAACTTCCAGCCATCTCTGTGGTTTCTGCCGATGGTCTGGGTAGGGAGGTATTTGGGCTTGTGCCTCTGTCACTAGTGCTGCGCGCCGTGCTTGTTGTGGTCTCAGCTGGAGTGCTGGTGTGTGGCCAAGCAGGAGATTTCTCTGTTGCTACAGTGCCCGTCTCAGGGAAGGGAGTGCTCCCTTGAGACGTTGGCCTTGATCCAGCTGCTGAACTGCTGGCCAGGCCTGAAGTGTCTTGGACTGGGCTTGTGGCGAGAGAGGCGCTCGTCTTCTCAGCAGTTGCACTTGTACCCGTTTCTGTGGATTCACTTGTTGCACTAGAAGGAAAGAAGTTTGGAGTTGTCTTTGCTACTGTGGTGTTTGCAGGAATAGTGCTCGTCTCACTAGGGCTAGAAGTTGCTCTTGAAGCGGTGGGCGTCTCCGCTGTTACACTAGTGCCTTCAGAGGTGCTCGTCTCTGCTAGAGTAGAGGTAGGAGGGCTTGATTTTTCCACCGTACTCTGGGCTACGGTGCCTGGGCTCCCCTCTGTAGTAGCCGTGAGAGGCGCAAAAGTGGTGGGAACAGATGTTCTTCCGGACATCTCTGTGGACCTGCCTGATGGAATTGCAGGAAAGACGGTTGTGCTTTCTCCTCGTGCATTAGTGCTGCCCAAAGTTTCAGCCGTTGCCTGGGCACTACTGATTCTTGGGAGAACTGTGGATACTTCCGTTTCTATCGAGGTACTTGCTCTGGTAGGCGTATCTGATGTCGTAGTGCTCTCTGCGGTGCTTACAACTGAATTCTCTGGCGGGCTGCTCCCAACAGTTAACGTACTGTCAGTCTGGGAAGTTGTCTGAGACGAGTCTGTCATCGAAGTAGATTTACTTGCAGACACTTTTGTGGACTCAGATGACGTAGTGGGATGGATGGGAACTGTGCTGGTCTCTGCTATTCTAGTGGTGTCTTCTCCAGTTGTCGTCCCACCAGGCGTACTTGTGTGTGGCGCAGCGGTGGTGCTTTCCGCACTTGTGAAGGTTTCCCTGGGACTTGCAGTAAGGGAAGGGTTACTGGAGAGTGGAACGGTTGTGATAGTGTCTCTACTTGTTAGGGACTCAGAGGTTGTGATCTCAGCTTGGCTGGAGGTCTCAGCGACACTCGTCGTCTGAGAAGGTGGCGTTGCCTTTTCCGTAGTGCTCTCAGCTGATGGACTTGAGAAAAAGAGGCCGGTGGTGCTGTCAGTTCCAACAGTGGTGCCCACCTTAAGTGTTGTATGAAGCGGGGTAGCGCTTTCCGGTGCCGAGGTAGGTCCCATTCTTTGCGTAGTGGTGGGTGTCCCGGCGGTTGTACTGCTTGGAATTGTCGATGTTTCTGCAGTGAGGGGGCTAGTTACAGAGCCAGTCGTGGTCTCAACAGATGGGGAACTTCCAGCCATCTCTGTGGTTTCTGCCGATGTTCTGGGTAGGGAGGTATTAGGGCTTGTGCCTCTGTCACTAGGTCTGCGCGCCGTGCTTGTTGTGGTCTCAGCTGGAGTGCTGGTGTGTGGCCAAGCAGGAGATTTCTCTGTTGCTACAGTGCCCGTCTCAGGGAAGGGAGTGCTCCCTTGAGACGTTGGCCTTGATCCAGCTGCTGAACTGCTGGCCAGGCCTGAAGTGTCTTGGACTGGGCTTGTGGCGAGAGAGGCGCTCGTCTTCTCAGCAGTTGCACTTGTACCCGTTTCTGTGGATTCACTTGTTGCACTAGAAGGAAAGAACTTTGGAGTTGTCTTTGCTACTGTGGTGTTTGCAGGAATAGTGCTCGTCTCACTAGGGCTAGAAGTTGCTCTTGAAGCAGTGGGCGTCTCCGCTGTTACACTAGTACCTTGAGAGGTGCTCGTCTCTGCTAGAGTAGAGGTAGTAGGGCTTGATTTTTCCACCGTACTCTGGGCTACGGTGACTGGGCTCCCCTCTGTAGTAGCCGTGAGAGGCGCAAAAGTGGTGGGAACAGATGTTCTTCCGGACATCTCTGTGGACCTGCCTGATGGAATTGCAGGAGAGACGGTTGTGCTTTCTCCTCGTGCATTAGTGCTGCCCAAAGTTTCAGCCGTTGCCTGGGCACTACTGATTCTTGGGAGAACTGTGGATACTTCCGTTTCTATCGAGGTACTTGCTCTGGTAGGCGTATCTGATGTCGTAGTGCTCTCTGCGGTGCTTACAACTGAATTCTCTGGCGGGCTGCTCCCAACAGTTAACGTACTGTCAGTCTGGGAAGTTGTCTGAGACGAGTCTGTCATCGAAGTAGATTTACTTGCAGACACTTTTGTGGACTCAGATGACGTAGTGGGATGGACGGGAACTGTGCTGGTCTCTGCTATTCTAGTGGTGTCTTCTCCAGTTGTCGTCCCACCAGGCGTACTTGTGTGTGGCGCAGCGGTGGTGCTTTCCGCACTTGTGAAGGTTTCCCTGGGACTTGCAGTAAGGGAAGGGTTACTGGAGAGTGGAACGGTTGTGATAGTGTCTCTACTTGTTAGGGACTCAGAGGTTGTGATCTCAGCTTGGCTGGAGGTCTCAGCGACACTCGTCGTCGGAGAAGGTGGCGTTGCCTTTTCCGTAGTGCTCTCAGTTGATGGACTTGAGAAAAAGAGGCCGGTGGTGCTGTCAGTTCCAACAGTGGTGCCCACCTTAAGTGTTGTATGAAGCGGGGTAGCGCTTTCCGGTGCCGAGGTAGGTCCCATTCTTTGCGTAGTAGTGGGTGTCCCGGCGGTTGTACTGCTTGGAATTGTCGATGTTTCTGCAGTGAGGGGGCTAGTTACAGAGCCAGTCGTGGTCTCAACAGATGGGGAACTTCCAGCCATCTCTGTGGTTTCTGCCGATGTTCTGGGTAGGGAGGTATTTGGGCTTGTGCCTCTGTCACTAGTGCTGCGCGCCGTGCTTGTTGTGGTCTCAGCTGGAGTGCTGGTGTGTGGCCCAGCAGGAGATGTCTCTGTTGCTACAGTGCCCATCTCAGGCAAGGGAGTGCTCCCTTGAGACGTTGGCCTTGATCCAGCTGCTGAACTGCTGGCCAGGCCTGAAGTGTCTTGGACTGGGCTTGTGGCGAGAGAGGCGCTCGTCTTCTCAGCAGTTGCACTTGTACCCGTTTCTGTGGATTCACTTGTTGCACTAGAAGGAAAGAACTTTGGAGTTGTCTTTGCTACTGTGGTGTTTGCAGGAATAGTGCTCGTCTCACTAGGGCTAGAAGTTGCTCTTGAAGCAGTGGGCGTCTCCGCTGTTACACTAGTACCTTGAGAGGTGCTCGTCTCTGCTAGAGTAGAGGTATCAGGGCTTGATTTTTCCACCGTTCTCTGGGCTACGGTGCCTGGGCTCCCCTCTGTAGTAGCCGTGAGATGCGCAAAAGTGGTGGGAACAGATGTTCTTCCGGACATCTCTGTGGACCTGCCTGATGGAATTGCAGGAGAGACGGTTGTGCTTTCTCCTCGTGCATTAGTGCTGCCCAAAGTTTCAGCCGTTGCCTGGGCACTACTGATTCTTGGGAGAACTGTGGATACTTCCGTTTCTATCGAGGTACTTGCTCTGGTAGGCGTATCTGATGTCGTAGTGCTCTCTGCGGTGCTTACAACTGAATTCTCTGGCGGGCTGCTCCCAACAGTTAACGTACTGTCAGTCTGGGAAGTTGTCTGAGACGAGTCTGTCATCGAAGTAGATTTACTTGCAGACACTTTTGTGGACTCAGATGACGTAGTGGGATGGACGGGAACTGTGCTGGTCTCTGCTATTCTAGTGGTGTCTTCTCCAGTTGTCGTCCCACCAGGTGTACTTGTGTGTGGCGCAGCGGTGGTGCTTTCCGCACTTGTGAAGGTTTCCCTTGGACTTGCAGTAAGGGAAGGGTTACTTGGGAGTGGAACGGTTGTGATTGTGTGTCTACCTGTTAGGGACTCAGAGGTTGTGATCTCAGCTTGGCTGGAGGTCTCAGCGACACTCGTCGTCTGAGAAGGTGGCGTTGCCTTTTCCGTAGTGCTCTCAGTAGATGGACTTGAGAAAAAGAGGCCGGTGGTGCTCTCAGTTCCAACAGTGGTGCCCACCTTAAGTGTTGTATGAAGCGGGGTAGCGCTTTCCGGTGCCGAGGTAGGTCCCATTCTTTGCGTAGTGGTGGGTGTCCCGGCGGTTGTACTGCTTGGAATTGTCGATGTTTCTGCAGTGAGGGGGCTAGTTACAGAGCCAGTCGTGGTCTCAACAGATGGGGAACTTCCAGCCATCTCTGTGGTTTCTGCCGATGGTCTGGGTAGGGAGGTATTTGGGCTTGTGCCTCTGTCACTAGTGCTGCGCGCCGTGCTTGTTGTGGTCTCAGCTGGAGTGCTGGTGTGTGGCCAAGCAGGAGATTTCTCTGTTGCTACAGTGCCCGTCTCAGGGAAGGGAGTGCTCCCTTGAGACGTTGGCCTTGATCCAGCTGCTGAACTGCTGGCCAGGCCTGAAGTGTCTTGGACTGGGCTTGTGGCGAGAGAGGCGCTCGTCTTCTCAGCAGTTGCACTTGTACCCGTTTCTGTGGATTCACTTGTTGCACTAGAAGGAAAGAAGTTTGGAGTTGTCTTTGCTACTGTGGTGTTTGCAGGAATAGTGCTCGTCTCACTAGGGCTAGAAGTTGCTCTTGAAGCGGTGGGCGTCTCCGCTGTTACACTAGTGCCTTCAGAGGTGCTCGTCTCTGCTAGAGTAGAGGTAGGAGGGCTTGATTTTTCCACCGTACTCTGGGCTACGGTGCCTGGGCTCCCCTCTGTAGTAGCCGTGAGAGGCGCAAAAGTGGTGGGAACAGATGTTCTTCCGGACATCTCTGTGGACCTGCCTGATGGAATTGCAGGAAAGACGGTTGTGCTTTCTCCTCGTGCATTAGTGCTGCCCAAAGTTTCAGCCGTTGCCTGGGCACTACTGATTCTTGGGAGAACTGTGGATACTTCCGTTTCTATCGAGGTACTTGCTCTGGTAGGCGTATCTGATGTCGTAGTGCTCTCTGCGGTGCTTACAACTGAATTCTCTGGCGGGCTGCTCCCAACAGTTAACGTACTGTCAGTCTGGGAAGTTGTCTGAGACGAGTCTGTCATCGAAGTAGATTTACTTGCAGACACTTTTGTGGACTCAGATGACGTAGTGGGATGGATGGGAACTGTGCTGGTCTCTGCTATTCTAGTGGTGTCTTCTCCAGTTGTCGTCCCACCAGGCGTACTTGTGTGTGGCGCAGCGGTGGTGCTTTCCGCACTTGTGAAGGTTTCCCTGGGACTTGCAGTAAGGGAAGGGTTACTGGAGAGTGGAACGGTTGTGATAGTGTCTCTACTTGTTAGGGACTCAGAGGTTGTGATCTCAGCTTGGCTGGAGGTCTCAGCGACACTCGTCGTCTGAGAAGGTGGCGTTGCCTTTTCCGTAGTGCTCTCAGCTGATGGACTTGAGAAAAAGAGGCCGGTGGTGCTGTCAGTTCCAACAGTGGTGCCCACCTTAAGTGTTGTATGAAGCGGGGTAGCGCTTTCCGGTGCCGAGGTAGGTCCCATTCTTTGCGTAGTGGTGGGTGTCCCGGCGGTTGTACTGCTTGGAATTGTCGATGTTTCTGCAGTGAGGGGGCTAGTTACAGAGCCAGTCGTGGTCTCAACAGATGGGGAACTTCCAGCCATCTCTGTGGTTTCTGCCGATGTTCTGGGTAGGGAGGTATTAGGGCTTGTGCCTCTGTCACTAGGTCTGCGCGCCGTGCTTGTTGTGGTCTCAGCTGGAGTGCTGGTGTGTGGCCAAGCAGGAGATTTCTCTGTTGCTACAGTGCCCGTCTCAGGGAAGGGAGTGCTCCCTTGAGACGTTGGCCTTGATCCAGCTGCTGAACTGCTGGCCAGGCCTGAAGTGTCTTGGACTGGGCTTGTGGCGAGAGAGGCGCTCGTCTTCTCAGCAGTTGCACTTGTACCCGTTTCTGTGGATTCACTTGTTGCACTAGAAGGAAAGAACTTTGGAGTTGTCTTTGCTACTGTGGTGTTTGCAGGAATAGTGCTCGTCTCACTAGGGCTAGAAGTTGCTCTTGAAGCAGTGGGCGTCTCCGCTGTTACACTAGTACCTTGAGAGGTGCTCGTCTCTGCTAGAGTAGAGGTAGTAGGGCTTGATTTTTCCACCGTACTCTGGGCTACGGTGACTGGGCTCCCCTCTGTAGTAGCCGTGAGAGGCGCAAAAGTGGTGGGAACAGATGTTCTTCCGGACATCTCTGTGGACCTGCCTGATGGAATTGCAGGAGAGACGGTTGTGCTTTCTCCTCGTGCATTAGTGCTGCCCAAAGTTTCAGCCGTTGCCTGGGCACTACTGATTCTTGGGAGAACTGTGGATACTTCCGTTTCTATCGAGGTACTTGCTCTGGTAGGCGTATCTGATGTCGTAGTGCTCTCTGCGGTGCTTACAACTGAATTCTCTGGCGGGCTGCTCCCAACAGTTAACGTACTGTCAGTCTGGGAAGTTGTCTGAGACGAGTCTGTCATCGAAGTAGATTTACTTGCAGACACTTTTGTGGACTCAGATGACGTAGTGGGATGGACGGGAACTGTGCTGGTCTCTGCTATTCTAGTGGTGTCTTCTCCAGTTGTCGTCCCACCAGGCGTACTTGTGTGTGGCGCAGCGGTGGTGCTTTCCGCACTTGTGAAGGTTTCCCTGGGACTTGCAGTAAGGGAAGGGTTACTGGAGAGTGGAACGGTTGTGATAGTGTCTCTACTTGTTAGGGACTCAGAGGTTGTGATCTCAGCTTGGCTGGAGGTCTCAGCGACACTCGTCGTCGGAGAAGGTGGCGTTGCCTTTTCCGTAGTGCTCTCAGTTGATGGACTTGAGAAAAAGAGGCCGGTGGTGCTGTCAGTTCCAACAGTGGTGCCCACCTTAAGTGTTGTATGAAGCGGGGTAGCGCTTTCCGGTGCCGAGGTAGGTCCCATTCTTTGCGTAGTAGTGGGTGTCCCGGCGGTTGTACTGCTTGGAATTGTCGATGTTTCTGCAGTGAGGGGGCTAGTTACAGAGCCAGTCGTGGTCTCAACAGATGGGGAACTTCCAGCCATCTCTGTGGTTTCTGCCGATGTTCTGGGTAGGGAGGTATTTGGGCTTGTGCCTCTGTCACTAGTGCTGCGCGCCGTGCTTGTTGTGGTCTCAGCTGGAGTGCTGGTGTGTGGCCCAGCAGGAGATGTCTCTGTTGCTACAGTGCCCATCTCAGGCAAGGGAGTGCTCCCTTGAGACGTTGGCCTTGATCCAGCTGCTGAACTGCTGGCCAGGCCTGAAGTGTCTTGGACTGGGCTTGTGGCGAGAGAGGCGCTCGTCTTCTCAGCAGTTGCACTTGTACCCGTTTCTGTGGATTCACTTGTTGCACTAGAAGGAAAGAACTTTGGAGTTGTCTTTGCTACTGTGGTGTTTGCAGGAATAGTGCTCGTCTCACTAGGGCTAGAAGTTGCTCTTGAAGCAGTGGGCGTCTCCGCTGTTACACTAGTACCTTGAGAGGTGCTCGTCTCTGCTAGAGTAGAGGTATCAGGGCTTGATTTTTCCACCGTTCTCTGGGCTACGGTGCCTGGGCTCCCCTCTGTAGTAGCCGTGAGATGCGCAAAAGTGGTGGGAACAGATGTTCTTCCGGACATCTCTGTGGACCTGCCTGATGGAATTGCAGGAGAGACGGTTGTGCTTTCTCCTCGTGCATTAGTGCTGCCCAAAGTTTCAGCCGTTGCCTGGGCACTACTGATTCTTGGGAGAACTGTGGATACTTCCGTTTCTATCGAGGTACTTGCTCTGGTAGGCGTATCTGATGTCGTAGTGCTCTCTGCGGTGCTTACAACTGAATTCTCTGGCGGGCTGCTCCCAACAGTTAACGTACTGTCAGTCTGGGAAGTTGTCTGAGACGAGTCTGTCATCGAAGTAGATTTACTTGCAGACACTTTTGTGGACTCAGATGACGTAGTGGGATGGACGGGAACTGTGCTGGTCTCTGCTATTCTAGTGGTGTCTTCTCCAGTTGTCGTCCCACCAGGCGTACTTGTGTGTGGCGCAGCGGTGGTGCTTTCCGCACTTGTGAAGGTTTCCCTTGGACTTGCAGTAAGGGAAGGGTTACTGGAGAGTGGAACGGTTGTGATAGTGTCTCTACTTGTTAGGGACTCAGAGGTTGTGATCTCAGCTTGGCTGGAGGTCTCAGCGACACTCGTCGTCTGAGAAGGTGGCGTTGCCTTTTCCGTAGTGCTCTCAGTTGATGGACTTGAGAAAAAGAGGCCGGTGGTGCTGTCAGTTCCAACAGTGGTGCCCACCTTAAGTGTTGTATGAAGCGGGGTAGCGCTTTCCGGTGCCGAGGTAGGTCCCATTCTTTGCGTAGTAGTGGGTGTCCCGGCGGTTGTACTGCTTGGAATTGTCGATGTTTCTGCAGTGAGGGGGCTAGTTACAGAGCCAGTCGTGGTCTCAACAGATGGGGAACTTCCAGCCATCTCTGTGGTTTCTGCCCATGTTCTGGGTAGGGAGGTATTTGGGCTTGTGCCTCTGTCACTAGTGCTGCGCGCCGTGCTTGTTGTGGTCTCAGCTGGAGTGCTGGTGTGTGGCCAAGCAGGAGATTTCTCTGTTGCTACAGTGCCCGTCTCAGGGAAGGGAGTGCTCCCTTGAGACGTTGGCCTTGATCCAGCTGCTGAACTGCTGGCCAGGCCTGAAGTGTCTTGGACTGGGCTTGTGGCGAGAGAGGCGCTCGTCTTCTCAGCAGTTGCACTTGTACCCGTTTCTGTGGATTCACTTGTTGCACTAGAAGGAAAGAAGTTTGGAGTTGTCTTTGCTACTGTGGTGTTTGCAGGAATAGTGCTCGTCTCACTAGGGCTAGAAGTTGCTCTTGAAGCAGTGGGCGTCTCCGCTGTTACACTAGTACCTTGAGAGGTGCTCGTCTCTGCTAGAGTAGAGGTAGTAGGGCTTGATTTTTCCACCGTACTCTGGGCTACGGTGACTGGGCTCCCCTCTGTAGTAGCCGTGAGAGGCGCAAAAGTGGTGGGAACAGATGTTCTTCCGGACATCTCTGTGGACCTGCCTGATGGAATTGCAGGAGAGACGGTTGTGCTTTCTCCTCGTGCATTAGTGCTGCCCAAAGTTTCAGCCGTTGCCTGGGCACTACTGATTCTTGGGAGAACTGTGGATACTTCCGTTTCTATCGAGGTACTTGCTCTGGTAGGCGTATCTGATGTCGTAGTGCTCTCTGCGGTGCTTACAACTGAATTCTCTGGCGGGCTGCTCCCAACAGTTAACGTACTGTCAGTCTGGGAAGTTGTCTGAGACGAGTCTGTCATCGAAGTAGATTTACTTGCAGACACTTTTGTGGACTCAGATGACGTAGTGGGATGGACGGGAACTGTGCTGGTCTCTGCTATTCTAGTGGTGTCTTCTCCAGTTGTCGTCCCACCAGGCGTACTTGTGTGTGGCGCAGCGGTGGTGCTTTCCGCACTTGTGAAGATTTCCCTTGGACTTGCAGTAAGGGAAGGGTTACTGGAGAGTGGAACGGTTGTGATAGTGTCTCTACTTGTTAGGGACTCAGAGGTTGTGATCTCAGCTTGGCTGGAGGTCTCAGCGACACTCGTCGTCGGAGAAGGTGGCGTTGCCTTTTCCGTAGTGCTCTCAGTTGATGGACTTGAGAAAAAGAGGCCGGTGGTGCTGTCAGTTCCAACAGTGGTGCCCACCTTAAGTGTTGTATGAAGCGGGGTAGCGCTTTCCGGTGCCGAGGTAGGTCCCATTCTTTGCGTAGTAGTGGGTGTCCCGGCGGTTGTACTGCTTGGAATTGTCGATGTTTCTGCAGTGAGGGGGCTAGTTACAGAGCCAGTCGTGGTCTCAACAGATGGGGAACTTCCAGCCATCTCTGTGGTTTCTGCCGATGTTCTGGGTAGGGAGGTATTTGGGCTTGTGCCTCTGTCACTAGTGCTGCGCGCCGTGCTTGTTGTGGTCTCAGCTGGAGTGCTGGTGTGTGGCCCAGCAGGAGATGTCTCTGTTGCTACAGTGCCCATCTCAGGCAAGGGAGTGCTCCCTTGAGACGTTGGCCTTGATCCAGCTGCTGAACTGCTGGCCAGGCCTGAAGTGTCTTGGACTGGGCTTGTGGCGAGAGAGGCGCTCGTCTTCTCAGCAGTTGCACTTGTACCCGTTTCTGTGGATTCACTTGTTGCACTAGAAGGAAAGAACTTTGGAGTTGTCTTTGCTACTGTGGTGTTTGCAGGAATAGTGCTCGTCTCACTAGGGCTAGAAGTTGCTCTTGAAGCAGTGGGCGTCTCCGCTGTTACACTAGTACCTTGAGAGGTGCTCGTCTCTGCTAGAGTAGAGGTAGTAGGGCTTGATTTTTCCACCGTACTCTGGGCTACGGTGCCTGGGCTCCCCTCTGTAGTAGCCGTGAGAGGCGCAAAAGTGGTGGGAACAGATGTTCTTCCGGACATCTCTGTGGACCTGCCTGATGGAATTGCAGGAGAGACGGTTGTGCTTTCTCCTCGTGCATTAGTGCTGCCCAAAGTTTCAGCCGTTGCCTGGGCACTACTGATTCTTGGGAGAACTGTGGATACTTCCGTTTCTATCGAGGTACTTGCTCTGGTAGGCGTATCTGATGTCGTAGTGCTCTCTGCGGTGCTTACAACTGAATTCTCTGGCGGGCTGCTCCCAACAGTTAACGTACTGTCAGTCTGGGAAGTTGTCTGAGACGAGTCTGTCATCGAAGTAGATTTACTTGCAGACACTTTTGTGGACTCAGATGACGTAGTGGGATGGACGGGAACTGTGCTGGTCTCTGCTATTCTAGTGGTGTCTTCTCCAGTTGTCGTCCCACCAGGCGTACTTGTGTGTGGCGCAGCGGTGGTGCTTTCCGCACTTGTGAAGGTTTCCCTTGGACTTGCAGTAAGGGAAGGGTTACTGGAGAGTGGAACGGTTGTGATAGTGTCTCTACTTGTTAGGGACTCAGAGGTTGTGATCTCAGCTTGGCTGGAGGTCTCAGCGACACTCGTCGTCTGAGAAGGTGGCGTTGCCTTTTCCGTAGTGCTCTCAGTTGATGGACTTGAGAAAAAGAGGCCGGTGGTGCTGTCAGTTCCAACAGTGGTGCCCACCTTAAGTGTTGTATGAAGCGGGGTAGCGCTTTCCGGTGCCGAGGTAGGTCCCATTCTTTGCGTAGTAGTGGGTGTCCCGGCGGTTGTACTGCTTGGAATTGTCGATGTTTCTGCAGTGAGGGGGCTAGTTACAGAGCCAGTCGTGGTCTCAACAGATGGGGAACTTCCAGCCATCTCTGTGGTTTCTGCCGATGTTCTGGGTAGGGAGGTATTTGGGCTTGTGCCTCTGTCACTAGTGCTGCGCGCCGTGCTTGTTGTGGTCTCAGCTGGAGTGCTGGTGTGTGGCCCAGCAGGAGATGTCTCTGTTGCTACAGTGCCCATCTCAGGCAAGGGAGTGCTCCCTTGAGACGTTGGCCTTGATCCAGCTGCTGAACTGCTGGCCAGGCCTGAAGTGTCTTGGACTGGGCTTGTGGCGAGAGAGGCGCTCGTCTTCTCAGCAGTTACACTTGTACCCGTTTCTGTGGATTCACTTGTTGCACTAGAAGGAAAGAAGTTTGGAGTTGTCTTTGCTACTGTGGTGTTTGCAGGAATAGTGCTCGTCTCACTAGGGCTAGAAGTTGCTCTTGAAGCAGTGGGCATCTCTGCTGTTACACTAGTGCCTTGAGAGGTGCTCGTCTCTGCTAGAGTAGAGGTAGTAGGGCTTGATTTTTCCACCGTACTCTGGGCTACGGTGACTGGGCTCCCCTCTGTAGTAGCCGTGAGAGGCGCAAAAGTGGTGGGAACAGATGTTCTTCCGGACATCTCTGTGGACCTGCCTGATGGAATTGCAGGAGAGACGGTTGTGCTTTCTCCTCGTGCATTAGTGCTGCCCAAAGTTTCAGCCGTTGCCTGGGCACTACTGATTCTTGGGAGAACTGTGGATACTTCCGTTCCTATCGAGGTACTTGCTCTGGTAGGCGTATCTGATGTCGTAGTGCTCTCTGCGGTGCTTACAACTGAATTCTCTGGCGGGCTGCTCCCAACAGTTAACGTACTGTCAGTCTGGGAAGTTGTCTGAGACGAGTCTGTCATCGAAGTAGATTTACTTGCAGACACTTTTGTGGACTCAGATGACGTAGTGGGATGGATGGGAACTGTGCTGGTCTCTGCTATTCTAGTGGTGTCTTCTCCAGTTGTCGTCCCACCAGGCGTACTTGTGTGTGGCGCAGCGGTGGTGCTTTCCGCACTTGTGAAGGTTTCCCTTGGACTTGCAGTAAGGGAAGGGTTACTGGAGAGTGCAACGATTGTGATAGTGTCTCTACTTGTTAGGGACTCAGAGGTTGTGATCTCAGCTTGGCTGGAGGTCTCCGCGATACTCGTTGTCTGAGAAGGTGGCGCTGCCTTTTCCGTAGTGCTCTCAGTTGATGGACTTGAGAAAAAGAGGCCGGTGGTGCTCTCAGTTCCAACAGTGGTGCCCACCTTAAGTGTTGTATGAAGCGGGGTAGCGCTTTCCGGTGCCGAGGTAGGTCCCATTCTTTGCGTAGTAGTGGGTGTCCCGGCGGTTGTACTGCTTGGAATTGTCGATGTTTCTGCAGTGAGGGGGCTAGTTACAGAGCCAGTCGTGGTCTCAACAGATGGGGAACTTCCAGCCATCTCTGTGGTTTCTGCCGATGTTCTGGGTAGGGAGGTATTTGGGCTTGTGCCTCTGTCACTAGTGCTGCGCGCCGTGCTTGTTGTGGTCTCAGCTGGAGTGCTGGTGTGTGGCCCAGCAGGAGATGTCTCTGTTGCTACAGTGCCCATCTCAGGCAAGGGAGTGCTCCCTTGAGACGTTGGCCTTGATCCAGCTGCTGAACTGCTGGCCAGGCCTGAAGTGTCTTGGACTGGGCTTGTGGCGAGAGAGGCGCTCGTCTTCTCAGCAGTTGCACTTGTACCCGTTTCTGTGGATTCACTTGTTGCACTAGAAGGAAAGAACTTTGGAGTTGTCTTTGCTACTGTGGTGTTTGCAGGAATAGTGCTCGTCTCACTAGGGCTAGAAGTTGCTCTTGAAGCAGTGGGCGTCTCCGCTGTTACACTAGTACCTTGAGAGGTGCTCGTCTCTGCTAGAGTAGAGGTAGTAGGGCTTGATTTTTCCACCGTACTCTGGGCTACGGTGCCTGGGCTCCCCTCTGTAGTAGCCGTGAGAGGCGCAAAAGTGGTGGGAACAGATGTTCTTCCGGACATCTCTGTGGACCTGCCTGATGGAATTGCAGGAGAGACGGTTGTGCTTTCTCCTCGTGCATTAGTGCTGCCCAAAGTTTCAGCCGTTGCCTGGGCACTACTGATTCTTGGGAGAACTGTGGATACTTCCGTTTCTATCGAGGTACTTGCTCTGGTAGGCGTATCTGATGTCGTAGTGCTCTCTGCGGTGCTTACAACTGAATTCTCTGGCGGGCTGCTCCCAACAGTTAACGTACTGTCAGTCTGGGAAGTTGTCTGAGACGAGTCTGTCATCGAAGTAGATTTACTTGCAGACACTTTTGTGGACTCAGATGACGTAGTGGGATGGACGGGAACTGTGCTGGTCTCTGCTATTCTAGTGGTGTCTTCTCCAGTTGTCGTCCCACCAGGCGTACTTGTGTGTGGCGCAGCGGTGGTGCTTTCCGCACTTGTGAAGGTTTCCCTTGGACTTGCAGTAAGGGAAGGGTTACTGGAGAGTGGAACGGTTGTGATAGTGTCTCTACTTGTTAGGGACTCAGAGGTTGTGATCTCAGCTTGGCTGGAGGTCTCAGCGACACTCGTCGTCTGAGAAGGTGGCGTTGCCTTTTCCGTAGTGCTCTCAGTTGATGGACTTGAGAAAAAGAGGCCGGTGGTGCTGTCAGTTCCAACAGTGGTGCCCACCTTAAGTGTTGTATGAAGCGGGGTAGCGCTTTCCGGTGCCGAGGTAGGTCCCATTCTTTGCGTAGTAGTGGGTGTCCCGGCGGTTGTACTGCTTGGAATTGTCGATGTTTCTGCAGTGAGGGGGCTAGTTACAGAGCCAGTCGTGGTCTCAACAGATGGGGAACTTCCAGCCATCTCTGTGGTTTCTGCCGATGTTCTGGGTAGGGAGGTATTTGGGCTTGTGCCTCTGTCACTAGTGCTGCGCGCCGTGCTTGTTGTGGTCTCAGCTGGAGTGCTGGTGTGTGGCCCAGCAGGAGATGTCTCTGTTGCTACAGTGCCCATCTCAGGCAAGGGAGTGCTCCCTTGAGACGTTGGCCTTGATCCAGCTGCTGAACTGCTGGCCAGGCCTGAAGTGTCTTGGACTGGGCTTGTGGCGAGAGAGGCGCTCGTCTTCTCAGCAGTTACACTTGTACCCGTTTCTGTGGATTCACTTGTTGCACTAGAAGGAAAGAAGTTTGGAGTTGTCTTTGCTACTGTGGTGTTTGCAGGAATAGTGCTCGTCTCACTAGGGCTAGAAGTTGCTCTTGAAGCAGTGGGCATCTCTGCTGTTACACTAGTGCCTTGAGAGGTGCTCGTCTCTGCTAGAGTAGAGGTAGTAGGGCTTGATTTTTCCACCGTACTCTGGGCTACGGTGACTGGGCTCCCCTCTGTAGTAGCCGTGAGAGGCGCAAAAGTGGTGGGAACAGATGTTCTTCCGGACATCTCTGTGGACCTGCCTGATGGAATTGCAGGAGAGACGGTTGTGCTTTCTCCTCGTGCATTAGTGCTGCCCAAAGTTTCAGCCGTTGCCTGGGCACTACTGATTCTTGGGAGAACTGTGGATACTTCCGTTCCTATCGAGGTACTTGCTCTGGTAGGCGTATCTGATGTCGTAGTGCTCTCTGCGGTGCTTACAACTGAATTCTCTGGCGGGCTGCTCCCAACAGTTAACGTACTGTCAGTCTGGGAAGTTGTCTGAGACGAGTCTGTCATCGAAGTAGATTTACTTGCAGACACTTTTGTGGACTCAGATGACGTAGTGGGATGGATGGGAACTGTGCTGGTCTCTGCTATTCTAGTGGTGTCTTCTCCAGTTGTCGTCCCACCAGGCGTACTTGTGTGTGGCGCAGCGGTGGTGCTTTCCGCACTTGTGAAGGTTTCCCTTGGACTTGCAGTAAGGGAAGGGTTACTGGAGAGTGCAACGATTGTGATAGTGTCTCTACTTGTTAGGGACTCAGAGGTTGTGATCTCAGCTTGGCTGGAGGTCTCCGCGATACTCGTTGTCTGAGAAGGTGGCGCTGCCTTTTCCGTAGTGCTCTCAGTTGATGGACTTGAGAAAAAGAGGCCGGTGGTGCTCTCAGTTCCAACAGTGGTGCCCACCTTAAGCGTTGTATGAAGCGGGGTAGCGCTTTCCAGTGCCGAGGTAGGTCCCATTCTTTGCGTAGTGGTGGGTGTCCCGGCGGTTGTACTGCTTGGAATTGTCGATGTTTCTGCAGTGACGGGGCTAGTTACAGAGCCAGTCGTGGTCTCAACAGATGGGGAACTTCCAGCCATCTCTGTGGTTTCTGCCGATGTTCTGGGTAGGGAGGTATTTGGGCTTGTGCCTCTGTCACTAGTGCTGCGTGCTGTGCTTGTTGTGGTCTCAGCTGGAGTGCTCGTGTGTGGCCCAGCAGGAGATGTCTCTGTTGCTACAGTGCCCGTCTCAGGCAAGGGAGGGCTCCCTTGAGACGTTGGCCTTGATCCAGCTGCTGAACTGCTGGCCAGGCCTGAAGTGTCTTGGACTGGGCTTGTGGCGAGAGAGGCGCTCGTCTTCTCAGCAGTTGCACTTGTACCCGTTTCCGTGGATTCACTTCTTGCACTAGAAGGAAAGAAGTTTGGAGTTGTCTTTGCTACTGTGGTGTTTGCAGGAATAGTGCTCGTCTCACTAGGGCTAGAAGTTGCTCTTGAAGCAGTGGGCGTCTCCGCTGTTACACTAGTGCCTTGAGAGGTGCTCGTCTCTGCTAGAATAGAGGTAGTAGGGCTTGATTTTTCCACCGTACTCTGGGCTACGGTGCCTGGGCTCCCCTCTGTAGTAGCCGTGAGAGGCGCAAAAGTGGTGGGAACAGATGTTCTTCCGGACATCTCTGTGGACCTGCCTGATGGAATTGCAGGAGAGACGGTTGTGCTTTCTCCTCGTGCATTAGTGCTGCCCAAAGTTTCAGCCGTTGCCTGGGCACTACTGATTCTTGGGAGAACTGTGGATACTTCCGTTTCTATCGAGGTACTTGCTCTGGTAGGCGTATCTGATGTCGTAGTGCTCTCTGCGGTGCTTACAACTGAATTCTCTGGCGGGCTGCTCCCAACAGTTAACGTACTGTCAGTCTGGGAAGTTGTCTGAGACGAGTCTGTCATCGAAGTAGATTTACTTGCAGACACTTTTGTGGACTCAGATGACGTAGTGGGATGGACGGGAACTGTGCTGGTCTCTGCTATTCTAGTGGTGTCTTCTCCAGTTGTCGTCCCACCAGGCGTACTTGTGTGTGGCGCAGCGGTGGTGCTTTCCGCACTTGTGAAGGTTTCCCTGGGACTTGCAGTAAGGGAAGGGTTACTGGAGAGTGGAACGGTTGTGATAGTGTCTCTACTTGTTAGGGACTCAGAGGTTGTGATCTCAGCTTGGCTGGAGGTCTCAGCGACACTCGTCGTCTGAGAAGGTGGCGTTGCCTTTTCCGTAGTGCTCTCAGTTGATGGACTTGAGAAAAAGAGGCCGGTGGTGCTCTCAGTTCCAACAGTGGTGCGCACCTTAAGTGTTGTATGAAGCGGGGTAGCGCTTTCCGGTGCCGAGGTAGGTCCCATTCTTTGCGTAGTGGTGGGTGTCCCGGAGGTTGTACTGCTTGGAATTGTCGATGTTTCTGCAGTGAGGGGGCTAGTTACAGAGCCAGTCGTGGTCTCAACAGATGGGGAACTTCCATCCATCTCTGTGGTTTCTGCCGATGTTCTGGGTAGGGTGGTATTTGGGCTTGTGCCTCTGTCACTAGTGCTGCGCGCCGTGCTTGTTGTGGTCTCAGCTGGAGTGCTGGTGTGTGGCCGAGCAGGAGATGTCTCTGTTGCTACAGTGCCCGTCTCAGGCAAGGGAGTGCTCCCTTGAGACGTTGGCCTTGATCCAGCTGCTGAACTGCTGGCCAGGCCTGAAGTGTCTTGGACTGGGCTTGTGGCGAGAGAGGCGCTCATCTTCTCAGCAGTTGCACTTGTACCCGTTTCCGTGGATTCACTTCTTGCACTAGAAGGAAAGAAGTTTGGAGTTGTCTTTGCTACTGTGGTGTTTGCAGGAATAGTGCTCGTCTCACTAGAGCTAGAAGTTGCTCTTGAAGCAGTGGGCGTCTCCGCTGTTACACTAGTGCCTTGAGAGGTGCTCGTCTCTGCTAGAGTAGAGGTAGTAGGGCTTGATTTTTCCACCGTACTCTGGGCTACGGTGCCTGGGCTCCCCTCTGTAGTAGCCGTGAGAGGCGCAAAAGTGGTGGGAACAGATGTTCTTCCAGACATCTCTGTGGACCTGCCTGATGGATTTGCAGGAGAGACGGTTGTGGTTTCTCCTCGTGCATTAGTGCTGCCCAAAGTTTCAGCCGTTGCCTGGGCACTACTGATTCTTGGGAGAACTGTGGATACTTCCGTTTCTATCAAGGTACTTGCTCTGGTAGGCGTATCTGATGTCATAGTGCTCTCTGCGGTGCTTACAACTGAATTCTCTGGCGGGCTGCTCCCAACAGTTAACATACTGTCAGTCTGGGAAGTTGTCTGAGACGAGTCTGTCATCGAAGTAGATTTACTTGACGACACTTTTGTGGACTCAGATGACGTAGTGGGATGGACGGGAACTGTGCTGGTCTCTGCTATTCTAGTGGTGTCTTCTCCAGTTGTCGTCCCACCAGGCGTACTTGTGTGTGGCACAGCAGTGGTGCTTTCCGCACTTGTGAAGGTTTCCCTTGGACTTGCAGTAAGGGAAGGGTTACTGGAGAGTGGAACGGTTGTGATAGTGTCTCTACTTGTTAGGGACTCAGAGGTTGTGATCTCAGCTTGGCTGGAGGTTACAGAGACACTCGTCGTCTGAGAAGGTGGCGTTGCCTTTTCCGTAGTGCTCTCAGTTGATGGACTTGAGAAAAAGAGGCCAGTGGTGCTCTCAGTTCCAACAGTGGTGCCCACCTTAAGTGTTGTATGAAGCGGGGTAGCGCTTTCCGGTGCCGAGGTAGGTCCCATTGTTTGCGTAGTGGTGGGTGTCCCAGCGGTTGTACTGCTTGGAATTGTCGATGTTTCTGCAGTGAGGGTGCTAGTTACAGAGCCAGTCGTGGTCTCAACAGATGGGGAACTTCCAGCCATCTCTGTGGTTTCTGCCGATGTTCTGGGTAGGGAGGTATTTGGGCTTGTGCCTCTGTCACTAGTGCTGCGCGCCGTGCTAGTTGTGGTCTCAGCTGGAGTGCTGGTGTGTGGCCCAGCAGGAGATGTCTCTGTTGCTACAGTGCCCGTCTCAGGGAAGGGAGTGCTCCCTTGAGACGTTGGCCTTGATCCAGCTGCTGAACTGCTGGCCAGGCCTGAAGTGTCTTGGACTGGGCTTGTGGCGAGAGAGGCGCTCGTCTTCTCAGCAGTTGCACTTGTACCCGTTTCCGTGGATTCACTTGTTGCACTAGAAGGAAAGAAGTTTGGAGTTGTCTTTGCTACTGTGGTGTTTGCAGGAATAGTGCTCGTCTCACTAGGGCTAGAAGTTGTTCTTGAAGCAGTGGGCATCTCCGCTGTTACACTAGTGCCTTGAGAGGTGCTCGTCTCTGCTAGAGTAGAGGTAGTAGGGCTTGATTTTTCCACCGTACTCTGGGCTACGGTGCCTGGGCTCCCCTCTGTAGTAGCCGTGAGAGGCGCAAAAGTGGTGGGAACAGATGTTCTTCCGGACATCTCTGTGGACCTGCCTGATGGAATTGCAGGAGAGACGGTTGTGCTTTCTCCTCGTGCATTAGTGCTGCCCAAAGTTTCAGCCATTGCCTGGGCACTACTGATTCTTGGGAGAACTGTGGATACTTCCGTTTCTATTGAGGTACTTGCTCTGGTAGGCGTATGTGATGTCGTAGTGCTCTCTGCGGTGCTTACAACTGAATTCTCTGGCGGGCTGCTCCCAACAGTTAACGTACTGTCAGTCTGGGAAGTTGTCTGAGACGAGTCTGTCATCGAAGTAGATTTACTTGCAGACACTTTTGTGGACTCAGATGCCGTAGTGGGATGGACGGGAACTGTGCTGGTCTCTGCTATTCTAGTGGTGTCTTCTCCAGTTGTCGTCCCACCAGGCTTGCTGGTGTGTGACACAGCAGTGGTGTTTTCCACAGTTGTGAAGGTTTCCCTTGGACTTTCAGTATCAGAGGAGTTACTGGAGAGTGGGACAATTGTGACTGAGTCTCTAGGTGTTAGGGAATCAGATGTTTTGATCTCAGCTTGGCTTGAGGTCTCAGTGACACTCGTCGTCTGAGAAGGTGGCGTTTCCTTTTCCGAGGTTGTCTCAGCTGATGGACTTGAGAAAAAGAGGCCGGTGGTTCTCTCAGCTTCTGCAGTGGTGCTCACCTTAGGTGTAGTGTCAAGCGGGGGAGGGCTTGACTTCTCCATGGTGCTCTGGCCTATGGTGTCTGTACTCCGAAATGGAGTATATGTGGTAGGGTCAAAAGTGGTGGGAACAGTTGTACTCTCGTGTACCTCTGTGGAGATGTCTTTTGTCGTGACAATAGATGCAGTTGTGGCTTCCCCTGTCAAGAAACACAATTCAGAATTTATTGTTTCAGCTCTATGATTGGTGGCTAAATCTTAGTCTATCGGATAACAATATTTGCATGTATTATAATTTGGAAATATTTCCCCTGAGAACCATGCTGTCACTGAAAGAATTGCGAATAACATGACCAGTAGCACTGCTGCATTTTTTTAGCTGGTCAATTTTAGTTTGTATCCTTGTGTTACCTCTGGAAATCTGAAAGATATTATGTCTACCTGCCCGATAGTACTAGAAACCCTAAAGTTGGACCAATAGAAATTCTTTTTGAGCTGGTCAGAACTCCAAGGCCTAATCCTGTAACTGTTTCTGTCATCAGAACTTTGAAATCCCTGCAAATACTAACTTTACTTATATCTTCTACTTTTTGCTCTCTCCTACTCCCCTGTACACCCATCAAGGCCAGCCATAATTTGACGTCATCATTTTCTAATTATCTGATTGGAGACTCAGACATTCTCATTGAGGTTATCAAAGCTATCCACGGGAGTTAGACTCATAACATCCTTTGATTTTAATGGAATTTTAACTTCCCCTAGTATTTTTGAAATCTCAGTTTAGAGTTATTACAGCGCATTTTTATTTTCAGTTTTAAGTGCAAATCCATCAGGTGTAATTAACATCTTCTTGTGGGCAGATTGACAAATCCGTTTTTTCTGCTTAGCCTTGAGAAACAAAACATTCAGATACCACGACCAGTTCCTTGAACGATGCAAACTTGTTCTATGCAATAACAGACCTGACTCTATGTACAATACTGCATTGTGCAGTACAATGTGTTCATACTTTGGAATCAGCAAGAACCTGCATATTTACATGCTTTTTCCCCAAAGGAGGCTGAACATCCTTTTGTTCACAATAACTTAATTTTAATAAGCGCCTAGAACAGATCCTGACTGGGCAGCAGAATCTTTGGGTTCTAGTTCCACACAGCTGGAAGAAGCTACTGGTCCAGCTCTTTCGCTGGTGTGAATTAGCATAGCTGCTCTGTAGTCAATGGATCTATGCCAATTTCACTAAACAACCTCACCAGTTCTGCTGAAACAGACCCACATGATAAACTTGGAATACTTTCCTTTAAGAAACCTCGTCATTGTAACACAAATTGAACATAGACCATATGAACTCAATGCACGACTGTCTGTCATTTTAGCTTCTAGTGTTTGTCTTGTGCTGGACTGTATTAGGCCAAGATTACATGCATGGTGAATATAGGTTCTTGCTGTACTGCACCTTTAAGCAAAAGAGGTTTGCCTGTCTGGAGGGGGTTAGGGTTGTGAGACTATTCAAGATGGAGGACCTATCTTCTCACTTTCATTTGTGTAGATCAGGAGAAAGGCCATTGAAGTCAATGGAGTAACTCCAGGTAAAACTGATCAGAGAAAAATGAAACCTTGAATATCAGACAGAATCATTCATGATGACAATTGTTAGGCTATAGATATTCAGGCCTGTCTGCAAAGGTCTATACTTTAAGAATTTAGGTGTATTCTTATCACTTAGCTAGTTATAGAGGTATAAAAGAGAGAATCAAAAGCACTGTCTGCCTGTTTAGGGCCTTTTCTCACTGTGACAGTCTGAGGCCCTGTTCTTAGGCTAAGGCCTTTGGCTAAGCAGCAGAGGCAGCCATAAACTGGGAAGCGACCGGTCACATCCTCACATTCCAAACTAGTCACATTGAAATCAGGCAATCTGGGGCTGTTAGAAAGGTGATCCGATCGATCACCTCCAGAGAAAGCGAAGAGCCTAAAAGATTTAAAGAAAACTTAGTTTGATAGTGTAAGCAGAGTCAGGATGAGCTCTACCCTGACATCTGGTGGTGAATTATGGCGAGGGTGGAAAAGAACTCCAGGGGCTGATCTTGTTTGCATAGGCACACCCACTCGCCTGGCATGAAACAACAGCAACTGAAAGGGGTTACTTTGGCTGGTGTGGGATCCCCAGTTTCTCTGTTATTGGGGCAGGAAGAATAAAGTTTTGTTACCCTGATTCTGTGAATCAAGGCCAGTGGAACTGTTGTATGCAGGGCTGTAGCAACAAAGAACGTGGCCCCCTCCGAACGGTGGCCCCCTCCGAACATTTGTCCGGGCGGGGCCCCTTACAATGCAGAAACTGGAATGCGGTATTTATTTTGTCACTTTTAGGGGCCCCCTTCCTTGCGGGGCCCCTCCGGGCGGGGCCCCTTACAATGCAGAAACTGGAATGCGGTATTTATTTTGCCACTTTTAGGGGTCCCCTTCCTTGCGGGGCCCCCTCCGGTCGGAGGGTACGGAGGGCGCTCGCTACGCCTCTGGTTGTATGACAGAAGGACTGAGTGAGTCCTTCACCATTACCTAAGTAGCACTTGCTTGACAAGGGGCATGGGTTACAAAATCCAGTGAATTGAGAGAGGTTGGGGGCAGGTATTTGTACCTGGTGGTGTGGGCCCTTTTGTGAGCCTGAAACACCAATTGCTGCTCCTCCTCCTCTTCCTTCTCCTTCTCTCTCCATTGTTGAATGTCAGAGCTAACTTTGAGTTAGTTACAGGCTGCTGAGCTGAATTCACTTTGGGCCAATAGTGCACCAGCACTGGGGCTCCCCTACTACTAGCTGAAATCACTAAGAGCTGAAATCACAAAAGAGCTAAAGTTACTAAGAGCTGAGATCACTGAGGCTGTGTTAACTAGTGGGGGAGCCTGAAGCTATATTGCTAAGCGGCTGGTGGAGCAGCGAGCAGAGCGGAGCCTTGCGGGGGCGGTTGGAGTGGCCCAAGGCACGGTTGGAGCGGAGCGGAGCCGAGCAGCTCACAGGTCGGTGAGTGGAGCAGCTGGTAGAGCAGAGCAGTTCGTGGGACGGCAGGCAGCTGGCGAGATTTGGAAGGTGCAGCCACACGAGGCGACTGGCACAACATCCATCCGAACGCCCAAGGCACTGATGGTGAATCCTCAAGAGGAACTTACCCAACGAGTGCAGGTCCTGACACAGAAAGTGGCTGAATTAGAGAATACCATCGATTCAGCAAAGACTTAAAGGTATGAGGAACCCCCCGCTACCACAGCCCAGAAGACTACATTTAGAACCTCTGCCCCACCGAGGCAACAAGGGAAAGGACAATCCTTCTTCTGCTACTGGTGTGGCCAGGGTAGGCACATTGCTGCAAGGTGTCAGAATGCAGAGAATCCCACGCTAATATATCAAAAGCTGAGGACCACCTGGGGAAAGTCGGGAAACGGCCCCAGGGCCTGGGAAGGGAGCCGCCTAGGCCTGCAGGGTGTGGAGGCTCCCCTGGAAAGAACCATGCAGCCCGAATCCCACCAGGATTGATAGGACCCCGAGCGGAGGTAACTGTAAAGGTTGAAGGGACAGAATGTAGAGCAGTCCTTGACACAGGATCCCAAGTGACTCTCATATTCCAGTATTTCTACCAGCAGATGCTTAGGCATCTGCCTATACGGCCCCTGACAGGGCTTGGCCTGTGTGGCCTCAGCATGGATGAATACCCCTATCAGGGGTATGTCATAGTACACCTGGAATTCCCAGAGGAGATCGCTGGGGTAAGACAGGAGGTGGACACTGCTGCTTTAATATGCCCTGACCCTAAAGGAGCCTCTGATGTGTCCGTGCTAATAGGGACCAACTCCAGCCTCTTTAAGGTACTTGCAGATTACTGCAGACAGCGAGCAGGGGACCAATATCTGAACACCTTGGTGACACACACACTGTGCCGCAGCCTACAGAAAAATTGAGGACACAAGAAAAGTGATGCCTGATTTGCCAGTGGGAGCATTGAGGTATGCGGGCCCGGTCCCCTTAGTGGTTCCTGCAATGACAGAAAAGGAAGTGATTGTCATGAGTACCTGCCTAAAAGACAGTAAGGGAACATTAGCAGTGGTAAAGCAGCCGACCGAGGGAGGGCTCCCAGAAGGAGTGCTGGTTCTCAGTGGAGTCATAACCCTACCTGCTGAAGCCCAGGAAGAGGTGACTATACTGATTGCTAATGAAACATGCCGTGACATGTTTGTAAAACCAGGGCAGAAGATTGCAGACATCTTTGAGCCTGAAACCATTGTGAGACCCCAGTGTGAAGCTGAAGTTCCAGTGATGGATCCTGCAAAGTTTGACTTTGGGGACTCACCATTGTCTGAGGAGTGGAAGGATCGCCTGCGGAAGAAGCTTTGCGAGAGATCCAAGGTATTCTCGCTGCATGAGTGGGACGTGGGATGTGCCAAAGGAGTGGAACACCACATCAGGCTACAAGATCCCCGACCCTTCAGGGAGAGATCTAGGAGGATTGCTCTCTCTGAGATGGAAGACGTACGCCATCATCTTCAAGAGCTGATCGCGAATGGTATCATTACAGAGTCCCGAAGCCCCTACACCTCTCCCATTGTGGTGGTTCATAAGAAGAGTGGGAAAATCCGGATGTGTATTGACTATCGCACCCTAAACAGGCGCACTACAGTTGACCAATACACCATGCCTCGAGTACAAGATGCCTTGGACTGTTTGCTGGGTAGCCAGTGGTTCTCTGTGTTGGATCTTCGGAGTGGATACTACCAGATCCCTCTGGGAGAAGAAGATAAGGAGAAGACAGCCTTCATCTGCCCGCTAGGGTTCTACCAGTTCGAACGCATGCCCAAGGGATTTCTGGGACACCTGCCACATTTCAACGTCTTATGGAGAAAGTCGTGGGAGACATGAACTTACTGCAAGTGTTAGTTTACTTGGATGACCTGATTGTGTTTGGAAGAACCTTGGAGGAGCATGAAGAAAGACTTCTTAAAGTGCTTGATAGGTTGGAGGCGTATGGTTTGAAGCTTACAATTGACAAATGCCAGTTCTGCCGAACCTCAGTGAAGTATGTGGGTCACATCGTGTCCCAGGAGGGTGTGAGTACTGATCCCGACAAAATAGAAGCACTCACTACCTGGCCACGTCCAAGTAACTACAGAGAACTCAAGACCGGCTGGCGGAGCAGTTGCGGGGACAGCTGGAGGAGCAGCGAGCAGAGCGGAGCCTTGCGGGGGCGGTTGGAGCGGCCCAAGAGACGGTTGGAGCCGAGCGGAGCCGAGCGGCTCACAGGTCGGTGAGCGGAGCAGAGCAGAGCAGCTGGTAGAGCAGAGCAGTTCGTGGGATGGCAGGAGCGGCTCACGGGACGGCTGGTGGAGTGGAGTGGAGTGGAGTGGCTTGTGGTGAAGGCTGCGGCGGAACCCCACGGAGAGGCGGCCCGTCGGCCTCGGATCACGTAAGGTGCCCCTTAACACCCTGCGTGCCCCCCCCTTTGAACTCTGGGGCTGCACTGACCAGGGACAGAGACTTTGGGGGTTGTTGGACTTCTGGGACTTTGGTGATTCTTGGGTTGCTGGACCCAAGAGACTTTGGGGTTGTTGGACTTTTGGGACTCTGGTGATTCTTGGGTTGCTGGTTTCAAGAACCAACGGGAAAGGACATGGCCCAATTTGCTAGGGTGGGTCTTTGCTCATGGTTTGGTCTATGAACTCTAGTTGTGGTGTTTTCCCAATTTAATGCTATGTCGTTTACCTCATGTTATTAAAACATTTTCTGCTACACCGAGGCTCTGTGCTTGCGAGAGGGGAAGTATTGCCTCTTCGAGGCGCCCAGGGGTGTGTGTAAGATTTTCCCAGGTCACTGGGTGGGGGCTCGAGCTGGTTTTGTGTCACGCTGTTGGGAGGGGACCCCTATGTACTGAACTAGGGTTACCATACGTCCGGATTTTCCCAGACATGTCCGGCTTTTTGGGCCTCAAATCCCCGTCCGGGGGGAAATCCCAAAAAGCCGGACATGTCCGGGAAAATAGGGAGGGAGGGCCCGGAGGTGCGGGGCCGGGGGCCGGCGCGGTGCTCGGCAGGGGCTGGGGCGGTGGGTGCGTGGCCGGGGGCCGGCGCGGTGCTCGGCCGGAGCCGGGGCCGGCGGCGCAGGCACTTGGCCGGGGGCCGGCGCGGTGCTCGGCAGGGGCTGGGGCGGTGGGTGCGTGGCCGGGGGCCGGCGCAGTGCTCGGCCGGAGCCGGGGCCGGAGGCGCGGGCACTTGGCCGGGGGCCGGGGGCCAGCGCGGTGCTCGGCCGGGGCCGGCGGCGCGGGCACTTGGCCGGGGGCCGGGGCCGGCGCGGTGCTCGGCCGGGGCCGGCGGCGCGGTTCTCGGCCGGAGCCGGGGCCGGCGGCGAGGGCACTTGGCCGGGGGCCGGGGCCGGCGCAGTGCTCGGCGGGGGCCGGGGGCCAGCGTGGTGCTCGGCTGGGGCCGGGGCCGGGGCCGGCGGTGCAGGCACTTGGCCGGGGGCTGGGGGCGGGGGCCGGCGCGGTGCTCGGCCGGGGCCGGCGGCGCGGTTCTCGGCCGGAGCCGGGGCCGGCAGGGCGGGCACTTGGCCGGGGGCTGGGGCCGGCGCAGTGCTCGGCGGGGTCCGGGGGCCGGCGCGGTGCTCGGCCGGGGGCGCGGGCACTTGGCCGGGGGCCAGCGCGGTGCTCGGCCGGGGCCGGGGCCGGGGGCGCAGTGCTCGGCTGGAGCCGGGGCCAGGGGTGCGGGCACTTGGCCGGGGGCCGGCGCAGTGCTCGGCCGGGGGCGCGGTGCTCGGCCAGAGCCGGCGGCGCGGGCACTTGGCCGGGGGCCGGGGCCGGGGGCCGGCGCGGTGCTCGGCCGGGGCCGGCGGCGCGGTGCTCGGCCGGGGCCGGCGGCACGGGCACTTGGCCGGGGGCCGGGGCCGGGGGCCGGCGCGGTGCTCGGCCGGGGCCGGCGGCGCGGTTCTCGGCCGGAGCCGGGGCTGGCAGCGCGGGCACTTGGCCGGGGGCCGGGGCCGGCGCAGTGCTCGGCGGGGGCCGGGGGCCGGCGCGGTGCTCGGCCGGGGCCGGGGCCGGCGGTGCAGGCACTTGGCCGGGGGCCGGGGGCCGGGGCTGGGGGCGCGGTGCTCGGCCGGAGCCAGCGGCGCGGTTCTTGGCCGGAGCCGGGGCCGGCGGCGCGGGCACTTGGCCGGGAGCCGGGGCCGGCGCAGTGCTCGGCGGGGGCCGGGGGCCGGCGTGGTGCTCGGCCGGGGCCGGGGCCGGCGGTGCAGGCACTTGGCCGGGGGCCGGGGCTGGGGGCGCGGTGCTCGGCTGGAGCCGGGGGCGCGGTGCTCGGCCGGAGCCGGGGCCGGCGGCGCGGGCACTTGGCCGGGGGTCAGGGCCGGCGCAGTGCTCGGCGGGGGCTGGGGGCTGGCGCGGTGCTCGGCCGGGGCCGGCGGCGCGGTTCTCGGCCGGAGCCGGGGCCGGCGGCGCGGGCACTTGCCGGGGGCCGGGGCCGGCGCAGTGCTTGGCGGGGGCCGGGGGCCGGCGCGGTGCTCGGCCGGGGCCGGGGCCGGCGGTGCAGGCACTTGGCCGGGGGCTGGGGCTGGGGGCGCGGTGCTCGGCCGGAGCCAGCGGCGCGGTTCTCGGCCGGAGCCGGGGCCGGCGGCGCGGGCACTTGGCCGGGGGCCGGCGCAGTGCTCGGCGGGGGCCGGGGGCCGGCGTGGTGCTCGGCCGGGGCCGGGGCCGGCGGTGCAGGCACTTGGCCGGGGGCCGGGGCCGGGGGCGCGGTGCTCGGCCGGAGCCGGGGGCGCGGTGCTCGGCCGGAGCCGGGGCCGGCGGCGCAGGCACTTGGCCGGGGGCCGGGGGCCGGGGGCTGGGGCCGTGCTCGGCCGGAGCCGGCGGCGCGGGCACTTGGCCGGGGGCCGGGGGCGCGGTGCTCGGCCGGAGCCGGCGGCGCGGGCACTTGGCCGGGGGCCGGGGCCGGGGGCGCGGTGCTCGGCTGGAGCCGGCGGCGCGGGCACTTGGCCGGGGGCTGGGGCCAGGGGCCGGGGCCAGGGGCCGGCGCGGTGCTCGGCCGGGGCTGGCGGCGCGGGCACTTGGCCGGGGGCCGGTGGCCGGGGGCGCAGTGCTCGGCCGCAGCCGGGGGCGCGGTGCTCAGCCGGAGCCGGGGCCGGCGGCGCGGGCACTTGGCCGGGGGTCAGGGCCGGCGCAGTGCTCGGCGGGGGCCGGGGGCCGGCGCGGTGCTCGGCCGGGGGCGCGGGCACTTGGCCGGGGGCCAGCGCGGTGCTCGGCCGGGGCCGGGGCCGGGGGCGCGGTGCTCGGCTGGAGCCAGGGCCAAGGGTGTGGGCACTTGGCCGGGGGCCGGCGCAGTGCTCGGCCGGGGGCGCGGTGCTCAGCCGGGGCCGGGGGTGCGGGCACTTGGCCGGGGGCCGGCGCCCCAGGACCCGAGCCGGGCGGGAGACGCCGGGGCCAGAGCCTCTTGGCGCCGGCCGGCCGCCGGAGGGAGCTGCTTGGCCAGGGGGGCCGGACTGGGCTGCGCTGCACCCCGCCCCAGCTTACCTGCTGCCTCCCTGTTTCAGGCTTCCCGCAAACATTTGATTCGCGGGAAGCAGGGGAGGGGGAGGAGCAGGGGGCGGAGCGTTCAGGGGAGGGGGCAGAGTTGGGGTGGGGCTGGGGGCGGGGAAGGGGCGGAGTTGGGGCGGGGCCAGGGCCCCATGGAGTGTCCTCCTTTTTAAAAATTAAAATATGGTAACCCTAACTGAACCCAGCCCTTGCTGCTATCAACTTGGCCTGGCAGAAGGGTTACAATAGCATCCTGTCTGGCAAGAACTCACTTATCAATAGCTGCGGTGTAAAATCCTCATTTCTGTATTGTTCTAGCACTGTAGTCTCCACTTCCCTATTGTTTGTCTGTATAATCTCTGTCTGGTTCTGTGATTGTTTCTGTCTGCTGTATAATTAATTTTGTTGGGTGTAAACTGTTATATCCTTGGGGGCAACAGTTTAACCAGCCAAAACTGGCTGGGCTATCCCCTAATAATCTAACTCAGTTGCCATAGCAACACAAGATTCAATTACCACGACAACCAAATATACATCATAAACCAATTAAGGTGGTGGGATATAATTGGTTAAAAAATCATGTTACACTATGTTTAGGATTGGTTAGTTAAATTTCAGTAAAATGATTGGTTAAGGTATAGCTAAGCAGAACTCAAGTTTTACTATATAATCTGCAGTCAATCAGGAAGTAAAGTGGGGAGAATGGGAACAGGGAATGGGGGTGGGGGAATTGGAATCATGTTTTGCTAAGGGTGGGGGAATAGGAACAGGGACACAGGTAAGGCTCTGTGGTGTCAGAACTGGGAAGGGCGACACTAAGGAAGGAAACTGGAATCATGCTTGCTGGAAGTTCACCCCAATAAACATCGAATTGTTTGCACCTTCGGACTTCGGATATTGTTGCTCTCTGTTCATGCGAGAAGGACCAGGGAAGTGAGCGGGTAAAGGAATAAGCCCTCTAACAATGACTACTCATTGTACCAGGGAAAGAGAGAGACGATGATCTATGATGTGGTGGTTGGGGCATTTGCCTAGGATGTGGGAGACCCCGCAGTGCTCGGCGGGGGCCGGGGGCCGGCGCGGTGCTTGGCCGGGGCCGGGGCCGGCGGTGCAGGCACTTGGCCGGGGGCCGGGGGCGCGGTGCTCGGCCGGAGCCGGGGGCGCGGTGCTCGGCCGGAGCCGGGGCCAGCGGCGCGGGCACTTGGCCAGGGGCTGGGGGCCGGGGCCGTGCTCGGCCGGAGTCGGCGGCGCGGGCACTTGGCCGGGGGCCGGGGCCGGGGGCACGGTGCTCGGCCGGAGCCGGCGGCGCGGGCACTTGGCCGGGGGCCGGGGCCGGGGGCCGGCGCGGTGCTCGGCCGGGGCCGGCGGCGCGGTGCTCGGCCGGGGCCAGCGGCGCGGGCACTTGGCCGGGGGCCGGGGCCAGGGGCGCAGTGCTCGGCCGCAGCCGGGGGCGCGGTGCTCGGCCGCAGCCGGGGCCGGAGGCGCGGGCACTTGGCCGGCGGTCAGGGCGGGCGCAGAGCTCGCCGGGGGCCGGAGGCCGGCGCGGTGCTCGGCCGGGGGCGCGGGCACTTGGCCGGGTGCCAGCGCGGTGCTCGGCCGGGGCCGGGGCTGGAGCCGGGGCCAGGGGTGCGGGCACTTGGCCGGGGGCCGGCGCAGTGCTCGGCCGGGGGCGCGGTGCTCGGCCGGGGCCGGGGGCGCGGGCACTTGGCCGGGGGCCGGGGCCGGCGCAGTGCTCGGCGGGGGCCGGGGGCCGGCGCGGTGCTGGGCCGGGGCCGGGGCCGGCGGTGCAGGCACTTGGCCGGGGGCCGGGGCCGGGGGCGCGGTGCTCGGCCGGAGCCGGGGGCGCGGTGCTCGTCCGGAGCCGGGGCCGGCGGCGCGGTTCTCGGCCGGAGCCGGGGCCGGCGGTGCGGGCACTTGGCCGGGGGCCGGGGCCGGCGCAGTGCTCGGCGGGGGCCGGGGGCCGGCGCGGTGCTCGGCCGGGCCGGGGCCGGCGGTGCAGGCACTTGGCCGGGGGCCGGCGGCGCGGTGCTCGGCCGGGGCCGGCGGCGCGGGCACTTGGCCGGGGGCTGGGGCCGGGGCCCAGTGCTCGGCCGCAGCCGGGGGCGCGGTGCTTGGCCGGAGCCGGGGCCGGCGGCGCGGGCACTTGGCCGGGGGTCAGGGCCGGCGCAGTGCTCGGCGGGGGCCGGGGGCCGGCGCGGTGCTCGGCCGGGGGCGCGGGCACTTGGCCGGGGGCCAGCGCGGTGCTCGGCCGGGGCCGGGGGCGCGGTGCTCGGCTGGAGCCGGGGCCAGGGTTGCCGGCACTTGGCCGGGGGCCGGCGCAGTGCTCGGCCGCGGGCGCGGTGCTCGGCCGGGGCCGGGGGTGCGGGCACTTGGCCGGGGGCCGGCGCCCCAGGACCCGAGCCGGGCGGGAGACGCCGGGGCCAGAGCCTCTCGGCGCCGGCCGGCCGCCGGAGGGAGCTGCTTGGCCAGGGGGGCCGGACTGGGCCGCGCTGCACCCCGCCCCAGCTTACCTGCTGCCTCCCTGTTTCAGGCTTCCCGCAAACATTTGATTCGCGGGAAGCAGGGGAGGGGGAGGAGCAGGGGGCGGAGCGTTCAGGGGAGGGGGCAGAGTTGGGGTGGGGCTGGGGGCGGGGAAGGGGCGGAGTTGGGGCGGGGCCAGGGCCCCATGGAGTGTCCTCCTTTTTAAAAATTAAAATATGGTAACCCTAACTGAACCCAGCCCTTGCTGCTATCAACTTGGCCTGGCAGAAGGGTTACAATAGCATCCTGTCTGGCAAGAACTCACTTATCAATAGCTGCGGTGTAAAATCCTCATTTCTGTATTGTTCTAGCACTGTAGTCTCCACTTCCCTATTGTTTGTCTGTATAATCTCTGTCTGGTTCTGTGATTGTTTCTGTCTGCTGTATAATTAATTTTGTTGGGTGTAAACTGTTATATCCTTGGGGGCAACAGTTTAACCAGCCAAAACTGGCTGGGCTATCCCCTAATAATCTAACTCAGTTGCCATAGCAACACAAGATTCAATTACCACGACAACCAAATATACATCATAAACCAATTAAGGTGGTGGGATATAATTGGTTAAAAAATCATGTTACACTATGTTTAGGATTGGTTAGTTAAATTTCAGTAAAATGATTGGTTAAGGTATAGCTAAGCAGAACTCAAGTTTTACTATATAATCTGCAGTCAATCAGGAAGTAAAGTGGGGAGAATGGGAACAGGGAATGGGGGTGGGGGAATTGGAATCATGTTTTGCTAAGGGTGGGGGAATAGGAACAGGGACACAGGTAAGGCTCTGTGGTGTCAGAACTGGGAAGGGCGACACTAAGGAAGGAAACTGGAATCATGCTTGCTGGAAGTTCACCCCAATAAACATCGAATTGTTTGCACCTTCGGACTTCGGATATTGTTGCTCTCTGTTCATGCGAGAAGGACCAGGGAAGTGAGCGGGTAAAGGAATAAGCCCTCTAACAATGACTACTCATTGTACCAGGGAAAGAGAGAGACGATGATCTATGATGTGGTGGTTGGGGCATTTGCCTAGGATGTGGGAGACCCCGCAGTGCTCGGCGGGGGCCGGGGGCCGGCGCGGTGCTTTGCCGGGGTCGGGGCCGGCGGTGCAGGCACTTGGCCGGGGGCCGGGGGCGCGGTGCTCGGCCGGAGCCGGGGGCACGGTGCTCGGCCGGAGCCGGGGCCAGCGGGGCGGGCACTTGGCCGGGGGCTGGGGGCCGGGGCCGTGCTCGGCCGGAGTCGGCGGCGCGGGCACTTGGCCGGGGGCCGGGGCCGGGGGCACGGTGCTCGGCCGGAGCCGGCGGCGCGGGCACTTGGCCGGGGGCCGGCGCGGTGCTCGGCCGGGGCCGGCGGCGCGGTGCTCGGCCGGGGCCAGCGGCGCGGGCACTTGGCCGGGGGCCGGGGCCAGGGGCGCAGTGCTCGGCCGCAGCCGGGGGCGCGGTGCTCGGCCGGAGCCGGGGCCGGCGGCGCGGGCACTTGGCCGGGGGTCAGGGCCGGCGCAGAGCTCGCCGGGGGCCGGAGGCCGGCGCGGTGCTCGGCCGGGGGCGCGGGCACTTGGCCGGGTGCCAGCGCGGTGCTCGGCCGGGGCCGGGGCTGGAGCCGGGGCCAGGGGTGCGGGCACTTGGCCGGGGGCCGGCGCAGTGCTCGGCCGGGGGCGCGGTGCTCGGCCGGGGCCGGGGGCGCGGGCACTTGGCCGGGGGCCGGGGCCGGCGCAGTGCTCGGCGGGGGCCGGGGGCCGGCGCGGTGCTGGGCCGGGGCCGGGGCCGGCGGTGCAGGCACTTGGCCGGGGGCCGGGG